>NW_027328721.1:51300416-51607875 GCF_048564905.1 Vicugna pacos
CCCCCACTCAATGACAATGGTTCCGGAATCCTTAGCGTTGGGAGGTTCCACCAACGGTCGGCAGCGCGTGGGTTCTAAGGGAATGCCTGTGCTCGTCTCCCCTGAGGGTTTTCCTCATGTGTCTGTGCCAGGTAATGCTAGGGGCGTTTGCAGGAAATCCCAGTGACAGAGGCTGCCTCCCCAAGGTCAGGGAAGGTATTTCTCGCACTTCCCCGAGCAGGGAACACCTGTGACTGAAGAGAGCTGCGTGGAGTTGTCTCTCGAGCTCCCCCACTCAATGACAATGGTTCCGGAATCCTGAGCGTGTGGAGGTTCCACCAACGGTCGGCAGCGCGTGGGTTCTAAAAGAATGCCTGTGCTCGTCTCCCCTGAGGGTTTTCCTCATTTCTCTGTGCCAGGGAATGCTAGGGGGGTTTGCAGGAAATGCCAGTGACAGAGGCTGCCTCCCCAAGGTCAGGGAAGGTGTTTCTCAAACTTCGCCGAGCAGGGAACACCTGTGACTGAAGAGAGCTGCGTGGAGTTGTCTCTCGAGCTCCCCCACTCAATGACAATGGTTCCGGAATCCTGAGCGTGTGGAGGTTCCACCAACGGTCGGCAGCGCGTGGGTTCTAAGGGAATGCCTGTGCTCGTCTCCCCTGAGGGTTTTCCTCATGTCTCTGTGCCAGGGAATGCTAGGGGGGTTTGCAGGAAATCCCAGTGACAGAGGCTGCCTCCCCAAGTTCAGGGAAGGTATTTCTCATACTTCCCCGAGCAGGGAACACCTGTGACTGAAGAGAGCTGCGTGGAGTTGTCTCTCGAGCTCCCCCACTCAATGAAAATGGTTCCGGAATCCTGAGCGTGGGGAGGTTCCACCAACGGTCGGCAGCGCTTGGGTTCTAAAAGAATGCCTGTGCTCATCTCCCCTGAGGGTTTTCCTCATATCTCTGTGCCAGGGAATGCTAGGAGGGTTTGCAGGAAATCCCAGTGACAGAGGCTGCCTCCCCAAGGTCAGGGAAGGTATTTCTCGGACTTCCCCGAGCAGGGAACTCCTGTGACTGAAGAGAGCTGCGTGGAGTTCTCTCTCGAGCTCCCCCATTCAATGACAATGGTTCCGGAATCCTGAGCGTGGGGAGGTTCCACCAACGGTCGGCAGCGCGTGGGTTCTAAGCGAATGCCTGTGCTCGTCTCCCCTGAGGGTTTTCCTCATGTGTCTGTGCCAGGGAATGCTAGGGGGGTTTGCCGGAAATCCCAGTGACAGAGGCTGCCTCCCCAAGGTCTGGGAAGTTATTTCTCGGACTTAACTGAGCAGGGAACACCTGTGACTGAAGAGAGCTGCGTGGAGTTTTCTCTCGAGCTCCCCCACTCAATTACAATGGTTCCGGAATCCTGAGCGTGGGGAGGTTCCACCAACGGTCGGCAGCGCGTGGGTTCTAAGGGAATGCCTGTGCTCGTCTCCCCTGAGGGTTTTCCTCATGTCTCTGTGCCAGGGAATGCTAGGAGGGTTTGCAGGAAATCCCAGTGACAGAGGCTGACTTCCCAAGGTCAGGGAAGGTTTTTCTCGCACTTCCCCTAGCAGGGAACACCTGTGACTGAAGAGAGCTGCGTGGAGTTGTCTCTCGAGCTCCCCCACTCAATGACAATGGTTCCGGAATCCTGAGCGTGGGGAGGTTCCACCAACGGTCAGCAGCGCGTGTGTTCTAAGGGAGTGCTTGTGCTCGTCTCCCCTGAGTGTTTTCTTCATGTCTCTGTGCCAGGGAATGCTAGGGGGGTTTGCCGGAAATCCCAGTGACAGAGGCTGCCTCCCCAAGGTCAGGGAAGGTATTTCTCGCACTTCCCCGAGCAGGGAACACCTGTGACTGAAGAGAGCTGCGTGGAGTTGTCTCTCGAGCTCCCCCACTCAATGACAATGGTTCCGGAATCCTGAGCGTGGGGAGGTTCCACCAACGGTCGGCAGCGCGTGGGTTCTAAGGGAATGCCTGTGCTCGTCTCCCCTGAGTGTTTTCCTCATGTCTCTGTGCCAGGGAATGCTAGGGGGGGTTGCAGGAATTCCCAGTGACAGAGGCTGCCTCCCCAAGGTCAGGGAAGGTATTTCTCGGACTTCCCCGAGCAGGGAACACCTGTGACTGAAGAGAGCTGCGTGGAGTTGTCTCTCGAGCTCCCCCACTCAATGACAATGGTTCCGGAATCCTTAGCGTGGGGAGGTTCCACCAACGGTCGGCAGCGCGTGGGTTCTAAGGGAATGCCTGTGCTCGTCTCCCCTGAGGGTTTTCCTCATGTGTCTGTGCCAGGTAATGCTAGGGGCGTTTGCAGGAAATCCCAGTGACAGAGGCTGCCTCCCCAAGGTCAGGGAAGGTATTTCTCGCACTTCCCCGAGCAGGGAACACCTGTGACTGAAGAGAGCTGCGTGGAGTTGTCTCTCGAGCTCCCCCACTCAATGACAATGGTTCCGGAATCCTGAGCGTGGGGAGGTTCCACCAACGGTCGGCAGTGCGTGGGTACTAAGGGAATGCCTGTGCTCGTCTCCCCTGAGGGTTTTCCTCATTTCTCTGTGCCAGGGAATGCTAGGGGTGTTTGCAGGAAATCCCAGTGACAGAGGCTGCCTCCCCAAGGTCTGGGAAGTTATTTCTCGGACTTAACTGAGCAGGGAACACCTGTGACTGAAGAGAGCTGCGTGGAGTTTTCTCTCGAGCTCCCCCACTCAATTACAATGGTTCCGGAATCCTGAGCGTGGGGAGGTTCCACCAACGGTCGGCAGCGCGTGGGTTCAAAGGGAATGCCTGTGCTCGTCTCCCCTGAGGGTTTTCCTCATGTCTCTGTGCCAGGGAATGCTAGGAGTGTTTGCAGGAAATCCCAGTGACCGAGGCTGACTCCCCAAGGTCAGGGAAGGTATTTCTCAGACTTCCCCGAGCAGGGAACACCTGTGACTGAAGAGAGCTGCGTGGAGTTGTCTCTCGAGCTCCCCCACTCAATGACAATGGTTCCGGAATCCTGAGCGTGGGGAGGTTCCACCAACGGTCAGCAGCGCGTGGGTTCTAAGGGAGTGCCTGTGCTCGTCTCCCCTGAGTGTTTTCTTCATGTCTCTGTGCCAGGGAATGCTAGGGGTGGTTGCAGGAAGTCCCAGTGACAGAGGCTGCCTCCCCAAGGTCAGGGAAGGTATTTCTCGCACTTCCCCGAGCAGGGAACACCTGTGACTGAAGAGAGCTGCGTGGAGTTGTCTCTCGAGCTCCCCCACTCAATGACAATGGTTCCGGAATCCTGAGCGTGTGGAGGTTCCACCAACGGTCGGCAGCGCGTGGGTTCTAAGGGAATGCCTGTGCTCGTCTCCCCTGAGGGTTTTCCTCATGTCTCTGTGCCAGGGAATGCTAGGGGGGTTTGCAGGAAATCCCAGTGACAGAGGCTGCCTCCCCAAGGTCAGGGAAGGTATTTCTCATACTTCCCCGAGCAGGGAACACCTGTGACTGAAGAGAGCTGCGTGGAGTTGTCTCTCGAGCTCCCCCACTCAATGAAAATGGTTCCGGAATCCTGAGCGTGGGGAGGTTCCACCAACGGTCGGCAGCGCGTGGGTTCTAAAAGAATGCCTGTGCTCGTCTCCCCTGAGTGTTTTCCTCATTTCTCTGTGCCAGGGAATGCTAGGGGGGTTTGCAGGAAATCCCAGTGACAGAGGCTGCCTCCCCAAGGTCAGGGAAGGTATTTCTCAAACTTCGCCGAGCAGGGAACACCTGTGACTGAAGAGAGCTGCGTGGAGTTGTCTCTCGAGCTCCCCCACTCAATGACAATGGTTCCGGAATCCTGAGCGTGGGGAGGTTCCACCAACGGTCGGCAGCACGTGGGTTCTAAGGGAATGCCTGTGTTCGTCTCCCCTGAGTGTTTTCCTCATGTCTCTCTGCCAGGGAATGCTAGGGGGTGTTGCAGGAAATCCCAGTGACAGAGGCTGCATCCCCAAGGTCAGGGAAGGTATTCTTGGACTTCCCCAAGCAGGGTACACCTGTGAATGAAGAGAGCTGTGTTGAGTTGTCTCTCGAGCTCCCCCACTCTATGACAATGGTTCCGGAATCCTGAGCGTGGGGAGGTCCCACCAACGGTCGGCAGCGCGTGGTTTCTAAGGGAATGCCTGTGCTCATCTCCCCTGAGGGTTTTCCTCATGTCTCTGTGCCAGGGAATGCTAGGAGGGTTTGCAGGAAATCCCAGTGACAGAGGCTGCCTCCCCAAGGTCAGGGAAGGTATTTCTCGGACTTCCCCGAGCAGGGAACACCTGTGACTGAAGAGAGCTGCGTGGAGTTGTCTCTCGAGCTCCCCCATTCAATGACAATGGTTCCGGAATCCTGAGCGTGGGGAGGTTCCACCAACGGTCGGCAGCGCGTGGGTTCTAAGCGAATGCCTGTGCTCGTCTCCCCTGAGGGTTTTCCTCATGTGTCTGTGCCAGGGAATGCTATGGGGGTTTGCCGGAAATCCCAGTGACAGAGGCTGCCTCCCCAAGGTCAGGGAAGGTATTTCTCGCACTTCCCCGAGCAGGGAACGCCTGTGACTGAAGATAGATGCCTGGAGTTTTCACTCGAGCTCCCCATCTCAATGACAATTGTTCCGGAATCCTTAGCGTGGGGAGGTTCCACCAACGGTCGGCAGCGCGTGGGTTCTAACGGAATGCCTGTGCTCGTCTCCCCTGAGTGTTTACCACATGTCTCTGTGCCAGGGAATGCTAGGGGTGTTTGCAGGAAATCCCAGTGACAGAGGCTGCCTCCCCAAGGTCAGGGAACGTATTTCTCAAACTTCCCCAAGCAGGGAACACCTGTGACTGAAGAGAGCTGCGTGGAGTTGTCTCTCGAGCTCCCCCACTCAATGACAATGGTTCCGGAATCCTGAGCGTGGGGAGGTTCCACCAACGGTCGGCAGCGCGTGTGTTCTATGGGAATGCCTGTGCTCGTCTCCCCTGAGGGTTTTCCTCATGTGTCTGTGCCAGGTAATGCTAGGGGCGTTTGCAGGAAATCCCAGTGACAGAGGCTGCCTCCCCAAGGTCAGGGAAGGTATTTCTCGCACTTCCCCTAGCAGGCAACACCTGTGACTGAAGAGAGCTGCGTGGAGTTGTCTCTCGAGCTCCCCCACTCAATGACAATGTTTCCGGAATCCTGAACGTGGGGAGGTTCCACCAACGGTCGGCAGCGCGTGGGTTCTAAGGGAATGCCTGTGCTCGTCTCCCCTGAGGGTTTTCCTCATTTCTCTGTGCCAGGGAATGCTAGGGGTGTTTGCAGGAAATCCCAGTGACAGAGGCTGCCTCCCCAAGGTCTGGGAAGGTATTTCTCGGACTTAACTGAGCAGGGAACACCTGTGACTGAAGAGAGCTGCGTGGAGTTTTCTCTCGAGCTCCCCCACTCAATTACAATGGTTCCGGAATCCTGAGCATGGGGAGGTTCCACCAACGGTCGGCAGCGCGTGGGTTCTAAGGGAATGCCTGTGCTCGTCTCCCCTGAGGGTTTTCCTCATGTCTCTGTGCCAGGGAATGCTAGGAGGGTTTGCAGGAAATCCCAGTGACAGAGGCTGACTCCCCAAGGTCAGGGAAGGTATTTCTCGGACTTCCCCGAGCAGGGAACACCTGTGACTGAAGAGAGCTGCGTGGAGTTGTCTCTCGAGCTCCCCCACTCAATGACATTGGTTCCGGAATCCTGAGCGTGGGGAGGTTCCACCAACGGTCGGCAGCGCGTGGATTCTCAGGGAATGCCTGTGCTCATCTCCCCTGAGGGTTTTCCTCATGTCTCTGTGCCAGGGAATTCTAGGGGTTGTTGCAGGAAATCCCAGTGACAGAGGCTGCCTCCCCAAGGTCAGGGAAGGTATTTCTCGGACTTCCCCGAGCAGGGAACACCTGTGACTGAAGAGAGCTGCGTGGAGTTGTCTCTCGTGCTCCCCCACTCAATGACAATGGTTCGGGAATCCTGAGCGTGGGAGGTTCCACCAACGGTCGGCAGCGCGTGGGTTCTAGGGAATGCCAGTGCTCGTCTCCCCTGAGGGCTTTCCTCATGTCTCTGTGCCAGGGAATGCTAGGGGTGTTTGCAGGAAATCCCAGTGACAGAGGCTGCCTCCACAAGTTCAGGGAAGGTATTTCTCGCACTTCCCCGAGCAGGGAACGCCTGTGACTGAAGAGAGCTGCGTGGAGTTTTCACTCGAGCTCCCCATCTCAATGACAATGGTTCCGGAATCCTGAGCGTGGGGAGGTTCCACCAACGGTCGGCAGCGCGTGGGTTCTAACGGAATGCCTGTGATCGTCTCCCCTGAGTGTTTACCACATGTCTCTGTGCCAGGGAATGCTAGGGGTGTTTGCAGGAATTCCCAGTGACAGAGGCTGCCTCCCCAAGGTCAGGAAAGCTATTTCTCGGACTCCCCGTGCAGGGAACACCTGTGACTGAAGAGAGATTCGTGGATTTGTCTCTCGAGCTCCTCCACTCAATGACTATGGTTCCGAAATCCTGAGCGTGGGGAGGTTCCACCAACGGTCGGCAGCGCGTGGATTCTAAGGGAATGCCTGTGCTCGTCTCCCCTGAGGGTTTTACTCATGTCTCTGTGCCAGGGAATGCTAGGGGGTGTTTCAGGAAATCCCAGTGACAGAGGCTGCCTCCCCAAGGTCAGGGAAGTTATTTCTCGGACTTCCCCGAGCAGGGAACACCTGTGACTGAAGAGATCTGCGTGGAGTTGTCTCTCGAGCTCCCCCACTCAATGAGAATGGTTCCGGAATCATGAGCGTGGGGAGGTTCCACCAACGGTCGGCAGCGCGTGGGTTCTAAGGGAATGCCTGTGCTCGTCTCCCCTGAGGGTTTTCCTCATTTCTCTGTGCCAGGGAATGCTAGGGGATGCTGCAGGAAATCCCAGCGACAGAGGCTGCCTCCCCAAGGTCAGGGAAGGTATTTCCCGGACTTCCCAGGACAGGGAACACCTGTGACTGAAGAGAGCTGCGTGGAGTTGTCTCTCGAGCTCCCCCACTCAATGACAATGGTTCCGGAATCCTGAGCGTGTGGAGGTTCCACCAACGGTCGGCAGCGCGTGGGGTCTAAGGGAATGCCTGTGCTCGTCTCCCCTGAGGGTTTTCCTCATGTCTCTGTGCCAGGGAATACTAGGGGGGTTTGCAGGAAATCCCAGTGACAGAGGCTGCCTCCCCAAGGTCAGGGAAGTTATTTCTCAATCTTCCCCGAGCAGGGAACACCTGTGACTGAAGAGAGCTGCGTGGAGTTGTCTCTCGAGCTCCCCCACTCAATGACAATGTTTCCGGAATCCTGAGCGTGGGGAGGTTCCACCAACGGTCGGCAGCGCGTGGGTTCTAACGGAATGCCTGTGCTCGTCTCCCCTGAGTGTTTTCCTCATTTCTCTGTGCCAGGGAATGCTAGGGGGGTTTGCAGGAAATCCCAGTGACAGAGGCTGCCTCCCCAAGTTCAGGGAAGGTATTCTTGGACTTCCCCGAGCAGGGAACACCTGTGAATGAAGAGAGCTGTGTGGAGTTGTCTCTCGAGCTCCCCCACTCAATGACAATGGTTCCGGAATCCTGAGCGTGGGGAGGTTCCACCAACGGTCGGCAGCGCGTGGTTTCTAAGGGAATGCCTGTGCTCATCTCCCCTGAGGGTTTTCCTCATGTCTCTTTGCCAGGGAATGCTAGGAGGGTTTGCAGGAAATCCCAGTGACAGAGGCTGCCTCCCCAAGGTCAGGGAAGGTATTTCTCGGACTTCCCCGAGCAGGGAACACTTGTGACTGAAGAGAGCTGCGTGAAGTTGTCTCTCGAGCTCCCCCATTCAATGACAATGGTTCCGGAATCCTGAGCGTGGGGAGGTTCCACCAACGGTCGGCAGCGCGTGGGTTCTAAGCAAATGCCTGTGCTCGTCTCCCCTGAGGGTTTTCCTCATGTGTCTGTGCCAGGGAATGCTAGGGGGGTTTGCCGGAAATCCCAGTGACAGAGGCTGCCTCCCCAAGGTCAGGGAAGGTATTTCTCGCACTTCCCCGAGCAGGGAACGCCTGTGATTGAAGAGAGCTGCGTGGAGTTTTCACTCGAGCTCCCCATCTAAATGACAATGGTTCCGGAATCCTTAGCGTGGGGAGGTTCCACCAACGGTCGGCAGCGCGTGGGTTCTAACGGAATGCCTGTGCTCGTCTCCCCTGAGTGTTTACCACATGTCTCTTTGCCAGGGAATGCTAGGGGTGTTTGCAGGAAATCCCAGTGACAGAGGCTGCCTCCCCAAGGTCAGGGAACGTATTTCTCGGACTTCCCCGAGCAGGGAACACCTGTGACTGAAGAGAGCTGCGTGGAGTTGTCTCTCGAGCTCCCCCACTCAATGACAATGGTTCCGGAATCCTGAGCGTGGGGAGGTTCCACCAACGGTCGGCAGCGCGTGGGTTCTAGGGAATGCCTGTGCTCGTCTCCCCTGAGTGTTTTCCTCATGTCTCTGTGCCAGGGAATGCTAGGGGGTGTTGCAGGAAATCCAAGTGACAGAGGCTGCCTCCCCAAGGTCAGGGAAGGTATTTCTCGGACTTCCCCGGGCAGGGAACACCTGTGACTGAAGAGAGCTGCGTGGAGTTGTCTCTCGAGCTCCCCCACTCAATGACAATGTTTCCGGAATCCTGAGCGTGGTGAGGTTCCACCAACGGTCGGCAGCGCGTGGGTTCTAAGGGAATGCCTGTGCTCGTCTCCCCTGAGGGTTTTCCTCATGTGTCTGTGCCAGGGAATGCTAGGGGGGTTTGCAGGAAATCCCAGTGACAGAGGCTGCCTCCCCAAGGTCAGGGAAGATATTTCTCGGACTTCCCCGAGCAGGGAACACCTGTGACTGAAGAGAGATTCGTGGATTTGTCTCTCGAGCTCCCCCACTCAATGACTATGGTTCCGAAATCCTGAGCGTGGGGAGGTTCCACCAACGGTCGGCAGCGCGTGGATTCTAAGGGAATGCCTGTGCTCGTCTCCCCTGAGGGTTTTACTCATGTCTCTGTGCCAGGGAATGCTAGGGGGTGTTTCAGGAAATCCCAGTGACAGAGGCTGCCTCCCCAAGGTCAGGGAAGTTATTTCTCGGACTTCCCCGAGCAGGGAACACCTGTGACTGAAGAGATCTGCGTGGAGTTGTCTCTCAGGCTCCCCCACTCAATGAGAATGGTTCCGGAATCATGAGCGTGGGGAGGTTCCACCAACGGTCGGCAGCGCGTGGGTTCTAAGGGAATGCCTGTGCTCGTCTCCCCTGAGGGTTTTCCTCATTTCTCTGTGCCAGGGAATGCTAGGGGATGCTGCAGGAAATCCCAGCGACAGAGGCTGCCTCCCCAAGGTCAGGGAAGCTATTTCTCGGACTTCCCAGGACAGGGAACACCTGTGACTGAAGAGAGCTGCGTGGAGTTGTCTCTCGAGCTCCCCCACTCAATGACAATGGTTCCGGAATCCTGAGCGTGTGGAGGTTCCACCAACGGTCGGCAGCGCGTGGGGTCTAAGGGAATGCCTGTGCTCGTCTCCCCTGAGGGTTTTCCTCATTTCTCTGTGCCAGGGAATGCTAGGGGATGCTGCAGGAAATCCCAGTGACAGAGGCTGCCTCCCCAAGGTCAGGGAAGTTATTTCTCAATCTTCCCCGAGCAGGGAACACCTGTGACTGAAGAGAGCTGCGTGGAGTTGTCTCTCGAGCTCCCCCACTCAATGACAATGGTTCCGGAATCCTGAGCGTGTGGAGGTTCCACCAACGGTCGGCAGCGCGTGGGGTCTAAGGGAATGCCTGTGCTCGTCTCCCCTGAGGGTTTTCCTCATGTCTCTGTGCCAGGGAATGCTAGGGGGGTTTGCAGGAAATCCCAGTGACAGAGGCTGCCTCCCCAAGGTCAGGGAAGTTATTTCTCAATCTTCCCCGAGCAGGGAACACCTGTGACTGAAGAGAGCTGCGTGGAGTTGTCTCTCGAGCTCCCCCACTCAATGACAATGTTTCCGGAATCCTGAGCGTGGGGAGGTTCCACCAACGGTCGGCAGCGCGTGGGTTCTAACGGAATGCCTGTGCTCGTCTCCCCTGAGTGTTTTCCTCATTTCTCTGTGCCAGGGAATGCTAGGGGGGTTTGCAGGAAATCCCAGTGACAGAGGCTGCCTCCCCAAGTTCAGGGAAGGTATTCTTGGACTTCCCCGAGCAGGGAACACCTGTGAATGAAGAGAGCTGTGTGGAGTTGTCTCTCGAGCTCCCCCACTCAATGACAATGGTTCCGGAATCCTGAGCGTGGGGAGGTTCCACCAACGGTCGGCAGCGCGTGGTTTCTAAGGGAATGCCTGTGCTCGTCTCCCCTGAGGGTTTTCCTCATGTCTCTTTGCCAGGGAATGCTAGGAGGGTTTGCAGGAAATCCCAGTGACAGAGGCTGCCTCCCCAAGGTCAGGGAAGGTATTTCTCGGACTTCCCCGAGCAGGGAACGCCTGTGACTGAAGAGAGCTGCGTGGAGTTGTCTCTCGAGCTCCCCCATTCAATGACAATGGTTCCGGAATCCTGAGCGTGGGGAGGTTCCACCAACGGTCGGCAGCGCGTGGGTTCTAAGCAAATGCCTGTGCTCGTCTCCCCTGAGTGTTTACCACATGTCTCTGTGCCAGGGAATGCTAGGGGTGTTTGCAGGAAATCCCAGTGACAGAGGCTGCCTCCCCAAGGTCAGGGAACGTATTTCTCGGACTTCCCCGAGCAGGGAACACCTGTGACTGAAGAGAGCTGCGTGGAGTTGTCTCTCGAGCTCCCCCACTCAATGACAATGGTTCCGGAATCATGAGCGTGGGGAGGTTCCACCAACGGTCGGCAGCGCGTGGGTTCTAAGGGAATGCCTGTGCTCGTCTCCCCTGAGGGTTTTCCTCATGTCTCTGTGCCAGGGAATGCTAGGGGATGCTGCAGGAAATCCCAGTGACAGAGGCTGCCTCCCCAAGGTCAGGGAAGGTATTTCTCGGACTTCCCCGGCCAGGGAACACCTGTGACTGAAGAGAGCTGCGTGGAGTTGTCTCTCGAGCTCCCCCACTCAATGACAATGGTTCCGGAATCCTGAGCGTGGGGAGGTTCCACCAACGTTCGGCAGCGCGTGGGTTCTAAAGGAATGCCTGTGCTCGTCTCCCCTGAGTGTTTTCCTCATTTCTCTGTGCCAGGGAATGCTAGGGGTGTTTGCAGGAAATCCCAGTGACAGAGGCTGCCTCCCCAAGGTCAGGGAAGGTATTTCTCAAACTTCCCCGTGCAGGGAACACCTGTGACTGAAGAGAGCTGCGTGGAGTTGTCTCTCGAGCTCCCCCACTCAATGACAGTGGTTCCGGAATCCTGAGCGTGGGGAGGTTCCACCAACGGTCGGCAGCGCGTGGATTCTAAGGGAATGCCTGTGCTCAACTCCCCTGAGTGTTTTCCTCATGTCTCTTTGCCAGGGAATGCTAGGGGATGCTGCAGGAAATCCCAGTGACAGAGGCTGCCTCCCCAAGGTCAGGGAAGTTATTTCTCGGACTTCCCCGGACAGGGAACACCTGTGACTGAAGAGAGCTGCGTGGAGTTGTCTCTCGAGCTCCCCCACTCAATGAAAATGGTTCCGGAATCCTGAGCGTGGGGAGGTTCCACCAACGGTCGGCAGCGCGTGGGTTCTAAAGGAATGCCTGTGCTCGTCTCCCCTGAGGGTTTTCCACATTTCTCTGTGCCAGGGAATGCTAGGGGGGTTTGCAGGAAATCCCAGTGACAGAGGCTGCCTCCCCAAGGTCAGGGAAGCTATTTCTCGGACTTCCCCGAGCAGGGAACACCTGTGACTGAAGAGAGCTGCGTGGAGTTGTCTCTCGAGCTCCCCCACTCAATGACAATGGTTCCGGAATCCTGAGCGTGGGGAGGTTCCACCAACGGTCGGCAGCGCTTGGGTTCTAACGAAATGCCTGTGCTCGTCTCCCCTGAGGGTTTTCCTCATGTCTCTGTGCCAGGGAATGCTCGGGGGATTTGCAGGAAATCCCAGTGACAGAGGCTGCTTCCCCAAGGTCAGGGAAGGTTTTTCTCGGAATTCCCCTAGCAGGGAACACCTGTGACTGAAGAGAGCATCGTGGAATTGTCTCTCGAGCTCCCCCACTCAATGACAATGGTTCCGGAATCCTGAGCGTGGGGAGGTTCCACCAACTGTCGGTAGCGCGTGGGTTCTAATGGAGTGCCTGTGGTCGTCTCCCCTGAGGGTTTTCTTCATGTCTCTGTGCCAGGGAATGCTAGGGGGGGTTGCTGGAAATCCCAGTGACAGAGGATGCCTCCCCAAGGTCAGGGAATGTATTTCTCGCACTTCCCCGTGCAGGGAACACCTGTGATTGAAGAGAGCTGCGACGAGTTGTCTCTCGAACTCCCCCACTCAATGACAATGGTTCCGGAATCCTGAGCGTGGGGAGGTTCCACCAACGGTCGGCAGCGCTTGGGTTCTAAAAGAATGCCTGTGCTCGTCTCCCCTGAGTGTTTTCCTCATTTCTCTGTGCCAGGGAATGCTAGGGGGGTTTGCAGGAAATCCCAGTGACAGAGGCTGCCTCCCCAAGGTCAGGGAAGGTGTTTCTCAAACTTCGCCGAGCAGGGAACACCTGTGACTGAAGAGAGCTGCGTGGAGTTGTCTCTCGAGCTCCCCCACTCAATGACAATGGTTCCGGAATCCTGAGCGTGGGGAGGTTCCACCAACGGTCGGCAGCACGTGGGTTCTAAGGGAATGCCTGTGTTCGTCTCCCCTGAGTGTTTTCCTCATGTCTCTCTGCCAGGGAATGCTAGGGGGTGTTGCAGGAAATCCCAGTGACAGAGGTTGCATCCCCAAGGTCAGGGAAGGTATTCTTGGACTTCCCCGAGCAGGGAACACCTGTGACTGAAGAGAGCTGCGTGGAGTTGTCTCTCGAGCTCCCCCACTCAATGACAATGGTTCCGGAATCCTGAGCGTGGGGAGGTTCCACCAACGGTCGGCAGCGCGTGGTTTCTAAGGGAATGCCTGTGCTCATCTCCCCTGAGGGTTTTCCTCATGTCTCTGTGCCAGGGAATGCTAGGAGGGTTTGCAGGAAATCCCAGTGACAGAGGCTGCCTCCCCAAGGTCAGGGAAGGTATTTCTCGGACTTCCCCGAGCAGGGAACACCTGTGACTGAAGAGAGCTGCGTGGAGTTGTCTCTCGAGCTCCCCCATTCAATGACAATGGTTCCGGAATCCTGAGCGTGGGGAAGTTCCACCAACGGTCGGCAGCGCGTGGGTTCTAAGCGAATGCCTGTGCTCGTCTCCCCTGAGGGTTTTCCTCATGTGTCTGTGCCAGGGAATGCTATGGGGGTTTGCCGGAAATCCCAGTGACAGAGGCTGCCTCCCCAAGGTCAGGGAAGGTATTTCTCGCACTTCCCCGAGCAGGGAACGCCTGTGACGTAAGAGAGCTGCCTGGAGTTTTCACTCGAGCTCCCCATCTCAATGACAATGGTTCCGGAATCCTTAGCGTGGGGAGGTTCCACCAACGGTCGGCAGCGCGTGGGTTCTAACGGAATGCCTGTGCTCGTCTCCCCTGAGTGTTTACCACATGTCTCTGTGCCAGGGAATTCTAGGGGTGTTTGCAGGAAATCCCAGTGACAGAGGCTGCCTCCCCAAGGTCAGGGAACGTATTTCTCAAACTTCCCCAAGCAGGGAACACCTGTGACTGAAGAGAGCTGCGTGCAGTTGTCTCTCGAGCTCCCCCACTCAATGACAATGGTTCCGGAATCCTGAGCGTGGGGAGGTTCCACCAACGGTCGGCAGCGCGTGGGTTCTAAGGGAATGCCTGTGCTCGTCTCCCCTGAGTGTTTTCCTCATGTCTCTGTGCCAGGGAATGCTAGGGGGGGTTGCAGGAATTCCCAGTGACAGAGGCTGCCTCCCCAAGGTCAGGGAAGGTATTTCTCGGACTTCCCCGAGCAGGGAACACCTGTGACTGAAGAGAGCTGCGTGGAGTTGTCTCTCGAGCTCCCCCACTCAATGACAATGGTTCCGGAATCCTGAGCGTGTGGAGGTTCCACCAACGGTCGGCAGCGCGTGGGTTCTAAGGGAATGCCTGTGCTCGTCTCCCCTGAGGGTTTTCCTCATGTCTCTGTGCCAGGGAATGCTAGGGGGGTTTGCAGGAAATCCCAGTGACAGAGGCTGCCTCCCCAAGGTCAGGGAAGGTATTTCTCATACTTCCCCGAGCAGGGAACACCTGTGACTGAAGAGAGCTGCGTGGAGTTGTCTCTCGAGCTCCCCCACTCAATGAAAATGGTTCCGGAATCCTGAGCGTGGGGAGGTTCCACCAACGGTCGGCAGCGCGTGGGTTCTAAAAGAATGCCTGTGCTCGTCTCCCCTGAGTGTTTTCCTCATTTCTCTGTGCCAGGGAATGCTGGGGGGGTTTGCAGGAAATCCCAGTGACAGAGGCTGCCTCCCCAAGGTCAGGGAAGGTATTTCTCAAACTTCGCCGAGCAGGGAACACCTGTGACTGAAGAGAGCTGCGTGGAGTTGTCTCTCGAGCTCCCCCACTCAATGACAATGGTTCCGGAATCCTGAGCGTGGGGAGGTTCCACCAACGGTCGGCAGCACGTGGGTTCTAAGGGAATGCCTGTGTTCGTCTCCCCTGAGGGTTTTCCTCATGTCTCTCTGCCAGGGAATGCTAGGGGGTGTTGCAGGAAATCCCAGTGACAGAGGCTGCATCCCCAAGGTCAGGGAAGGTATTCTTGGACTTCCCCGAGCAGGGAACACCTGTGAATGAAGAGAGCTGTGTTGAGTTGTCTCTCGAGCTCCCCCACTCAATGACAATGGTTCCGGAATCCTGAGCGTGGGGAGGTTCCACCAACGGTCGGCAGCGCGTGGTTTCTAAGGGAATGCCTCTGCTCAACTCCCCTGAGGGTTTTCCTCATGTCTCTGTGCCAGGGAATGCTAGGAGGGTTTGCAGGAAATCCCAGTGACAGAGGCTGCCTAACCAAGGTCAGGGAAGGTATTTCTCGGACTTCCCCGAGCAGGGAACACCTGTGACTGAAGAGAGCTGCGTGGAGTTGTCTCTCGAGCTCCCCCATTCAATGACAATGGTTCCGGAATCCTGAGCGTGGGGAGGTTCCACCAACGGTCGGCAGCGCGTGGGTTCTAAGCGAATGCCTGTGCTCGTCTCCCCTGAGGGTTTTCCTCATGTGTCTGTGCCAGGGAATGCTATGGGGTTTTGCTGGAAATCCCAGTGACAGAGGCTGCCTCCCCAAGGTCAGGGAAGGTATTTCTCGCACTTCCCCGAGCAGGGAACGCCTGTGACTGAAGAGAGCTGCCTGGAGTTTTCACTCGAGCTCCCCATCTCAATGACAATGGTTCCGGAATCCTTAGCGTGGGGAGGTTCCACCAACGGTCGGCAGCGCGTGGGTTCTAACGGAATGCCTGTGCTCGTCTCCCCTGAGTGTTTACCACATGTCTCTGTGCCAGGGAATGCTAGGGGTGTTTGCAGGAAATCCCAGTGACAGAGGCTGCCTCCCCAAGGTCAGGGAAAGTATTTCTCAAACTTCCCCAAGCAGGGAACACCTGTGACTGAAGAGAGCTGCGTGGAGTTGTCTCTCGAGCTCCCCCACTCAATGACAATGTTTCCGGAATCCTGAGCGTGGGGAGGTTCCACCAACGGTCGGCAGCGCGTGGGTTCTAAGGGAATGCCTGTGCTCGTCTCCCCTGAGTGTTTTCCTCATGTCTCTGTGCCAGGGAATGCTAGGGGGGTTGCAGGAATTCCCAGTGACAGAGGCTGCCTCCCCAAGGTCAGGGAAGGTATTTCTCGGACTTCCCCGAGCAGGGAACACCTGTGACTGAAGAGAGCTGCGTGGAGTTGTCTCTCGAGCTCCCCCACTCAATGACAATGGTTCCGGAATCCTGAGCGTGGGGAGGTTCCACCAACGGTCGGCAGCGCGTGGGTTCTAAGGGAATGCCTGTGCTCGTCTCCCCTGAGGGTTTTCCTCATGTGTCTGTGCCAGGTAATGCTAGGGGCGTTTGCAGGAAATCCCAGTGACAGAGGCTGCCTCCCCAAGGTCAGGGAAGGTATTTCTCGCACTTCCCCGAGCAGGGAACACCTGTGACTGAAGAGAGCTGCGTGGAGTTGTCTCTCGAGCTCCCCAACTCAATGACAATGTTTCCGGAATCCTGAGCGTGGGGAGGTTCCACCAACGGTCGGCAGCGCGTGGGTTCTAAGGGAATGCCTGTGCTCGTCTCCCCTGAGGGTTTTCCTCATTTCTCTGTGCCAGGGAATGCTAGGGGTGTTTGCAGGAAATCCCAGTGACAGAGTCTGCCTCCCCAAGGTCTGGGAAGGTATTTCTCGGACTTAACTGAGCAGGGAACACCTGTGACTGAAGAGAGCTGCGTGGAGTTTTCTCTCGAGCTCCCCCACTCAATTACAATGGTTCCGGAATCCTGAGCATGGGGAGGTTCCACCAACGGTCGGCAGCGCGTTGGTTCTAAGGGAATGCCTGTGCTCGTCTCCCCTGAGGGTTTTCCTCATGTCTCTGTGCCAGGGAATGCTAGGAGGGTTTGCAGGAAATCCCAGTGACAGAGGCTGACTCCCCAAGGTCAGGGAAGGTATTTCTCGGACTTCCCCGAGCAGGGAACACCTGTGACTGAAGACAGCTGCGTGGAGTTGTCTCTCGAGCTCCCCCACTCAATGACAATTGTTCCGGAATCCTGAGCGTGGGGAGGTTCCACCAACGGTCGGCAGCGCGTGGATTCTCAGGGAATGCCTGTGCTCATCTCCCCTGAGGGTTTTCCTCATGTCTCTGTGCCAGGGAATGCTAGGGGGGTTTGCAGGAAATCCCAGTGACAGAGGCTGCCTCCACAAGTTCAGGGAAGGTATTTCTCGCACTTCCCCGAGCAGGGAACGCCTGTGACTGAAGAGAGCTGCGTGGAGTTTTCACTCGAGCTCCCCATCTCAATGACAATGGTTCCGGAATCCTGAGCGTGGGGAGGTTCCACCAACGGTCGGCAGCGCGTGGGTTCTAACGGAATGCCTGTGATCGTCTCCCCTGAGTGTTTACCACATGTCCCTGTGCCAGGGAATGCTAGGGGTGTTTGCAGGAATTCCCAGTGACAGAGGCTGCCTCCCCAAGGTCAGGAAAGGTATTTCTCGGACTTCCCCGCGCAGGGAACACCTGTGACTGAAGAGAGCTGCGTGGAGTTGTCTCTCGAGCTCCCCCACTCAATGACAATGGTTCCGGAATCCTGAGCGTGGGGAGGTTCCACCAACGGTCGGCAGCGCGTGGGTTCTAGGGAATGCCTGTGCTCGTCTCCCCTGAGTGTTTTCCTCATGTCTCTGTGCCAGGGAATGCTAGGGGGTGTTGCAGGAAATCCAAGTGACAGAGGCTGCCTCCCCAAGGTCAGGGAAGTTATTTCTCGGACTTCCCCGGGCAGGGAACACCTGTGACTGAAGAGAGCTGCGTGGAGTTGTCTCTCGAGCTCCCCCACTCAATGACAATGGTTCCGGAATCCTGAGCGTGGGGAGGTTCCACCAACGGTCGGCAGCGCGAAGGTTCTAAGGGAATGCCTGTGCTCATCTCCCCTGAGGATTTTCCTCATGTGTCTGTGCCAGGTAATGCTAGGGGGTGTTGCAGGAAATCCCAGTGACAGAGGCTGCCTCCCCAAGGTCAGGGAAGGTATTTCTCGCACTTCCCGAGCAGGCAACACCTGTGACTGAAGAGAGCTGCGTGGAGTTGTCTCTCGAGCTCCCCCACTCAATGACAATGGTTCCGGAATCCTGAGCGTGGGGAGGTTCCACCAACGGTCGGCAGCACGTGGGTTCTAAGGGAATGCCTGTGTTCGTCTCCCCTGAGGGTTTTCCTCATGTCTCTCTGCCAGGGAATGCTAGGGGGTGTTGCAGGAAATCCCAGTGACAGAGGATGCATCCCCAAGGTCAGGGAAGGTATTCTTGGACTTCCCCGAGCAGGGAACACCTGTGAATGAAGAGAGCTGTGTTGAGTTGTCTCTCGAGCTCCCCCACTCAATGACAATGTTTCCGGAATCCTGAGCGTGGGGAGGTTCCACCAACGGTCGGCAGCGCGTGGGTTCTAAGGGAATGCCTGTGCTCGTCTCCCCTGAGGGTTTTCCTCATGTGTCTGTGCCAGGTAATGCTAGGGGCGTTTGCAGGAAATCCCAGTGACAGAGGCTGCCTCCCCAAGGTCAGGGAAGTTATTTCTCGCACTTCCCCGAGCAGGGAACACCTGTGACTGAAGAGAGCTGCGTGGAGTTTTCTCTCGAGCTCCCCCACTCAATGACAATGGTTCCGGAATCCTGAGCGTGTGGAGGTTCCACCAACGGTCGGCAGCGCGTGGGTTCTAAAAGAATGCCTGTGCTCGTCTCCCCTGAGGGTTTTCCTCATTTCTCTGTGCCAGGGAATGCTAGGGGGGTTTGCAGGAAATCCCAGTGACAGAGGCTGCCTCCCCAAGGTCAGGGAAGGTATTTCTCAAACTTCGCCGAGCAGGGAACACCTGTGACTGAAGAGAGCTGCGTGGAGTTGTCTCTCGAGCTCCCCCACTCAATGACAATGGTTCCGGAATCCTGAGCGTGGGGAGGTTCCACCAACGGTCGGCAGCACGTGGGTTCTAAGGGAATGCCTGTGTTCGTCTCCCCTGAGTGTTTTCCTCATGTCTCTCTGCCAGGGAATGCTAGGGGGTGTTGCAGGAAATCCCAGTGACAGAGGCTGCATCCCCAAGGTCAGGGAAGGTATTCTTGGACTTCCCCGAGCAGGGAACACCTGTGACTGAAGAGAGCTGCGTGGAGTTGTCTCTCGAGCTCCCCCACTCAATGACAATGGTTCCGGAATCCTGAGCGTGGGGAGGTTCCACCAACGGTCGGCAGCGCGTGGTTTCTAAGGGAATGCCTGTGCTCATCTCCCCTGAGGGTTTTCCTCATTTCTCTGTGCCAGGGAATGCTAGGAGGGTTTGCAGGAAATCCCAGTGACAGAGGCTGCCTCCCCAAGGTCAGGGAAGGTATTTCTCGGACTTCCCCGAGCAGGGAACACCTGTGACTGAAGAGAGCTGCGTGGAGTTGTCTCTCGAGCTCCCCCATTCAATGACAATGGTTCCGGAATCCTGAGCGTGGGGAGGTTCCACCAACGGTCGGCAGCGCGTGGGTTCTAAGCGAATGCCTGTGCTCGTCTCCCCTGAGGGTTTTCCTCATGTGTCTGTGCCAGGGAATGCTATGGGGGTTTGCCGGAAATCCCAGTGACAGAGGCTGCCTCCCCAAGGTCAGGGAAGGTATTTCTCGCACTTCCCCGAGCAGGGAACGCCTGTGAATGAAGAGAGCTGCCTGGAGTTTTCACTCGAGCTCCCCATCTCAATGACAATGGTTCCGGAATCCTTAGCGTGGGGAGGTTCCACCAACGGTCGGCAGCGCGTGGGTTCTAACGGAATGCCTGTGCTCGTCTCCCCTGAGTGTTTACCACATGTCTCTGTGCCAGGGAATGCTAGGGGTGTTTGCAGGAAATCCCAGTGACAGAGCCTGCCTCCCCAAGGTCAGGGAACGTATTTCTCAAACTTCCCCAAGCAGGGAACACCTGTGACTGAAGAGAGCTGCGTGGAGTTGTCTCTCGGGCTCCCCCACTCAATGACAATGTTTCCGGAATCCTGAGCGTGGGGAGGTTCCACCAACGGTCGGCAGCGCGTGGGTTCTAAGGGAATGCCTGTGCTCGTCTCCCCTGAGTGTTTTCCTCATGTCTCTGTGCCAGGGAATGCTAGGGGGGGTTGCAGGAATTCCCAGTGACAGAGGCTGCCTCCCCAAAGTCAGGGAAGGTATTTCTCGGACTTCCACGAGCAGGGAACACCTGTGACTGAAGAGAGCTGCGTGGAGTTGTCTCTCGAGCTCCCCCACTCAATGACAATGGTTCCGGGATCCTGAGCGTGGGGAGGTTCCAACAACGGTCGGCAGCGCGTGGGTTCTAAGGGAATGCCTGTGCTCGTCTCCCCTGAGGGTTTTCCTCATGTGTCTGTGCCAGGTAATGCTAGGGGCGTTTGCAGGAAATCCCAGTGACAGAGGCTGCCTCCCCAAGGTCAGGGAAGTTATTTCTCGCACTTCCCCGAGCAGGCAACACCTGTGACTGAAGAGAGCTGCGTGGAGTTGTCTCTCGAGCTCCCCCACTCAATGACAATGTTTCCGGAATCCTGAGCGTGGGGAGGTTCCACCAACGGTCGGCAGCGCGTGGGTTCTAAGGGAATGCCTGTGCTCGTCTCCCCTGAGGGTTTTCCTCATTTCTCTGTGCCAGGGAATGCTAGGGGTGTTTGCAGGAAATCCCAGTGACAGAGTCTGCCTCCCCAAGGTCTGGGAAGGTATTTCTCGGACTTAACTGAGCAGGGAACACCTGTGATTGAAGAGAGCTGCGTGGAGTTTTCTCTCGAGCTCCCCCACTCAATTACAATGGTTCCGGAATCCTGAGCTTAGGGAGGTTCCACCAACGGTCGGCAGCGCGTGGGTTCTAAGGGAATGCCTGTGCTCGTCTCCCCTGAGGGTTTTCCCCATGTCTCTGTGCCAGGGAATGCTAGGAGTGTTTGCAGGAAATCCCAGTGACAGAGGCTGACTCCCCAAGGTCAGGGAAGTTATTTCTCGGACTTCCCCGAGCAGGGAACACCTGTGACTGAAGAGAGCTGCGTGGAGTTGTCTCTAGAGCTCCCCCACTCAATGACAATGGTTCCGGAATCCTGAGCGTGGGGAGGTTCCACCAACGGTCGGCAGCGCGTGGATTCTCAGGGAATGCCTGTGCTCATCTCCCCTGAGGGTTTTCCTCATGTCTCTGTGCCAGGGAATGCTAGGGGGTGTTGCAGGAAATCCCAGTGACAGATGCTGCCTCCCCATGGTCAGGGAAGGTATTTCTCGGACTTCCCCGAGCAGGGAACACCTGTGACTGAAGAGAGCTGCGTGGAGTTGTCTCTCGTGCTCCCCCACTCAATGACAATGGTTCGGGAATCCTGAGCGTGGGAGGTTCCACCAACGGTCGGCAGCGCGTGGGTTCTAGGGAATGCCAGTGCTCGTCTCCCCTGAGGGTTTTCCTCATGTCTCTGTGCCAGGGAATGCTAGGGGGGTTTGCAGGAAATCCCAGTGACAGAGGCTGCCTCCACAAGTTCAGGGAAGGTATTTCTCGCACTTCCCCGAGCAGGGAACGCCTGTGAGTGAAGAGAGCTGCGTGGAGTTTTCACTCGAGCTCCCCATCTCAATGACAATCGTTCCGGAATCCTGAGCGTGGGGAGGTTCCACCAACGGTCGGCAGCGCGTGGGTTCTAACGGAATGCCTGTGATCGTCTCCCCTGAGTGTTTACCACATGTCTCTGTGCCAGGGAATGCTAGGGGTGTTTGCAGGAATTCCCAGTGACCGAGGCTGCCTCCCCAAGGTCAGGGAACGTATTTCTCAAACTTCCCCAAGCAGGGAACACCTGTGACTGAAGAGAGCTGCGTGGAGTTGTCTCTCGAGCTCCCCCACTCAATGACAATGGTTCCGGAATCCTGAGCGTGGGGAGGTTCCACCAACGGTCGGCAGCGCGTGGGTTCTAAGGGAATGCCTGTGCTCGTCTCCCCTGAGTGTTTTCCTCATGTCTCTGGGCCAGGGAATGCTAGGGGGGGTTGCAGGAATTCCCAGTGACAGAGGCTGCCTCCCCAAGGTCAGGGAAGGTATTTCTCGGACTTCCCCGAGCAGGGAACACCTGTGACTGAAGAGAGCTGCGTGGAGTTGTCTCTCGAGCTCCCCCACTCAATGACAATGGTTCCGGAATCCTGAGCGTGTGGAGGTTCCACCAACGGTCGGCAGCGCGTGGGTTCTAAGGGAATGCCTGTGCTCGTCTCCCCTGAGGGTTTTCCTCATGTCTCTGTGCCAGGGAATGCTAGGGGGGTTTGCAGGAAATCCCAGTGACAGAGGCTGCCTCCCCAAGGTCAGGGAAGGTATTTCTCATACTTCCCCGAGCAGGGAACACCTGTGACTGAAGAGAGCTGCGTGGAGTTGTCTCTCGAGCTCCCCCACTCAATGAAAATGGTTCCGGAATCCTGAGCGTGGGGAGGTTCCACCAACGGTCGGCAGCGCGTGGGTTCTAAAAGAATGCCTGTGCTCGTCTCCCCTGAGTGTTTTCCTCATTTCTCTGTGCCAGGGAATGCTGGGGGGGTTTGCAGGAAATCCCAGTGACAGAGGCTGCCTCCCCAAGGTCAGGGAAGGTATTTCTCAAACTTCGCCGAGCAGGGAACACCTGTGACTGAAGAGAGCTGCGTGGAGTTGTCTCTCGAGCTCCCCCACTCAATGACAATGGTTCCGGAATCCTGAGCGTGGGGAGGTTCCACCAACGGTCGGCAGCACGTGGGTTCTAAGGGAATGCCTGTGTTCGTCTCCCCTGAGGGTTTTCCTCATGTCTCTCTGCCAGGGAATGCTAGGGGGTGTTGCAGGAAATCCCAGTGACAGAGGCTGCATCCCCAAGGTCAGGGAAGGTATTCTTGGACTTCCCCGAGCAGGGAACACCTGTGAATGAAGAGAGCTGTGTTGAGTTGTCTCTCGAGCTCCCCCACTCAATGACAATGGTTCCGGAATCCTGAGCGTGGGGAGGTTCCACCAACGGTCGGCAGCGCGTGGTTTCTAAGGGAATGCCTGTGCTCAACTCCCCTGAGGGTTTTCCTCATGTCTCTGTGCCAGGGAATGCTAGGAGGGTTTGCAGGAAATCCCAGTGACAGAGGCTGCCTCCCCAAGGTCAGGGAAGTTATTTCTCGGACTTCCCCGAGCAGGGAACACCTGTGACTGAAGAGAGCTGCGTGGAGTTTTCTCTCGAGCTCCCCCATTCAATGACAATGGTTCCGGAATCCTGAGCGTGGGGAGGTTCCACCAACGGTCGGCAGCGCGTGGGTTCTAAGCGAATGCCTGTGCTCGTCTCCCCTGAGGGTTTTCCTCATGTGTCTGTGCCAGGGAATGCTATGGGGGTTTGCCGGAAATCCCAGTGACAGAGGCTGCCTCCCCAAGGTCAGGGAAGGTATTTCTCGCACTTCCCCGAGCAGGGAACGCCTGTGACTGAAGAGAGCTGCCTGGAGTTTTCACTCGAGCTCCCCATCTCAATGACAATGGTTCCGGAATCCTTAGCGTGGGGAGGTTCCACCAACGGTCGGCAGCGCGTGGGTTCTAACGGAATGCCTGTGCTCGTCTCCCCTGAGTGTTTACCACATGTCTCTGAGCCAGGGAATGCTAGGGGTGTTTGCAGGAAATCCCAGTGACAGAGCCTGCCTCCCCAAGGTCAGGGAACGTATTTCTCAAACTTCCCCAAGCAGGGAACACCTGTGACTGAAGAGAGCTGCGTGGAGTTGTCTCTCGAGCTCCCCCACTCAATGACAATGTTTCCGGAATCCTGAGCGTGGGGAGGTTCCACCAACGGTCGGCAGCGCGTGGGTTCTAAGGGAATGCCTGTGCTCGTCTCCCCTGAGTGTTTTCCTCATGTCTCTGTGCCAGGGAATGCTAGGGGGGGTTGCAGGAATTCCCAGTGACAGAGGCCGCCTCCCCAAGGTCAGGGAAGGTATTTCACGGACTTCCCCGAGCAGGGAACACCTGTGACTGAAGAGAGCTGCGTGGAGTTGTCTCTCGAGCTCCCCCACTCAATGACAATGGTTCCGGAATCCTGAGCGTGGGGAGGTTCCAACAACGGTCGGCAGCGCGTGGGTTCTAAGGGAATGCCTGTGCTCGTCTCCCCTGAGGGTTTTCCTCATGTGTCTGTGCCAGGTAATGCTAGGGGCGTTTGCAGGAAATCCCAGTGACAGAGGCTGCCTCCCCAAGGTCAGGGAAGATATTTCTCGCACTTCCCCGAGCAGGGAACACCTGTGACTGAAGAGAGCTGCGTGGAGTTGTCTCTCGAGCTCCCCCACTCAATGACAATGTTTCCGGAATCCTGAGCGTGGGGAGGTTCCACCAACGGTCGGCAGCGCTTGGGTTCTAAGGGAATGCCTGTGCTCGTCTCCCCTGAGGGTTTTCCTCATTTCTCTGTGCCAGGGAATGCTAGGGGAGTTTGCAGGAAATCCCAGTGACAGAGTCTGCGTCCCCAAGGTCTGGGAAGGTATTTCTCGGACTTAACTGAGCAGGGAACACCTGTGACTGAAGAGAGCTGCGTGGAGTTTTCTCTCGAGCTCCCCCACTCAATTACAATGGTTCCGGAATCCTGAGCATGGGGAGGTTCCACCAACGGTCGGCAGCGCGTGGGGTCTAACGGAATGCCTGTGCTCGTCTCCCCTGAGGGTTTTCCTCATGTCTCTGTGCCAGGGAATGCTAGGAGGGTTTGCAGGAAATCCCAGTGACAGAGGCTGACTCCCCAAGGTCAGGGAAGTTATTTCTCGGACTTCCCCGAGCAGGGAACACCTGTGACTGAAGAGAGCTGCGTGGAGTTGTCTCTCGAGCTCCCCCACTCAATGACAATGGTTCCGGAATCCTGAGCGTGGGGAGGTTCCACCAACGGTCGGCAGCGCGTGGATTCTCAGGGAATGCCTGTGCTCATCTCCCCTGAGGGTTTTCCTCATGTCTCTGTGCCAGGGAATGCTAGGGGGTGTTGCAGGAAATCCCAGTGACAGAGGCTGCCTCCCCATGGTCAGGGAAGGTATTTCTCGGACTTCCCCGAGCAGGGAACACCTGTGACTGAAGAGAGCTGCGTGGAGTTGTCTCTCGTGCTCCCCCACTCAATGACAATGGTTCGGGAATCCTGAGCGTGGGAGGTTCCACCAACGGTCGGCAGCGCGTGGGTTCTAGGGAATGCCAGTGCTCGTCTCCCCTGAGGGTTTTCCTCATGTCTCTGTGCCAGGGAATGCTAGGGGGGTTTGCAGGAAATCCCAGTGACAAAGGCTGCCTCCACAAGTTCAGGGAAGGTATTTCTCGCACTTCCCCGAGCAGGGAACGCCTGTGACTGAAGAGAGCTGCGTGGAGTTTTCACTCGAGCTCCCCATCTCAATGACAATGGTTCCGGAATCCTGAGCGTGGGGAGGTTCCACCAACGGTCGGCAGCGCGTGGGTTCTAACGGAATGCCTGTGATCGTCTCCCCTGAGTGTTTACCACATGTCTCTGTGCCAGGGAATGCTAGGGGTTTTTGCAGGAATTCCCAGTGACAGAGGCTGCCTCCCCAAGGTCAGGAAAGGTATTTCTCGGACTTCCCCGCGCAGGGAACACCTGTGACTGAAGAGAGCTGCGTGGAGTTGTCTCTCGAGCTCCCCCACTCAATGACAATGGTTCCGGAATCCTGAGCGTGGGGAGGTTCCACCAACGGTCGGCAGCGCGTGGGTTCTAGGGAATGCCTGTGCTCGTCTCCCCTGAGTATTTTCCTCATGTCTCTGTGCCAGGGAATGCTAGGGGGTGTTGCAGGAAATCCAAGTGACAGAGGCTGCCTCCCCAAGGTCAGGGAAGGTATTTCTCGGAATTCCCCGGGCAGGGAACACCTGTGACTGAAGAGAGCTGCGTGGAGTTGTCTCTCGAGCTCCCCCACTCAATGACAATGGTTCCGGAATCCTGAGCGTGGGGAGGTTCCACCAACGGTCGGCAGCGCGTGGGTTCTAAAGGAATGCCTGTGCTCGTCTCCCCTGAGGGTTTTCCTCATTTCTCTGTGCCAGGGAATGCTAGGGGGGTTTGCAGGAAATCCCAGTGACAGAGGCTGCCTCCCCAAGGTCAGGGAAGCTATTTCTCGGACTTCCCCGAGCAGGGAACACCTGTGACTGAAGACAGCTGCGTGGAGTTGTCTCTCGAGCTCCCCCACTCAATGACAATGGTTCCGGAATCCTGAGCGTGGGGAGGTTCCACCAACGGTCGGCAGCGCTTGGGTTCTAACGAAATGCCTGTGCTCGTCTCCCCTGAGGGTTTTCCTCATGTCTCTGTGCCAGGGAATGCTCGGGGGATTTGCAGGAAATCCCAGTGACAGAGGCTGCTTCCCCAAGGTCAGGGAAGGTTTTTCTCGGACTTCCCCTAGCAGGGAACACCTGTGACTGAAGAGAGCATCGTGGAGTTGTCTCTCGAGCTCCCCCACTCAATGACAATGGTTCCGGAATCCTGAGCGTGGGGAGGTTCCACCAACGGTCGGTAGCGCGTGGGTTCTAAGGGAATGCCTGTTCTACTCTCCCCTGAGGGTTTTCGTCATGTCTCTGTGCCAGGGAATGCTAGGGGGGGTGCAGGAAATCCCAGTGACATAGGCTGCCTCCCAAAGGGCAGGGAAGTTATTTCTCGGACTTCCCCTAGCAGGGAACACCTGTGACTGAAGAGAGCTGCGTGGAGTTGTCTCCCGAGCTCCCCCAATCAATGACAATGGTTCTGGAATCCTGAGCGTGGGGAGGTTCCACCAACGGTCGGCAGCGCGTGGGTTCTAATGGAGTGCCTGTGGTCGTCTCCCCTGAGGGTTTTCTTCATGTCTCTGTGCCAGGGAATGCTAGGGGGGGTTGCAGGAAATCCCAGTGACAGAGGATGCCTCCCCAAGGTCAGGGAATGTATTTCTCGCACTTCCCCGAGCAGGGAACACCTGTGATTGAAGAGAGCTGCGTCGAGTTGTCTCTCGAACTCCCCCACTCAATGACAATGGTTCCGGAATCCTGAGCGTGTGGAGGTTCCACCAACGGTCAGCAGCACGTGGGTTCTAAGGGAGTGCCTGTGCTCGTCTCCCCTGAGGGTTTTCTTCATGTCTCTGTGCCAGGGAATGCTAGGGGAGGTTGCAGGAATTCCCAGTGACAGAGGCTGCCTCCCCAAGGTCAGGGAAGGTATTTCTCGCACTTCCCCGAGCAGGGAACACCTGTGACTGAAGAGAGCTGCGTGGAGTTGTCTCTCGAGCTCCCCCACTCAATGAAAATGGTTCCGGAATCCTGAGCGTGGGGAGGTTCCACCAACGGTCGGCAGCGCTTGGGTTCTAAAAGAATGCCTGTGCTCGTCTCCCCTGAGTGTTTTCCTCATTTCTCTGTGCCAGGGAATGCTAGGGGGGTTTGCAGGAAATCCCAGTGACAGAGGCTGCCTCCCCAAGGTCAGGGAAGGTATTTCTCAAACTTCGCCGAGCAGGGAACACCTGTGACTGAAGAGAGCTGCGTGGAGTTGTCTCTCGAGCTCCCCCACTCAATGACAATTGTTCCGGAATCCTGAGCGTGGGGAGGTTGCACCAACGGTCGGCAGCGCGTGGCTTATAAGGGAATGCCTGTGTTCGTCTCCCCTGAGGGTTTTCCTCATGTGTCTGTGCCAGGGAATGCTAGGGGGGTTTGCAGGAAATCCCAGTGACAGAGGCTGCCTCCCCAAGGTCAGGGAACGTATTTCTCAAACTTCCCCAAGCAGGGAACACCTGTGACTGAAGAGAGCTGCGTGGAGTTGTCTCTCGAGCTCCCCCACTCAATGACAATGGTTCCGGAATCCTGAGCGTGGGGAGGTTCCACCAACGGTCGGCAGCGCGTGGGTTCAAGGGAATGCCTGTGCTCGTCTCCCCTGAGTGTTTTCCTCATGTCTCTGTGCCAGGGAATGCTAGGGGGGGTTGCAGGAATTCCCAGTGACAGAGGCTGCCTCCCCAAGGTCAGGGAAGGTATTTCTCGGACTTCCCCGAGCAGGGAACACCTGTGACTGAAGAGAGCTGCGTGGAGTTGTCTCTCGAGCTCCCCCACTCAATGACAATGGTTCCGGAATCCTTAGCGTGGGGAGGTTCCACCAACGGTCGGCAGCGCGTGGGTTCTAAGGGAATGCCTGTGCTCGTCTCCCCTGAGGGTTTTCCTAATGTGTCTGTGCCAGGTAATGCTAGGGGCGTTTGCAGGGAATCCCAGTGACAGAGGCTGCCTCCCCAAGGTCAGGGAAGTTATTTCTCGCACTTCCCCGAGCAGGGAACACCTGTGACTGAAGAGAGCTGCGTGGAGTTGTCTCTCGAGCTCCCCCACTCAATGACAATGGTTCCGGAATCCTGAGCGTGTGGAGGTTCCACCAACGGTCGGCAGCGCGTGGGTTCTAAAAGAATGCCTGTGCTCGTCTCCCCTGAGGGTTTTCCTCATTTCTCTGTGCCAGGGAATGCTAGGGGGGTTTGCAGGAAATGCCAGTGACAGAGGCTGCCTCCCCAAGGTCAGGGAAGGTGTTTCTCAAACTTCGCCGAGCAGGGAACACCTGTGACTGAAGAGAGCTGCGTGGAGTTGTCTCTCGAGCTCCCCCACTCAATGACAATGGTTCCGGAATCCTGAGCGTGGGGAGGTTCCACCAACGGTCGGCAGCACGTGGGTTCTAAGGGAATGCCTGTGTTCGTCTCCCCTGAGTGTTTTCCTCATGTCTCTCTGCCAGGGAATGCTAGGGGGTGTTGCAGGAAATCCCAGTGACAGAGGTTGCATCCCCAAGGTCAGGGAAGGTATTCTTGGACTTCCCCGAGCAGGGAACACCTGTGACTGAAGAGAGCTGCGTGGAGTTGTCTCTCGAGCTCCCCCACTCAATGACAATGGTTCCGGAATCCTGAGCGTGGGGAGGTTCCACCAACGGTCGGCAGCTCGTGGTTTCTAAGGGAATGCCTGTGCTCATCTCCCCTGATGGTTTTCCTCATGTCTCTGTGCCAGGGAATGCTAGGAGGGTTTGCAGGAAATCCCAGTGACAGAGGCTGCCTCCCCAAGGTCAGGGAAGGTATTTCTCGGACTTCCCCGAGCAGGGAACACCTGTGACTGAAGAGAGCTGCGTGGAGTTGTCTCTCGAGCTCCCCCATTCAATGACAATGGTTCCGGAATCCTGAGCGTGGGGAAGTTCCACCAACGGTCGGCAGCGCGTGGGTTCTAAGCGAATGCCTGTGCTCGTCTCCCCTGAGGGTTTTCCTCATGTGTCTGTGCCAGGGAATGCTATGGGGGTTTGCCGGAAATCCCAGTGACAGAGGCTGCCTCCCCAAGGTCAGGGAAGGTATTTCTCGCACTTCCCCGAGCAGGGAACGCCTGTGACGGAAGAGAGCTGCCTGGAGTTTTCACTCGAGCTCCCCATCTCAATGACAATGGTTCCGGAATCCTTAGCGTGGGGAGGTTCCACCAACGGTCGGCAGCGCGTGGGTTCTAACGGAATGCCTGTGCTCGTCTCCCCTGAGTGTTTACCACATGTCTCTGTGCCAGGGAATGCTAGGGGTGTTTGCAGGAAATCCCAGTGACAGAGGCTGCCTCCCCAAGGTCAGGGAACGTATTTCTCAAACTTCCCCAAGCAGGGAACACCTGTGACTGAAGAGAGCTGCGTGCAGTTGTCTCTCGAGCTCCCCCACTCAATGACAATGGTTCCGGAATCCTGAGCGTGGGGAGGTTCCACCAACGGTCGGCAGCGCGTGGGTTCTAAGGGAATGCCTGTGCTCGTCTCCCCTGAGTGTTTTCCTCATGTCTCTGTGCCAGGGAATGCTAGGGGGGGTTGCAGGAATTCCCAGTGACAGAGGCTGCCTCCCCAAGGTCAGGGAAGGTATTTCTCGGACTTCCCCGAGCAGGGAACACCTGTGACTGAAGAGAGCTGCGTGGAGTTGTCTCTCGAGCTCCCCCACTCAATGACAATGGTTCCGGAATCCTGAGCGTGTGGAGGTTCCACCAACGGTCGGCAGCGCGTGGGTTCTAAGGGAATGCCTGTGCTCGTCTCCCCTGAGGGTTTTCCTCATGTCTCTGTGCCAGGGAATGCTAGGGGGGTTTGCAGGAAATCCCAGTGACAGAGGCTGCTTCCCCAAGGTCAGGGAAGGTATTTCTCATACTTCCCCGAGCAGGGAACACCTGTGACTGAAGAGAGCTGCGTGGAGTTGTCTCTCGAGCTCCCCCACTCAATGAAAATGGTTCCGGAATCCTGAGCGTGGGGAGGTTCCACCAACGGTCGGCAGCGCGTGGGTTCTAAATGAATGCCTGTGCTCGTCTCCCCTGAGTGTTTTCCTCATTTCTCTGTGCCAGGGAATGCTGGGGGGGTTTGCAGGAAATCCCAGTGACAGAGGCTGCCTCCCCAAGGTCAGGGAAGGTATTTCTCAAACTTCGCCGAGCAGGGAACACCTGTGACTGAAGAGAGCTGCGTGGAGTTGTCTCTCGAGCTCCCCCACTCAATGACAATGGTTCCGGAATCCTGAGCGTGGGGAGGTTCCACCAACGGTCGGCAGCACGTGGGTTCTAAGGGAATGCCTGTGTTCGTCTCCCCTGAGGGTTTTCCTCATGTCTCTCTGCCAGGGAATGCTAGGGGGTGTTGCAGGAAATCCCAGTGACAGAGGCTGCATCCCCAAGGTCAGGGAAGGTATTCTTGGACTTCCCCGAGCAGGGAACACCTGTGAATGAAGAGAGCTGTGTTGAGTTGTCTCTCGAGCTCCCCCACTCAATGACAATGGTTCCGGAATCCTGAGCGTGGGGAGGTTCCACCAACGGTCGGCAGCGCGTGGTTTCTAAGGGAATGCCTGTGCTCAACTCCCCTGAGGGTTTTCCTCATGTCTCTGTGCCAGGGAATGCTAGGAGGGTTTGCAGGAAATCCCAGTGACAGAGGCTGCCTAACCAAGGTCAGGGAAGGTATTTCTCGGACTTCCCCGTGCAGGGAACACCTGTGACTGAAGAGAGCTGCGTGGAGTTGTCTCTCGAGCTCCCCATTCAATGACAATGGTTCCGGAATCCTGAGCGTGGGGAGGTTCCACCAACGGTCGGCAGCGCGTGGGTTCTAAGGGAATGCCTGTGCTCGTCTCCCCTGAGGGTTTTCCTCATGTGTCTGTGCCAGGGAATGCTATGGGGTTTTGCCGGAAATCCCAGTGACAGAGGCTGCCTCCCCAAGGTCAGGGAAAGTATTTCTCGCACTTCCCCGAGCAGGGAACGCCTGTGACTGAAGAGAGCTGCGTGGAGTTTTCACTCGAGCTCCCCATCTCAATGACAATGGTTCCGGAATCCTTAGCGTGGGGAGGTTCCACCAACGGTCGGCAGCGCGTGGGTTCTAACGGAATGCCTGTGCTCGTCTCCCCTGAGTGTTTACCACATGTCTCTGTGCCAGGGAATGCTAGGGGTGTTTGCAGGAAATCCCAGTGACAGAGGCTGCCTCCCCAAGGTCAGGGAACGTATTTCTCAAACTTCCCCAAGCAGGGAACACCTGTGACTGAAGAGAGCTGCGTGGAGTTGTCTCTCGAGCTCCCCCACTCAATGACAATGTTTCCGGAATCCTGAGCGTGGGGAGGTTCCACCAACGGTCGGCAGCGCGTGGGTTCTAAGGGAATGCCTGTGCTCGTCTCCCCTGAGTGTTTTCCTCATGTCTCTGTGCCAGGGAATGCTAGGGGGGGTTGCAGGAATTCCCAGTGACAGAGGCTGCCTCCCCAAGGTCAGGGAAGCTATTTCTCGGACTTCCCCGAGCAGGGAACACCTGTGACTGAAGAGAGCTGCGTGGAGTTGTCTCTCGAGCTCCCCCACTCAATGAAAATGGTTCCGGAATCCTGAGCGTGGGGAGGTTCCACCAACGGTCGGCAGCGCGTGGGTTCTAAGGGAATGCCTGTGCTCGTCTCCCCTGAGGGTTTTCCTCATGTGTCTGTGCCAGGTAATGCTAGGGGCGTTTGCAGGAAATCCCAGTGACAGAGGCTGCCTCCCCAAGGTCAGGGAAGGTATTTCTCGCACTTCCCCGAGCAGGCAACACCTGTGACTGAAGAGAGCTGCGTGGAGTTGTCTCTCGAGCTCCCCAACTCAATGACAATGTTTCCGGAATCCTGAGCGTGGGGAGGTTCCACCAACGGTCGGCAGCGCGTGGGTTCTAAGGGAATGCCTGTGCTCGTCTCCCCTGAGGGTTTTCCTCATTTCTCTGTGCCAGGGAATGCTAGGGGTGTTTGCAGGAAATCCCAGTGACAGAGTCTGCCTCCCCAAGGTCTGTTAAGGTATTTCTCGGACTTCACAGAGCAGGGAACACCTGTGACTGAAGAGAGCTGCGTGGAGTTTTCTCTCGAGCTCCCCCACTCAATTACAATGGTTCCGGAATCCTGAGCATGGGGAGGTTCCACCAACGGTCGGCAGCGCGTTGGTTCTACGGGAATGCCTGTGCTCGTCTCCCCTGAGGGTTTTCCTCATGTCTCTGTGCCAGGGAATGCTAGGAGGGTTTGCAGGAAATCCCAGTGACAGAGGCTGACTCCCCAAGGTCAGGGAAGCTATTTCTCGGACTTCCCCGAGCAGGGAACACCTGTGACTGAAGACAGCTGCGTGGAGTTGTCTCTCGAGCTCCCCCACTCAATGACAATGGTTCCGGAATCCTGAGCGTGGGGAGGTTCCACCAACGGTCGGCAGCGCGTGGATTCTCAGGGAATGCCTGTGCTCATCTCCCCTGAGTGTTTTCCTCATGTCTCTGTGCCAGGGAATGCTAGGGGTGTTTGCAAGAAATCCCAGTGACAGAGGCTGCCTCCACAAGTTCATGGAAGGTATTTCTCGCACTTCCCCGAGCAGGGAACGCCTGTGACTGAAGAGAGCTGCGTGGAGTTTTCACTCGAGCTCCCCATCTCAATGACAATGGTTCCGGAATCCTGAGCGTGGGGAGGTTCCACCAACGGTCGGCAGCGCGTGGGTTCTAACGGAATGCCTGTGATCGTCTCCCCTGAGTTTTTACCACATGTCCCTGTGCCAGGGAATGCTAGGGGTCTTTGCAGGAATTCCCAGTGACAGAGGCTGCCTCCCCAAGGTCAGGAAAGGTATTTCTCGGACTTCCCCGCGCAGGGAACACCTGTGACTGAAGAGAGCTGCGTGGAGTTGTCTCTCGAGCTCCCCCACTCAATGACAATGGTTCCGGAATCCTGAGCGTGGGGAGGTTCCACCAACGGTCGGCAGCGCGTGGGTTTAAGGGAATGCCTGTGCTCGTCTCCCCTGAGTGTTTTCCTCATGTCTCTGTGCCAGGGAATGCTAGGGGGTGTTGCAGGAAATCCAAGTGACAGAGGCTGCCTCCCCAAGGTCAGGGAAGTTATTTCTCGGACTTCCCCGGGCAGGGAACACCTGTGACTGAAGAGAGCTGCGTGGAGTTGTCTCTCGAGCTCCCCCACTCAATGACAATGGTTCCGGAATCCTGAGCGTGGGGAGGTTCCACCAACGGTCGGCAGCGCGTGGGTTCTAAGGGAATGCCTGTGCTCGTCTCCCCTGAGTGTTTTCCTCATGTCTCTGTGCCAGGGAATGCTAGGGGGGGTTGCAGGAATTCCCAGTGACAGAGGCTGCCTCCCCAAGGTCAGGGAAGTTATTTCTCGGACTTCCCCGAGCAGGGAACACCTGTGACTGAAGAGAGCTGCGTGGAGTTGTCTCTCGAGCTCCCCCACTCAATGACAATGGTTCCGGAATCCTGAGCGTGTGGAGGTTCCACCAACGGTCGGCAGCGCGTGGGTTCTAAGGGAATGCCTGTGCTCGTCTCCCCTGAGGGTTTTCCTCATGTCTCTGTGCCAGGGAATGCTAGGGGGGTTTGCAGGAAATCCCAGTGACAGAGGCTGCCTCCCCAAGGTCAGGGAAGGTATTTCTCATACTTCCCCGAGCAGGGAACACCTGTGACTGAAGAGAGCTGCGTGGACTTGTCTCTCGAGCTCCCCCACTCAATGACAATGGTTCCGGAATCCTGAGCGTGGGGAGGTTCCACCAACGGTCGGCAGCGCGTGGGTTCTAGGGAATGCCTGTGCTCGTCTCCCCTGAGTGTTTTCCTCATGTCTCTGTGCCAGGGAATGCTAGGGGGTGTTGCAGGAAATCCAAGTGACAGAGGCTGCCTCCCCAAGGTCAGGGAAGTTATTTCTCGGACTTCCCCGGGCAGGGAACACCTGTGACTGAAGAGAGCTGCGTGGAGTTGTCTCTCGAGCTCCCCCACTCAATGACAATGGTTCCGGAATCCTGAGCGTGGGGAGGTTCCACCAACGGTCGGCAGCGCGTGGGTTCTAAGGGAATGCCTGTGCTCGTCTCCCCTGAGGATTTTCCTCATGTGTCTGTGCCAGGTAATGCTAGGTGGTGTTGCAGGAAATCCCAGTGACAGAGGCTGCCTCCCCAAGGTCAGGGAAGGTATTTCTCGCACTTCCCGAGCAGGCAACACCTGTGACTGAAGAGAGCTGCGTGGAGTTGTCTCTCGAGCTCCCCCACTCAATGACAATGGTTCCGAAATCCTGAGCGTGGGGAGGTTCCACCAACGGTCGGCAGCGCGTGGGTTCTAAGGGAATGCCTGTGCTCGTCTCCCCTGAGGGTTTTCCTCATATCTCTGTGCCAGGGAATGCTAGGGAGGTTTGCAGGAAATCCCAGTGACAGAGGCTGCCTCCCCAAGGTCAGGAAAGGTATTTCTCGGACTTCCCCGAGCAGGGAACACCTGTGACTGAAGAGAGCTGCGTGGAGTTGTCTCTCGAGCTCCCCCACTCAATGACAATGGTTCCGGAATCCTGAGCGTGTGGAGGTTCCACCAACGGTCGGCAGCGCGTGGGTTCTAAAAGAATGCCTGTGCTCGTCTCCCCTGAGGGTTTTCCTCATTTCTCTGTGCCAGGGAATGCTAGGGGGGTTTGCAGGAAATCCCAGTGACAGAGGCTGCCTCCCCAAGGTCAGGGAAGGTATTTCTCAAACTTCGCCGAGCAGGGAACACCTGTGACTGAAGAGAGCTGCGTGGAGTTGTCTCTCGAGCTCCCCCACTCAATGACAATGGTTCCGGAATCCTGAGCGTGGGGAGGTTCCACCAACGGTCGGCAGCACGTGGGTTCTAAGGGAATGCCTGTGTTCGTCTCCCCTGAGTGTTTTCCTCATGTCTCTCTGCCAGGGAATGCTAGGGGGTGTTGCAGGAAATCCCAGTGACAGAGGCTGCATCCCCAAGGTCAGGGAAGGTATTCTTGGACTTCCCCGAGCAGGGAACACCTGTGACTGAAGAGAGCTGCGTGGAGTTGTCTCTCGAGCTCCCCCACTCAATGACAATGGTTCCGGAATCCTGAGCGTGGGGAGGTTCCACCAACGGTCGGCAGGGCGTGGTTTCTAAGGGAATGCCTGTGCTCATCTCCCCTGAGGGTTTTCCTCATGTCTCTGTGCCAGGGAATGCTAGGAGGGTTTGCAGGAAATCCCAGTGACAGAGGCTGCCTCCCCAAGGTCAGGGAAGGTATTTCTCGGACTTCCCCGAGCAGGGAACACCTGTGACTGAAGAGAGCTGCGTGGAGTTGTCTCTCGAGCTCCCCCATTCAATGACAATGGTTCCGGAATCCTGAGCGTGGGGAAGTTCCACCAACGGTCGGCAGCGCGTGGGTTCTAAGCGAATGCCTGTGCTCGTCTCCCCTGAGGGTTTTCCTCATGTGTCTGTGCCAGGGAATGCTATGGGGGTTTGCCGGAAATCCCAGTGACAGAGGCTGCCTCCCCAAGGTCAGGGAAGGTATTTCTCGCACTTCCTCGAGCAGGGAACGCCTGTGACTGAAGACAGCTGCGTGGAGTTGTCTCTCGAGCTCCCCCACTCAATGACAATGGTTCCGGATTCCTGAGAGTGGGGAGGTTCCACCAACGGTCGGCAGCGCGTGGGTTCTAAGGGAATGCAGGTGCTCATCTCCCCTGAGTGTTTTCCTCATGTCTCTGGGCCAGGGAATGCTAGGGGGGGTTGCAGGAATTCCCAGTGACAGAGGCTGCCTCCCCAAGGTCAGGGAAGGTATTTCTCGGACTTCCCCGAGCAGGGAACACCTGTGACTGAAGAGAGCTGCGTGGAGTTGTCTCTCGAACTCCCCCACTCAATGACAATGGTTCCGGAATCCTGAGCGTGTCTAGGTTCCACCAACGGTCGGCAGCGCGTTGGTTCTAAGGGAATGCCTGTGCTCGTCTCCCCTGAGGGTTTTCCTCATGTCTCTGTGCCAGGGAATGCTAGGGGGGTTTGCAGGAAATCCCAGTGACAGAGGCTGCCTCCCCAAGGTCAGGGAAGGTATTTCTCATACTTCCCCGAGCAGGCAACACCTGTGACTGAAGAGAGCTGCGTGGAGTTGTCTCTCGAGCTCCCCAACTCAATGACAATGTTTCCGGAATCCTGAGCGTGGGGAGGTTCCACCAACGGTCGGCAGCGCGTGGGTTCTAAGGGAATGCCTGTGCTCGTCTCCCCTGAGGGTTTTCCTCATTTCTCTGTGCCAGGGAATGCTAGGGGTGTTTGCAGGAAATCCCAGTGACAGAGTCTGCCTCCCCAAGGTCTGGTAAGGTATTTCTCGGACTTCACTGAGCAGGGAACACCTGTGACTGAAGAGAGCTGCGTGGAGTTTTCTCTCGAGCTCCCCCACTCAATTACAATGGTTCCGGAATCCTGAGCATGGGGAGGTTCCACCAACGGTCGGCAGCGCGTTGGTTCTAAGGGAATGCCTGTGCTCGTCTCCCCTGAGGGTTTTCCTCATGTCTCTGTGCCAGGGAATGCTAGGAGGGTTTGCAGGAAATCCCAGTGACAGAGGCTGACTCCCCAAGGTCAGGGAAGCTATTTCTCGGACTTCCCCGAGCAGGGAACACCTGTGACTGAAGACAGCTGCGTGGAGTTGTCTCTCGAGCTCCCCCACTCAATGACAATGGTTCCGGAATCCTGAGCGTGGGGAGGTTCCACCAACGGTCGGCAGCGCGTGGATTCTCAGGGAATGCCTGTGCTCATCTCCCCTGAGGGTTTTCCTCATGTCTCTGTGCCAGGGAATGCTAGGGGGGTTTGCAGGAAATCCCAGTGACAGAGGCTGCCTCCACAAGTTCAGGGAAGTTATTTCTCGCACTTCCCCGAGCAGGGAACGCCTGTGACTGAAGAGAGCTGCGTGGAGTTTTCACTCGAGCTCCCCATCTCAATGACAATGGTTCCGGAATCCTGAGCGTGGGGAGGTTCCACCAACGGTCGGCAGCGCGTGGGTTCTAACGGAATGCCTGTGATCGTCTCCCCTGAGTGTTTACCACATGTCCCTGTGCCAGGGAATGCTAGGGGTGTTTGCAGGAATTCCCAGTGACAGAGGCTGCCTCCCCAAGGTCAGGAAAGGTATTTCTCGGACTTCCCCGCGCAGGGAACACCTGTGACTGAAGAGAGCTGCGTGGAGTTGTCTCTCGAGCTCCCCCACTCAATGACAATGGTTCCGGAATCCTGAGCGTGGGGAGGTTCCACCAACGGTCGGCAGCGCGTGGGTTTAAGGGAATGCCTGTGCTCGTCTCCCCTGAGTGTTTTCCTCATGTCTCTGTGCCAGGGAATGCTAGGGGGTGTTGCAGGAAATCCAAGTGACAGAGGCTGCCTCCCCAAGGTCAGGGAAGTTATTTCTCGGACTTCCCCGGGCAGGGAACACCTGTGACTGAAGAGAGCTGCGTGGAGTTGTCTCTCGAGCTCCCCCACTCAATGACAATGGTTCCGGAATCCTGAGCGTGGGGAGGTTCCACCAACGGTCGGCAGCGCGTGGGTTCTAAGGGAATGCCTGTGCTCGTCTCCCCTGAGGATTTTCGTCATGTGTCTGTGCCAGGTAATGCTAGGGGGTGTTGCAGGAAATCCCAGTGACAGAGGCTGCCTCCCCAAGGTCAGGGAAGGTATTTCTCGCACTTCCCGAGCAGGCAACACCTGTGACTGAAGAGAGCTGCGTGGAGTTGTCTCTCGAGCTCCCCCACTCAATGACAATGGTTCCGGAATCCTGAGCGTGGGGAGGTTCCACCAACGGTCGGCAGCACGTGGGTTCTAAGGGAATGCCTGTGTTCGTCTCCCCTGAGTGTTTTCCTCATGTCTCTCTGCCAGGGAATGCTAGGGGGTGTTGCAGGAAATCCCAGTGACAGAGGTTGCATCCCCAAGGTCAGGGAAGGTATTCTTGGACTTCCCCGAGCAGGGAACACCTGTGACTGAAGAGAGCTGCGTGGAGTTGTCTCTCGAGCTCCCCCACTCAATGACAATGGTTCCAGAATCCTGAGCGTGGGGAGGTTCCACCAACGGTCGGCAGCGCGTGGGTTCTAAGGGAATGCCTGTGCTCGTCTCCCCTGAGTGTTTTCCTCATGTCTCTGTGCCAGGGAATGCTAGGGGGGATTGCAGGAATTCCCAGTGACAGAGGCTGCCTCCCCAAGGTCAGGGAAGGTATTTCTCGGACTTCCCCGAGCAGGGAACACCTGTGACTGAAGAGAGCTGCGTGGAGTTGTCTCTCGAGCTCCCCCACTCAATGACAATGGTTCCGGAATCCTGAGCGTGTGGAGGTTCCACCAACGGTCGGCAGCGCGTGGGTTCTAAGGGAATGCCTGTGCTCGTCTCCCCTGAGGGTTTTCCTCATGTCTCTGTGCCAGGGAATGCTAGGGGGGTTTGCAGGAAATCCCAGTGACAGAGGCTGCCTCCCCAAGGTCAGGGAAGGTATTTCTCATACTTCCCCGAGCAGGGAACACCTGTGACTGAAGAGAGCTGCGTGGAGTTGTCTCTCGAGCTCCCCCACTCAATGACAATGGTTCCGGAATCCTGAGCGTGGGGAGGTTCCACCAACGGTCGGCAGCGCGTGGGTTCTAGGGAATGCCTGTGCTCGTCTCCCCTGAGTGTTTTCCTCATGTCTCTGTGCCAGGGAATGCTAGGGGGTGTTGCAGGAAATCCAAGTGACAGAGGCTGCCTCCCCAAGGTCAGGGAAGTTATTTCTCGGACTTCCCCGGGCAGGGAACACCTGTGACTGAAGAGAGCTGCGTGGAGTTGTCTCTCGAGCTCCCCCACTCAATGACAATGGTTCCGGAATCCTGAGCGTGGGGAGGTTCCACCAACGGTCGGCAGGGCGTGGTTTCTAAGGGAATGCCTGTGCTCATCTCCCCTGAGGGTTTTCCTCATGTCTCTGTGCCAGGGAATGCTAGGAGGGTTTGCAGGAATTCCCAGTGACAGAGGCTGCCTCCCCAAGGTCAGGGAAGGTATTTCTCGCACTTCCTCGAGCAGGGAACGCCTGTGACTGAAGAGAGCTGCCTGGAGTTTTCACTCGAGCTCCCCATCTCAATGACAATGGTTCCGGAATCCTTAGCGTGGGGAGGTTCCACCAACGGTCGGCAGCGCGTGGGTTCTAACGGAATGCCTGTGCTCGTCTCCCCTGAGTGTTTACCACATGTCTCTGTGCCAGGGAATGCTAGGGGTGTTTGCAGGAAATCCCAGTGACAGAGGCTGCCTCCCCAAGGTCAGGGAACGCATTTCTCAAACTTCCCCAAGCAGGGAACACCTGTGACTGAAGAGAGCTGCGTGGAGTTGTCTCTCGAGCTCCCCCACTCAATGACAATGGTTCCGGATTCCTGAGAGTGGGGAGGTTCCACCAACGGTCGGCAGCGCGTGGGTTCTAAGGGAATGCAGGTGCTCATCTCCCCTGAGTGTTTTCCTCATGTCTCTGGGCCAGGGAATGCTAGGGGGGGTTGCAGGAATTCCCAGTGACAGAGGCTGCCTCCCCAAGGTCAGGGAAGGTATTTCTCGGACTTCCCCGAGCAGGGAACACCTGTGACTGAAGAGAGCTGCGTGGAGTTGTCTCTCGAACTCCCCCACTCAATGACAATGGTTCCGGAATCCTGAGCGTGTCTAGGTTCCACCAACGGTCGGCAGCGCGTGGGTTCTAAGGGAATGCCTGTGCTCGTCTCCCCTGAGGGTTTTCCTCATGTCTCTGTGCCAGGGAATGCTAGGGGGGTTTGCAGGAAATCCCAGTGACAGAGTCTGCCTCCCCAAGGTCTGGGAAGGTATTTCTCGGACTTAACTGAGCAGGGAACACCTGTGACTGAAGAGAGCTGCGTGGAGTTTTCTCTCGAGCTCCCCCACTCAATTACAATGGTTCCGGAATCCTGAGCATGGGGAGGTTCCACCAACGGTCGGCAGCGCGTGGGTTCTAAGGGAATGCCTGTGCTCGTCTCCCCTGAGGGTTTTCCTCATGTCTCTGTGCCAGGGAATGCTAGGAGGGTTTGCAGGAAATCCCAGTGAAAGAGGCTGACTCCCCAAGGTCAGGGAAGTTATTTCTCGGACTTCCCCGAGCAGGGAACACCTGTGACTGAAGAGAGCTGCGTGGAGTTGTCTCTCGTGCTCCCCCACTCAATGACAATGGTTCGGGAATCCTGAGCGTGGGAGGTTCCACCAACGGTCGGCAGCGCGTGGGTTCTAGGGAATGCCAGTGCTCGTCTCCCCTGAGGGTTTTCCTCATGTCTCTGTGCCAGGGAATGCTAGGGGGGTTTGCAGGAAATCCCAGTGACAGAGGCTGCCTCCACAAGTTCAGGGAAGGTATTTCTCGCACTTCCCCGAGCAGGGAACGCCTGTGACTGAAGAGAGCTGCGTGGAGTTTTCACTCGAGCTCCCCATCTCAATGACAATGGTTCCGGAATCCTGAGCGTGGGGAGGTTCCACCAACGGTCGGCAGCGCGTGGGTTCTAACGGAATGCCTGTGATCGTCTCCCCTGAGTGTTTACCACATGTCTCTGTGCCAGGGAATGCTAGGGGTGTTTGCAGGAATTCACAGTGACAGAGGCTGCCTCCCCAAGGTCAGGAAAGGTATTTCTCGGACTTCCCCGTGCAGGGAACACCTGTGACTGAAGAGAGCTGCGTGGAGTTGTCTCTCGAGCTCCCCCACTCAATGAAAATGGTTCCGGAATCCTGAGCGTGGGGAGGTTCCACCAACGGTCGGCAGCGCGTGGGTTCTAGGGAATGCCTGTGCTCGTCTCCCCTGAGTGTTTTCCTCATGTCTCTGTGCCAGGGAATGCTAGGGGGTGTTGCAGGAAATCCAAGTGACAGAGGCTGCCTCCCCAAGGTCAGGGAAGGTATTTCTCGGACTTCCCCGGGCAGGGAACACCTGTGACTGAAGAGAGCTGCGTGGAGTTGTCTCTCGAGCTCCCCCACTCAATGACAATGGTTCCGGAATCCTGAGCGTGGGGAGGTTCCACCAACGGTCGGCAGCGCGTGGGTTCTAAGGGAATGCCTGTGCTCGTCTCCCCTGAGGGTTTTCCTCATGTGTCTGTGCCAGGTAATGCTAGGGGGTGTTGCAGGAAATCCCAGTGACAGAGGCTGCCTCCCCAAGGTCAGGGAAGGTATTTCTCGCACTTCCCGAGCAGGCAACACCTGTGACTGAAGAGAGCTGCGTGGAGTTGTCTCTCGAGCTCCCCCACTCAATGACAATGGTTCCGGAATCCTGAGCGTGGGGAGGTTCCACCAACGGTCGGCAGCGCGTGGGTTCTAAGGGAATGCCTGTGCTCGTCTCCCCTGAGGGTTTTCCTCATATCTCTGTGCCTGGGAATGCTAGGGAGGTTTGCAGGAAATCCCAGTGACAGAGGCTGCCTCCCCAAGGTCAGGAAAGGTATTTCTCGCACTTCCCCGAGCAGGGAACACCTGTGACTGAAGAGAGCTGCGTGGAGTTGTCTCTCGAGCTCCCCCACTCAATGACAATGGTTCCGGAATCCTGAGCGTGTGGAGGTTCCACCAACGGTCGGCAGCGCGTGGGTTCTAAAAGAATGCCTGTGCTCGTCTCCCCTGAGGGTTTTCCTCATTTCTCTGTGCCAGGGAATGCTAGGGGGGTTTGCAGGAAATCCCAGTGACAGAGGCTGCCTCCCCAAGGTCAGGGAAGGTATTTCTCAAACTTCGCCGAGCAGGGAACACCTGTGACTGAAGAGAGCTGCGTGGAGTTGTCTCTCGAGCTCCCCCACTCAATGACAATGGTTCCGGAATCCTGAGCGTGGGGAGGTCCCACCAACGGTCGGCAGCACGTGGGTCCTAAGGGAATGCCTGTGTTCGTCTCCCCTGAGGGTTTTCCTCATGTCTCTCTGCCAGGGAATGCTAGGGGGTGTTGCAGGAAATCCCAGTGACAGAGGCTGCCTCCCCAAGGTCATGGAAGGTATTTCTCGGACTTCCCCGAGCAGGGAACACCTGTGACTGAAGAGAGCTGCGTGGAGTTGTCTCTCGAGCTCCCCCATTCAATGACAATGGTTCCGGAATCCTGAGCGTGGGGAAGTTCCACCAACGGTCGGCAGCGCGTGGGTTCTAAGCGAATGCCTGTGCTCGTCTCCCCTGAGGGTTTTCCTCATGTGTCTGTGCCAGGGAATGCTATGGGGGTTTGCCGGAAATCCCAGTGACAGAGGCTGCTTCCCCAAGGTCAGGGAAGCTATTTCTCGCACTTCCCCGAGCAGGGAACGCCTGTGACTGAAGAGAGCTGCCTGGAGTTTTCACTCGAGCTCCCCATCTCAATGACAATGGTTCCGGAATCCTTAGCGTGGGGAGGTTCCACCAACGGTCGGCAGCGCGTGGGTTCTAACGGAATGCCTGTGCTCGTCTCCCCTGAGTGTTTACCACATGATTCTGTGCCAGGGAATGCTAGGGGTGTTTGCAGGAAATCCCAGTGACAGAGGCTGCCTCCCCAAGGTCAGGGAACATATTTCTCAAACTTCCCCAAGCAGGGAACACCTGTGACTGAAGAGAGCTGCGTGGAGTTGTCTCTCGAGCTCCCCCACTCAATGACAATGGTTCCGGAATCCTGAGCGTGGGGAGGTTCCACCAACGGTCGGCAGCACGTGGGTTCTAAGGGAATGCCTGTGTTCGTTTCCCCTGAGGGTTTTCCTCATGTCTCTCTGCCAGGGAATGCTAGGGGGTGTTGCAGGAAATCCCAGTGACAGAGGCTGCATCCCCAAGGTCAGGGAAGGTATTCTTGGACTTCCCCGAGCAGGGAACACCTGTGAATGAAGAGAGCTGTGTTGAGTTGTCTCTCGAGCTCCCCCACTCAATGACAATGGTTCCGGAATCCTGAGCGTGGGGAGGTTCCACCAACGGTCGGCAGCGCGTGGTTTCTAAGGGAATGCCTGTGCTCATCTCCCCTGAGGGTTTTCCTCATGTCTCTGTGCCAGGGAATGCTATGGGGGTTTGCAGGAAATCCCAGTGACAGAGGCTGCCTCCCCAAGGTCAGGGAAGGTATTTCTCGCACTTCCCCGAGCAGGGAACGCCTGTGACTGAAGAGAGCTGCCTGGAGTTTTCACTCGAGCTCCCCATCTCAATGACAATGGTTCCGGAATCCTTAGCGTGGGGAGGTTCCACCAACGGTCGGCAGCGCGTGGGTTCTAACGGAATGCCTGTGCTCGTCTCCCCTGAGTGTTTACCACATGTCTCTGTGCCAGGGAATGCTAGGGGTGTTTGCAGGAAATCCCAGTGACAGAGGCTGCCTCCCCAAGGTCAGGGAACGTATTTCTCAAACTTCCCCAAGCAGGGAACACCTGTGACTGAAGAGAGCTGCGTGGAGTTGTCTCTCGAGCTCCCCCACTCAATGACAATGGTTCCGGAATCCTGAGCGTTTGGAGGTTCCACCAACGGTCGGCAGCGCGTGGGTTCTAAAAGAATGCCTGTGCTCGTCTCCCCTGAGGGTTTTCCTCATGTCTCTGTGCCAGGGAATGCTAGGGGGGGTTGCAGGAATTCCCAGTGACAGAGGCTGCCTCCCCAAGGTCAGGGAAGTTATTTCTCGGACTTCCCCGAGCAGGGAACACCTGTGACTGAAGAGAGCTGCGTGGAGTTGTCTCTCGAGCTCCCCCACTCAATGACAATGGTTCCGGAATCCTGAGCGTGGGGAGGTTCCACCAACGGTCGGCAGCGCGTGGGTTCTAAGGGAATGCCTGTGCTCGTCTCCCCTGAGGGTTTTCCTCATGTGTCTGTGCCAGGTAATGCTAGGGGCGTTTGCAGGAAATCCCAGTGACAGAGGCTGCCTCCCCAAGGTCAGGGAAGGTATTTCTCGCACTTCCCCGAGCAGGCAACACCTGTGACTGAAGAGAGCTGCGTGGAGTTGTCTCTCGAGCTCCCCCACTCAATGACAATGTTTCCGGAATCCTGAGCGTGGGGAGGTTCCACCAACGGTCGGCAGCGCGTGGGTTCTAAGGGAATGCCTGTGCTCGTCTCCCCTGAGGGTTTTCCTCATTTCTCTGTGCCAGGGAATGCTAGGGGTGTTTGCAGGAAATCCCAGTGACAGAGTCTGCCTCCCCAAGGTCTGGGAAGGTATTTCTCGGACTTAACTGAGCAGGGAACACCTGTGACTGAAGAGAGCTGCGTGGAGTTTTCTCTCGAGCTCCCCCACTCAATTACAATGGTTCCTTAATCCTGAGCATGGGGAGGTTCCACCAACGGTCGGCAGCGCGTGGGTTCTAGGGAATGCCAGTGCTCGTCTTCACTGAGGGTTTTCCTCATGTCTCTGTGCCAGGGAATGCTAGGGGGGTTGCAGGAAATCCCAGTGACAGAGGCTGCCTCCACAAGGTCAGGGAAGTTATTTCTCGCACTTCCCCGAGCAGGGAACGCCTGTGACTGAAGAGAGCTGCGTGGAGTTTTCACTCGAGCTCCCCATCTCAATGACAATGGTTCCGGAATCCTGAGCGTGGGGAGGTTCCACCAACGGTCGGCAGCGCGTGGGTTCTAACGGAATGCCTGTGATCGTCTCCCCTGAGTGTTTACCACATGTCTCTGTGCCAGGGAATGCTAGGGGTGTTTGCAGGAATTCCCAGTGACAGAGGCTGCCTCCCCAAGGTCAGGAAAGTATTTCTCGGACTTCCCCCGCAGGGAACACCTGTGACTGAAGAGAGCTGCGTGGAGTTGTCTCTCGAGCTCCCCCACTCAATGACAATGGTTCCGGAATCCTGAGCGTGGGGAGGTTCCACCAACGGTCGGCAGCGCGTGGGTTCTAGGGAATGCCTGTGCTCGTCTCCCCTGAGTGTTTTCCTCATGTCTCTGTGCCAGGGAATGCTAGGGGGTGTTGCAGGAAATCCAAGTGACAGAGGCTGCCTCCCCAAGGTCAGGGAATGTATTTCTCGGACTTCCCCGGGCAGGGAACACCTGTGACTGAAGAGAGCTGCGTGGAGTTGTCTCTCGAGCTCCCCCACTCAATGACAATGGTTCCGGAATCCTGAGCGTGGGGAGGTTCCACCAACGGTCGGCAGCGCGTGGGTTCTAAGGGAATGCCTGTGCTCGTCTCCCCTGAGGGTTTTCCTCATGTGTCTGTGCCAGGTAATGTTAGGGGTTGTTGCAGGAAATCCCAGTGACAGAGGCTGCCTCCCCAAGGTCAGGGAAGGTATTTCTCGCACTTCCCGAGCAGGCAACACCTGTGACTGAAGAGAGCTGCGTGGAGTTGTCTCTCGAGCTCCCCCACTCAATGACAATGGTTCCGAAATCCTGAGCGTGGGGAGGTTCCACCAACGGTCGGCAGCGCGTGGGTTCTAAGGGAATGCCTGTGCTCGTCTCCCCTGAGGGTTTTCCTCATATCTCTGTGCCAGGGAATGCTAGGGAGGTTTGCAGGAAATCCCAGTGACAGAGGCTGCCTCCCCAAGGTCAGGAAAGGTATTTCTCGGACTTCCCCGAGCAGGGAACACCTGTGACTGAAGAGAGCTGCGTGGAGTTGTCTCTCGAGCTCCCCCACTCAATGACAATGGTTCCGGAATCCTGAGCGTGTGGAGGTTCCACCAACGGTCGGCAGCGCGTGGGTTCTAAAAGAATGCCTGTGCTCGTCTCCCCTGAGGGTTTTCCTCATTTCTCTGTGCCAGGGAATGCTAGGGGGGTTTGCAGGAAATCCCAGTGACAGAGGCTGCCTCCCCAAGGTCAGGGAAGGTATTTCTCAAACTTCGCCGAGCAGGGAACACCTGTGACTGAAGAGAGCTGCGTGGAGTTGTCTCTCGAGCTCCCCCACTCAATGACAATGGTTCCGGAATCCTGAGCGTGGGGAGGTTCCACCAACGGTCGGCAGCACGTGGGTTCTAAGGGAATGCCTGTGTTCGTCTCCCCTGAGTGTTTTCCTCATGTCTATCTGCCAGGGAATGCTAGGGGGTGTTGCAGGAAATCCCAGTGACAGAGGCTGCATCCCCAAGGTCAGGGAAGGTATTCTTGGACTTCCCCGAGCAGGGAACACCTGTGACTGAAGAGAGCTGCGTGGAGTTGTCTCTCGAGCTCCCCCACTCAATGACAATGGTTCCGGAATCCTGAGCGTGGGGAGGTTCCACCAACGGTCGGCAGGGCGTGGTTTCTAAGGGAATGCCTGTGCTCATCTCCCCTGAGGGTTTTCCTCATGTCTCTGTGCCAGGGAATGCTAGGAGGGTTTGCAGGAAATCCCAGTGACAGAGGCTGCCTCCCCAAGGTCAGGGAAGGTATTTCTCGGACTTCCCCGAGCAGGGAACACCTGTGACTGAAGAGAGCTGCGTGGAGTTGTCTCTCGAGCTCCCCCATTCAATGACAATGGTTCCGGAATCCTGAGCGTGGGGAAGTTCCACCAACGGTCGGCAGCGCGTGGGTTCTAAGCGAATGCCTGTGCTCGTCTCCCCTGAGGGTTTTCCTCATGTGTCTGTGCCAGGGAATGCTATGGGGGTTTGCCGGAAATCCCAGTGACAGAGGCTGCCTCCCCAAGGTCAGGGAAGGTATTTCTCGCACTTCCTCGAGCAGGGAACGCCTGTGACTGAAGAGAGCTGCCTGGAGTTTTCACTCGAGCTCCCCATCTCAATGACAATGGTTCCGGAATCCTTAGCGTGGGGAGGTTCCACCAACGGTCGGCAGCGCGTGGGTTCTAACGGAATGCCTGTGCTCGTCTCCCCTGAGTGTTTACCACATGTCTCTGTGCCAGGGAATGCTAGGGGTGTTTGCAGGAAATCCCAGTGACAGAGGCTGCCTCCCCAAGGTCAGGGAACGCATTTCTCAAACTTCCCCAAGCAGGGAACACCTGTGACTGAAGAGAGCTGCGTGGAGTTGTCTCTCGAGCTCCCCCACTCAATGACAATGGTTCCGGATTCCTGAGAGTGGGGAGGTTCCACCAACGGTCGGCAGCGCGTGGGTTCTAAGGGAATGCAGGTGCTCATCTCCCCTGAGTGTTTTCCTCATGTCTCTGGGCCAGGGAATGCTAGGGGTGGTTGCAGGAATTCCCAGTGACAGAGGCTGCCTCCCCAAGGTCAGGGAAGGTATTTCCCGGACTTCCCCGAGCAGGGAACACCTGTGACTGAAGAGAGCTGCGTGGAGTTGTCTCTCGTGCTCCCCCACTCAATGACAATGGTTCGGGAATCCTGAGCGTGGGAGGTTCCACCAACGGTCGGCAGCGCGTGGGTTCTAGGGAATGCAAGTGCTCGTCTCCCCTGAGGGTTTTCCTCATGTCTCTGTGCCAGGGAATGCTAGGGGGGTTTGCAGGAAATCCCAGTGACAGAGGCTGCCTCCACAAGTTCAGGGAAGGTATTTCTCGCACTTCCCCGAGCAGGGAACGCCTGTGACTGAAGAGAGCTGCGTGGAGTTTTCACTCGAGCTCCCCATCTCAATGACAATGGTTCCGGAATCCTGAGCGTGGGGAGGTTCCACCAACGGTCGGCAGCGCGTGGGTTCTAACGGAATGCCTGTGATCGTCTCCCCTGAGTGTTTACCACATGTCTCTGTGCCAGGGAATGCTAGGGGTGTTTGCAGGAATTCACAGTGACAGAGGCTGCCTCCCCAAGGTCAGGAAAGGTATTTCTCGGACTTCCCCGTGCAGGGAACACCTGTGACTGAAGAGAGCTGCGTGGAGTTGTCTCTCGAGCTCCCCCACTCAATGACAATGGTTCCGGAATCCTGAGCGTGGGGAGGTTCCACCAACGGTCGGCAGCGCGTGGGTTCTAGGGAATGCCTGTGCTCGTCTCCCCTGAGTGTTTTCCTCATTTCTCTGTGCCAGGGAATGCTAGGGGGTGTTGCAGGAAATCCAAGTGACAGAGGCTGCCTCCCCAAGGTCAGGGAAGGTATTTCTCGGACTTCCCCGGGCAGGGAACACCTGTGACTGAAGAGAGCTGCGTGGAGTTGTCTCTCGAGCTCCCCCACTCAATGACAATGGTTCCGGAATCCTGAGCGTGGGGAGGTTCCACCAACGGTCGGCAGCGCGTGGGTTCTAAGGGAATGCCTGTGCTCGTCTCCCCTGAGGGTTTTCCTCATGTGTCTGTGCCAGGTAATGCTAGGGGGTGTTGCAGGAAATCCCAGTGACAGAGGCTGCCTCCCCAAGGTCAGGGAAGGTATTTCTCGCACTTCCCGAGCAGGCAACACCTGTGACTGAAGAGAGCTGCGTGGAGTTGTCTCTCGAGCTCCCCCACTCAATGACAATGGTTCCGGAATCCTGAGCGTGGGGAGGTTCCACCAACGGTCGGCAGCGCGTGGGTTCTAAGGGAATGCCTGTGCTCGTCTCCCCTGAGGGTTTTCCTCATATCTCTGTGCCTGGGAATGCTAGGGAGGTTTGCAGGAAATCCCAGTGACAGAGGCTGCCTCCCCAAGGTCAGGAAAGGTATTTCTCGCACTTCCCCGAGCAGGGAACACCTGTGACTGAAGAGAGCTGCGTGGAGTTGTCTCTCGAGCTCCCCCACTCAATGACAATGGTTCCGGAATCCTGAGCGTGTGGAGGTTCCACCAACGGTCGGCAGCGCGTGGGTTCTAAAAGAATGCCTGTGCTCGTCTCCCCTGAGGGTTTTCCTCATTTCTCTGTGCCAGGGAATGCTAGGGGGGTTTGCAGGAAATCCCAGTGACAGAGGCTGCCTCCCCAAGGTCAGGGAAGGTATTTCTCAAACTTCGCCGAGCAGGGAACACCTGTGACTGAAGAGAGCTGCGTGGAGTTGTCTCTCGAGCTCCCCCACTCAATGACAATGGTTCCGGAATCCTGAGCGTGGGGAGGTCCCACCAACGGTCGGCAGCACGTGGGTCCTAAGGGAATGCCTGTGTTCGTCTCCCCTGAGGGTTTTCCTCATGTCTCTCTGCCAGGGAATGCTAGGGGGTGTTGCAGGAAATCCCAGTGACAGAGGCTGCCTCCCCAAGGTCATGGAAGGTATTTCTCGGACTTCCCCGAGCAGGGAACACCTGTGACTGAAGAGAGCTGCGTGGAGTTGTCTCTCGAGCTCCCCCATTCAATGACAATGGTTCCGGAATCCTGAGCGTGGGGAAGTTCCACCAACGGTCGGCAGCGCGTGGGTTCTAAGCGAATGCCTGTGCTTGTCTCCCCTGAGGGTTTTCCACATGTGTCTGTGCCAGGGAATGCTATGGGGGTTTGCCGGAAATCCCAGTGACAGAGGCTGCTTCCCCAAGGTCAGGGAAGCTATTTCTCGCACTTCCCCGAGCAGGGAACGCCTGTGACTGAAGAGAGCTGCCTGGAGTTTTCACTCGAGCTCCCCATCTCAATGACAATGGTTCCGGAATCCTTAGCGTGGGGAGGTTCCACCAACGGTCGGCAGCGCGTGGGTTCTAACGGAATGCCTGTGCTCGTCTCCCCTGAGTGTTTACCACATGATTCTGTGCCAGGGAATGCTAGGGGTGTTTGCAGGAAATCCCAGTGACAGAGGCTGCCTCCCCAAGGTCAGGGAACATATTTCTCAAACTTCCCCAAGCAGGGAACACCTGTGACTGAAGAGAGCTGCGTGGAGTTGTCTCTCGAGCTCCCCCACTCAATGACAATGGTTCCGGAATCCTGAGCGTGGGGAGGTTCCACCAACGGTCGGCAGCACGTGGGTTCTAAGGGAATGCCTGTGTTCGTTTCCCCTGAGGGTTTTCCTCATTTCTCTCTGCCAGGGAATGCTAGGGGGTGTTGCAGGAAATCCCAGTGACAGAGGCTGCATCCCCAAGGTCAGGGAAGGTATTCTTGGACTTCCCCGAGCAGGGAACACCTGTGAATGAAGAGAGCTGTGTTGAGTTGTCTCTCGAGCTCCCCCACTCAATGACAATGGTTCCGGAATCCTGAGCGTGGGGAGGTTCCACCAACGGTCGGCAGCGCGTGGTTTCTAAGGGAATGCCTGTGCTCATCTCCCCTGAGGGTTTTCCTCATGTCTCTGTGCCAGGGAATGCTATGGGGGTTTGCAGGAAATCCCAGTGACAGAGGCTGCCTCCCCAAAGTCAGGGAAGGTATTTCTCGCACTTCCCCGAGCAGGGAACGCCTGTGACTGAAGAGAGCTGCCTGGAGTTTTCACTCGAGCTCCCCATCTCAATGACAATGGTTCCGGAATCCTTAGCGTGGGGAGGTTCCACCAACGGTCGGCAGCGCGTGGGTTCTAACGGAATGCCTGTGCTCGTCTCCCCTGAGTGTTTACCACATGTCTCTGTGCCAGGGAATGCTAGGGGTGTTTGCAGGAAATCCCAGTGACAGAGGCTGCCTCCCCAAGGTCAGGGAACGTATTTCTCAAACTTCCCCAAGCAGGGAACACCTGTGACTGAAGAGAGCTGCGTGGAGTTGTCTCTCGAGCTCCCCCACTCAATGACAATGGTTCCGGAATCCTGAGCGTGTGGAGGTTCCACCAACGGTCGGCAGCGCGTGGGTTCTAAAAGAATGCCTGTGCTCGTCTCCCCTGAGGGTTTTCCTCATGTCTCTGTGCCAGGGAATGCTAGGGGGGGTTGCAGGAATTCCCAGTGACAGAGGCTGCCTCCCCAAGGTCAGGGAAGGTATTTCTCGGACTTCCCCGAGCAGGGAACACCTGTGACTGAAGAGAGCTGCGTGGAGTTGTCTCTCGAGCTCCCCCACTCAATGACAATGGTTCCGGAATCCTGAGCGTGGGGAGGTTCCACCAACGGTCGGCAGCGCGTGGGTTCTAAGGGAATGCCTGTGCTCGTCTCCCCTGAGGGTTTTCCTCATGTGTCTGTGCCAGGTAATGCTAGGGGCGTTTGCAGGAAATCCCAGTGACAGAGGCTGCCTCCCCAAGGTCAGGGAAGGTATTTCTCGCACTTCCCCGAGCAGGCAACACCTGTGACTGAAGAGAGCTGCGTGGAGTTGTCTCTCGAGCTCCCCCACTCAATGACAATGTTTCCGGAATCCTGAGCGTGGGGAGGTTCCACCAACGGTCGGCAGCGCGTGGGTTCTAAGGGAATGCCTGTGCTCGTCTCCCCTGAGGGTTTTCCTCATTTCTCTGTGCCAGGGAATGCTAGGGGTGTTTGCAGGAAATCCCAGTGACAGAGTCTGCCTCCCCAAGGTCTGGGAAGGTATTTCTCGGACTTAACTGAGCAGGGAACACCTGTGACTGAAGAGAGCTGCGTGGAGTTTTCTCTCGAGCTCCCCCACTCAATTACAATGGTTCCTTAATCCTGAGCATGGGGAGGTTCCACCAACGGTCGGCAGCGCGTGGGTTCTAGGGAATGCCAGTGCTCATCTTCCCTGAGGGTTTTCCTCATGTCTCTGTGCCAGGGAATGCTAGGGGGGTTGCAGGAAATCCCAGTGACAGAGGCTGCCTCCACAAGGTCAGGGAAGTTATTTCTCGCACTTCCCCGGGCAGGGAACGCCTGTGACTGAAGAGAGCTGCGTGGAGTTTTCACTCGAGCTCCCCATCTCAATGACAATGGTTCCGGAATCCTGAGCGTGGGGAGGTTCCACCAACGGTCGGCAGCGCGTGGGTTCTAACGGAATGCCTGTGATCGTCTCCCCTGAGTGTTTACCACATGTCTCTGTGCCAGGGAATGCTAGGGGTGTTTGCAGGAATTCCCAGTGACAGAGGCTGCCTCCCCAAGGTCAGGAAAGTATTTCTCGGACTTCCCCCGCAGGGAACACCTGTGACTGAAGAGAGCTGCGTGGAGTTGTCTCTCGAGCTCCCCCACTCAATGACAATGGTTCCGGAATCCTGAGCGTGGGGAGGTTCCACCAACGGTCGGCAGCGCGTGGGTTCTAGGGAATGCCTGTGCTCGTCTCCCCTGAGTGTTTTCCTCATGTCTCTGTGCCAGGGAATGCTAGGGGGTGTTGCAGGAAGTCCAAGTGACAGAGGCTGCCTCCCCAAGGTCAGGGAATGTATTTCTCGGACTTCCCCGGGCAGGGAACACCTGTGACTGAAGAGAGCTGCGTGGAGTTTTCTCTCGAGCTCCCCCACTCAATGACAATGGTTCCGGAATCCTGAGCGTGGGGAGGTTCCACCAACGGTCGGCAGCGCGTGGGTTCTAAGGGAATGCCTGTGCTCGTCTCCCCTGAGGGTTTTCCTCATGTGTCTGTGCCAGGTAATGCTAGGGGTTGTTGCAGGAAATCCCAGTGACAGAGGCTGCCTCCCCAAGGTCAGGGAAGGTATTTCTCGCACTTCCCGAGCAGGCAACACCTGTGACTGAAGAGAGCTGCGTGGAGTTGTCTCTCGAGCTCCCCCACTCAATGACAATGGTTCCGGAATCCTGAGCGTGGGGAGGTTCCACCAACGGTCGGCAGCGCGTGGGTTCTAAGGGAATGCCTGTGCTCGTCTCCCCTGAGGGTTTTCCTCATATCTCTGTGCCAGGGAATGCTAGGGAGGTTTGCATGAAATCCCAGTGACAGAGGCTGCCTCCCCAAGGTCAGGAAAGGTATTTCTCGGACTTCCCCGAGCAGGGAACACCTATGACTGAAGAGAGCTGCGTGGAGTTTTCTCTCGAGCTCCCCCACTTAATGACAATGGTTCCGGAATCCTGAGCGTGGGGAGGTTCCACCAACGGTCGGCAGCGCGTGGTTTCTAAGGGAATGCCTGTGCTCGTCTCCCCTGAGGGTTTTCCTCATGTCTCTGTGCCAGGGAATGCTAGGAGGGTTTGCAGGAAATCCCAGTGACAGAGGCTGCCTCCCCAAGGTCAGGGAAGGTATTTCTCGGACTTCCCCGAGCAGGGAACACCTGTGACTGAAGAGAGATTCGTGGATTTGTCTCTCGAGCTCCCCCACTCAATGACTATGGTTCCGAAATCCTGAGCGTGGGGAGGTTCCACCAACGGTCGGCAGCGCGTGGATTCTAAGGGAATGCCTGTGCTCGTCTCCCCTTAGGGTTTTACTCATGTCTCTGTGCCAGGGAATGCTAGGGGGTGTTTCAGGAAATCCCAGTGACAGAGGCTGCCTCCCCAAGGTCAGGGAAGGTATTTCTCGGACTTCCCAGGACAGGGAACACCTGTGACTGAAGAGAGCTGCGTGGAGTTTTCTCTCGAGCTCCCCCACTCAATGACAATGGTTCCGGAATCCTGAGCGTGGGGAGGTTCCACCAACGGTCGGCAGCGCGTGGGGTCTAAGGGAATGCCTGTGCTCGTCTCCCCTGAGGGTTTTCCCCATGTCTCTGTGCCAGGGAATGCTAGGGGGGTTTGCAGGAAATCCCAGTGACAGAGGCTGCCTCCCCAAGGTCAGGGAAGGTATTTCTCAATCTTCCCCGAGCAGGCAACACCTGTGACTGAAGAGAGCTGCGTGGAGTTGTCTCTCGAGCTCCCCCACTCAATGACAATGGTTCCGGAATCCTGAGCGTGGGGAGGTTCCACCAACGGTCGGCAGCGCGTGGGTTCTAACGGAATGCCTGTGCTCGTCTCCCCTGAGTGTTTTCCTCATTTCTCTGTGCCAGGGAATGCTAGGGGGGTTTGCAGGAAATCCCAGTGACAGAGGCTGCCTCCCCAAGTTCAGGGAAGTTATTCTTGGACTTCCCCGAGCAGGGAACACCTGTGAATGAAGAGAGCTGTGTGGAGTTGTCTCTCGAGCTCCCCCACTCAATGACAATGCTTCCGGAATCCTGAGCGTGGGGAGGTTCCACCAACGGTCGGCAGCGCGTGGGTTCTAAGGGAATGCCTGTGCTCATCTCCCCTGAGTGTTTTCCTCATGTCTCTTTGCCAGGGAATGCTAGGAGGGTTTGCAGGAAATCCCAGTGACAGAGGCTGCCTCCCCAAGGTCAGGGAAGTTATTTCTCGGACTTCCCCGAGCAGGGAACACCTGTGACTGAAGAGAGCTGCGTGGAGTTGTCTCTCGAGCTCCCCCATTCAATGACAATGGTTCCGGAATCCTGAGCATGGGGAGGTTCCACCAACGGTCGGCAGCGCGTGAGTTCTAAGCAAATGCCTGTGCTCGTCTCCCCTGAGGGTTTTCCTCATGTGTCTGTGCCAGGGAATGCTAGGGGGGTTTGCCGGAAATCCCAGTGACAGAGGCTGCCTCCCCAAGGTCAGGGAAGGTATTTCTCGCACTTCCCCGAGCAGGGAACGCCTGTGATTGAAGAGAGCTCCGTGGAGTTTTCACTCGAGCTCCCCATCTCAATGACAATGGTTCCGGAATCCTTAGCGTGGGGAGGTTCCACCAACGGTCGGCAGCGCGTGGGTTCTAACGGAATGCCTGTGCTCGTCTCCCCTGAGGGTTTTCCTCATGTGTCTGTGCCAGGGAATGCTAGGGGTGTTTGCCGGAAATCCCAGTGACAGAGGCTGCCTCCCCAAGGTCAGGGAAGGTATTTCTCGCACTTCCCCGAGCAGGGAACGCCTGTGATTGAAGAGAGCTCCGTGGAGTTTTCACTCGAGCTCCCCATCTCAATGACAATGGTTCCGGAATCCTTAGAGTGGGGAGGTTCCACCAACGGTCGGCAGCGCGTGGGTTCTAAGGGAATGCCTGTGCTCGTCTCCCCTGAGGGTTTTCCTCATGTCTCTGTGCCAGGGAATGCTAGGGGATGCTGCAGGAAATCCCAGTGACAGAGGCTGCTTCCCCAAGGTCAGGGAAGGTATTTCTCGGACTTCCCCGGCCAGGGAACACCTGTGACTGAAGAGAGCAGCGTGGAGTTGTCTCTCGAGCTCCCCCACTCAATGACAATTGTTCCGGAATCCTGAGCGTGTGGAGGTTCCACCAACGGTCGGCAGCGCGTGGGGTCTAAGGGAATGCCTGTGCTCGTCTCCCCGGAGGGTTTTCCTCATGTCTCTGTGCCAGGGAATGCTAGGGGATGCTGCAGGAAATCCCAGTGACAGAGGCTGCCTCCCCAAGGTCAGGGAAGGTATTTCTCAAACTTCCCCGAGCAGGGAACACCTGTGACTGAAGAGAGCTGCGTGGATTTGTCTCTCGATCTCCCCCACTCAATGACAATGGTTCCGGAATCCTGAGCGTGGGGAGGTTCCACCAACGGTCGGCAGCGCGTGGGTTCTAAAGGAATGCCTGTGCTCGTCTCCCCTGAGTGTTTTCCTCATTTCTCTGTGCCAGGGAATGCTAGGGGGGTTTGCAGGAAATCCCAGTGACAGAGGCTGCCTGCCCAAGGTCAGGGAAGGTATTTCTCAAACTTCCCCGAGCAGGGAACACCTGTGACTGAAGAGAGCTGCGTGGAGTTTTCTCTCGAGCTCCACCACTCAATGACAATGGTTCCGGAATCCTGAGCGTGGGGAGGTTCCACCAACGGTCGGCAGCGCGTGGGTTCTAAGGGAATGCCTGTGCTCGACTCCCCTGAGTGTTTTCCACATGTCTCTCTGCCAGGGAATGCTAGTGGGGGTTGCAGGAATTCCCAGTGACAGAGGCTGCCTCCCCAAGTTCAGGGAAGTTATTTCTCGGACTTCCCCGAGCAGGGAACACCTGTGACTGAAGAGAGCTGCGTGGAGTTGTCTCTCGAGCTCCCCCACTCAATGACAATGGTTCCGGAATCCTGAGCGTGGGGAGGTTCCACCAACGGTCGGCAGCGCGTGGGTTCTATGAGAATGCCTGTTCTAGTCTCCCCTGAGGGTTTTCCTCATGTCTCTGTGCCAGGGAATGCTAGGGGGTGTTGCAGGAAATCCCAGTGACATAGGCTGCCTCCCGAAAGGGCAGGGAATTTATTTCTCGGACTTCCCCTAGCAGGGAACACCTGTGACTGAAGAGAGCTGCGTGGAGTTGTCTCTCGAGCTCCCCCACTCAATGACAATGGTTCCGGAATCCTGAGCGTGGGGAGGTTCCACCAACGGTCGGCAGCGCTTGGGTTGTAACGGAATGCCTGTGCTCGTCTCCCCTGAGGGTTTTCTTCATGTCTCTGTGCCAGGGAATGCTAGGGGGCTTTGCAGGAAATCCCAGTGACAGAGGCTGTTTCCCAAGGTCAGGGAAGTTATTTCTCGGACTTCCCCGAGCAGGGAACACCTGTGAAGGAAGAGAGCTTCGTGGAGTTGTCTCTCGAGCTCCCCCACTCAATGACAATGGTTCCGGAATCCTGAGCGTGGGGAGGTTCCACCAACGGTCGGCAGCGCGTGGGTTCTAAGAGAATGCCTGTGCTCGTCTCCCCTGAGGGTTTTCCTCATGTCTCTGTGCCAGGGAATGCTAGGAGGGTTTGCAGGAAATCCCAGTGACAGAGGCTGCCTCCCCAAGGTCAGGGAAGTTATTTCTCGGACTTCCCCGAGCAGGGAACACCTGTGACTGAAGAGAGATTCGTGGATTTGTCTCTCGAGCTCCCCCACTCAATGACTATGGTTCCGAAATCCTGAGCTTGGGGAGGTTCCACCAACGGTCGGCAGCGCGTGGATTCTAAGGGAATGCCTGTGCTCGTCTCCCCTGAGGGTTTTACTCATGTATCTGTGCCAGGGAATGCTAGGGGGTGTTTCAGGAAATCCCAGTGACAGAGGCTGCCTCCCCAAGTCAGGGAAGTTATTTCTCGGACTTCCCCGAGCAGGGAACACCTGTGACTGAAGAGAGCTGCGTGGAGTTGTCTCTCGAGCTCCCCCACTCAATGACAATGGTTCCGGAATCATGAGCGTGGGGAGGTTCCACCAACGGTCGGCAGTGCGTGGGTTCTAAGGGAATGCCTGTGCTCGTCTCCCCTGAGGGTTTTCCTCATTTCTCTGTGCCAGGGAATGCTAGGGGATGCTGCAGGAAATCCCAGCGACAGAGGCTGCCTCCCCAAGGTCAGGGAAGGTATTTCTCGGACTTCCCTGGACAGGGAACACCTGTGACTGAAGAGAGCTGCGTGGAGTTGTCTCTCGAGCTCCCCCACTCAATGACAATGGTTCCGGAATCCTGAGCGTGTGGAGGTTCCACCAACGGTCGGCAGCGCGTGGGGTCTAAAGGAATGCCTGTGCTCGTCTCCCCTGAGTGTTTTCCTCATGTCTCTGTGCCAGGGAATGCTAGGGGGGTTTGCAGGAAATCCCAGTGACAGAGGCTGCCTCCCCAAGGTCAGGGAAGGTATTTCTCAATCTTCCCCGAGCAGGCAACACCTGTGACTGAAGAGAGCTGCGTGGAGTTGTCTCTCGAGCTCCCCCACTCAATGACAATGGTTCCGGAATCCTGAGCGTGGGGAGGTTCCACCAACGGTCGGCAGCGCGTGGGTTCTAATGGAATGCCTGTGCTCGTCTCCCCTGAGTGTTTTCCTCATTTCTCTGTGCCAGGAAATGCTAGGGGGGTTTGCAGGAAATCCCAGTGACAGAGGCTGCCTCCCCAAGTTCAGGGAAGGTATTCTTGGACTTCCCCGAGCAGGGAACACCTGTGAATGAAGAGAGCTGTGTGGAGTTGTCTCTCGAGCTCCCCCACTCAATGACAATGGTTCCGGAATCCTGAGCGTGGGGAGGTTCCACCAACGGTCGGCAGCGCGTGGTTTCTAAGGGAATGCCTGTGCTCATCTCCCCTGAGGGTTTTCCTCATGTCTCTTTGCCAGGGAATGCTAGGGGGGTTTGCCGGAAATCCCAGTGACAGAGGCTGCCTCCCCAAGGTCAGGGAAGGTATTTCTCGCACTTCCCCGAGCAGGGAACGCCTGTGATTGAAGAGAGCTCCGTGGAGTTTTCACTCGAGCTCCCCATCTCAATGACAATGGTTCCGGAATCCTTAGCGTGGGGAGGTTCCACCAACGGTCGGCAGCGCGTGGGTTCTAACGGAATGCCTGTGCTCGTCTCCCCTGAGGGTTTTCCTCATGTGTCTGTGCCAGGGAATGCTAGGGGGGTTTGCCGGAAATCCCAGTGACAGAGGCTGCCTCCCCAAGGTCAGGGAAGGTATTTCTCGCACTTCCCCGAGCAGGGAACGCCTGTGATTGAAGAGAGCTCCGTGGAGTTTTCACTCGAGCTCCCCATCTCAATGACAATGGTTCCGGAATCCTTAGCGTGGGGAGGTTCCACCAACGGTCGGCAGCGCGTGGGTTCTAAGGGAATGCCTGTGCTCGTCTCCCCTGAGGGTTTTCCTCATGTCTCTGTGCCAGGGAATGCTAGGGGATGCTGCAGGAATTCCCAGTGACAGAGGCTGCCTCCCCAAGGTCAGGGAAGGTATTTCTCGGACTTCCCCGGCCAGGGAACACCTGTGACTGAAGAGAGCTGCGTGGAGTTGTCTCTCGAGCTCCCCCACTCAATGACAATGGTTCCGGAATCCTGAGCGTGGGGAGGTTCCACCAACGGTCGGCAGCGCGTGGGGTCTAAGGGAATGCCTGTGCTCGTCTCCCCTGAGGGTTTTCCTCATGTCTCTGTGCCAGGGAATGCTAGGGGATGCTGCAGGAAATCCCAGTGACAGAGGCTGCCTCCCCAAGGTCAGGGAAGGTATTTCTCAAACTTCCCCGAGCAGGGAACACCTGTGACTGAAGAGAGCTGCGTGGAGCTGTCTCTCGAGCTCCCCCACTCAATGACAATGGTTCCGGAATCCTGAGCGTGGGGAGGTTCCACCAACGGTCGGCAGCGCGTGGGTTCTAAAGGAATGCCTGTGCTCGTCTCCCCTGAGTGTTTTCCTCATTTCTCTGTGCCAGGGAATGCTAGGGGGGTTTGCAGGAAATCCCAGTGACAGAGGCTGCCTGCCCAAGGTCAGGGAAGGTATTTCTCAAACTTCCCCGAGCAGGGAACACCTGTGACTGAAGAGAGCTGCGTGGAGTTGTCTCTCGAGCTCCACCACTCAATGACAATGGTTCCGGAATCCTGAGCGTGGGGAGGTTCCACCAACGGTCGGCAGCGCGTGGGTTCTAAGGGAATGCCTGTGCTCGACTCCCCTGAGTGTTTTCCCCATGTCTCTCTGCCAGGGAATGCTAGTGGGGGTTGCAGGAATTCCCAGTGACAGAGGCTGCCTCCCCAAGTTCAGGGAAGGTATTTCTCGGACTTCCCCGAGCAGGGAACACCTGTGACTGAAGAGAGCTGCGTGGAGTTGTCTCTCGAGCTCCCCCACTCAATGACAATGGTTCCGGAATCCTGAGCGTGGGGAGGTTCCACCAACGGTCGGCAGCGCGTGGGTTCTATGAGAATGCCTGTTCTAGTCTCCCCTGAGGGTTTTCCTCATGTCTCTGTGCCAGGGAATGCTAGGGGGTGTTGCAGGAAATCCCAGTGACATAGGCTGCCTCCCGAAAGGGCAGGGAATTTATTTCTCGGACTTCCCCTAGCAGGGAACACCTGTGACTGAAGAGAGCTGCGTGGAGTTGTCTCTCGAGCTCCCCCACTCAATGACAATGGTTCCGGAATCCTGAGCGTGGGGAGGTTCCACCAACGGTCGGCAGCGCTTGGGTTGTAACGGAATGCCTGTGCTCGTCTCCCTTGAGGGTTTTCTTCATGTCTCTGTGCCAGGGAATGCTAGGGGGCTTTGCAGGAAATCCCAGTGACAGAGGCTGTTTCCCAAGGTCAGGGAAGTTATTTCTCGGACTTCCCCGAGCAGGGAACACCTGTGAAGGAAGAGAGCTTCGTGGAGTTGTCTCTCGAGCTCCCCCACTCAATGACAATGGTTCCGGAATCCTGAGCGTGGGGAGGTTCCACCAACGGTCGGCAGCGCGTGGGTTCTAAGAGAATGCCTGTTCTAGTCTCCCCTGAGGGTTTTCCTCATGTCTCTGTGCCAGGGAATGCTAGGGGGTGTTGCAGGAAATCCCAGTGACATAGGCTGCCTCCCAAAGTGCAGGGAAGTTATTTCTCGGACTTCCCCTAGCAGGGAACACCTGTGACTGAAGAGTGCTGCGTGGAGTTGTCTCTCGAGCTCCCCCACTCAATGACAATGGTTCCGGAATCCTGAGCGTGGGGAGGTTCCACCAACGGTCGGCAGCGCTTGGGTTCTAACGGAATGCCTGTGCTCGTCTCCCCTGAGGGTTTTCCTCATGTCTCTGTGCCAGGGAATGCTAGGGGGTGTTGCAGGAAATCCCAGTGACAGAGGCTGCCTCCCCAAGGTCAGGGAAGTTATTTCTCAGACTTCCCCGAGCAGGGAACACCTGTGACTGAAGAGAGCTGCGTGGAGTTTTCTCTCGAGCTCCCCCACTCAATGACAACGGTTCCGGAATCCTGAGCGTGGGGAGGTTCCACCAACGGTCGGCAGCGCGTGGCTTCTAAGGGAATGAATGTGCTCGTCTCCCCTGAGGGTTTTCCTCATGTCTCTGTGCCAGGGAATGCTAGGAGGGTTTCCAGGAAATCCCAGAGACAGAGGCTGCCTCCCCAAGGTCAGGGAAGGTATTTCTCGGACTTCCCCGAGCAGGGATCACCTGTGACTAAAGAGAGCTGCGTAGAGTTGTCTCTCGAGCTCCCCCACTCTTTGACTATGGTTCCGGAATCCTGAGCGTGGGGAGGTTCCACCAACGGTCGGCAGCGCGTGGGTTCTAAGGGAATGCCTGTGCTCGTCTCCCCTGAGGGTTTTCCTCATGTGTCTGTGCCAGGTAATGCTAGGGGAGTTTGCAGGAAATCCCAGTGACAGAGGCTGCCTCCCCAAGGTCAGGGAAGATATTTCTCGCACTTCCCCGAGCAGGCAACACCTGTGACTGAAGAGAGCTGCGTGGGGTTGTCTCTCGAGCTCCCCCACTCAATGACAATGGTTCCGGAATCGTGAGCATGGGGAGGTTCCACCAACGGTCGGCAGCGCGTGGGTTCTAAGGGAATGCCTGTGCTCGTCTCCCCTGAGGGTTTTCCTCATGTCTCTGTGCCAGGGAATGCTAGGAGGGTTTGCAGGAAATCCCAGTGACAGAGGCTGCTTCCCCAACGTCAGGAAAGTTATTTCTCGGACTTCCCCTAGCAGGGAACACCTATGACTGAAGAGTGCTGCGTGGAGTTGTCTGTCGAGCTCCCCCAATCAATGACTATGGTTCCGAAATCCTGAGCGTGGGGAGGTTCCACCAACGGTCGGCAGCGCGTGGATTCTAAGGGAATGCTTGTGCTCGTCTCCCCTGAGGGTTTTCCTCATGTCTCTGTGCCAGGGAATGCTAGGGGTTGTTGCAGGAAATCCCAGTGACAGAGGCTGCCTCCCCAAGGTCAGGGAAGGTATTTCTCGGACTTCCCCGAGCAGGGAACACCTGTGACTGAAGAGAGCTGCGTGGAGTTGTCTCTCGAGCTCCCCCACTCAATGACAATGGTTCCGGAATTCTGAGCGTGTGGAGGTTCCACCAACGGTCGGCAGCGCGTGGGTTCTAAGGGAAAGCCTGTGCTCGTCTCCCCTGAGGGTTTTCCTCATGTCTCTGTGCCAGGGAATGCGAGGGGGGTTTGCAGGAAATCCCAGTGACAGAGGCTGCCTCCCCAAGGTCAGGGAAGTTATTTCTCAAACTTCCCCGAGCAGGGAACACCTGTGACTGAAGAGAGCTGCGTGGAGTTGTCTCTCGAGCTCCCCCACTCAATGACAATGGTTCCGGAATCCTGAGCGTGGGGAGGTTCCACCAACGTTCGGCAGCGCGTGGGTTCTAAAGGAATGCCTGTGCTCGTCTCCCCTGAGTGTTTTCCTCATTTCTCTGTGCCAGGGAATGCTAGGGGGGTTTGCAGGAAATCCCAGTGACAGAGGCTGCCTCCCCAAGGTCAGGGAAGGTATTTCTCAAACTTCCCCGTGCAGGGAACACCTGTGACTGAAGAGAGCTGCGTGGAGTTGTCTCTCGAGCTCCCCCAATCAATGACAATGGTTCCGGAATCCTGAGCGTGGGGAGGTTCCATCAACGGTCGGCAGCGCGTGGGTACTAAGGGAATGAATGTGCTCGACTCCCCTGAGTGTTTTCCTCATGTCTCTCTGCCAGGGAATGCTAGTGGGGGTTGCAGGAATTCCCAGTGACAGAGGCTGCCTCCCCAAGGTCAGGGAAGGTATTTCTTGGATTTCCCCGAGCAGGGAACACCTGTGACTGAAGAGAGCTTCGTGGAGTTGTCTCTCGAGCTCCCCCACACAATGACAATTGTTCCGGAATCCTGAGCGTGGGGAGGTTCCACCAAAGGTCGGCAGCGCGTGGGTTCTAAGGGAATGCCTGTTCTAGTCTCCCCTGAGTGTTTTCCTGATGTCTCTGTCCCAGGGAATGCTAGGGGGTGTTGCAGGAAATCCCAGTGACATAGGCTGCCTCCCAAAGGTCAGGGAAGTTATTTCTCGGACTTCCCCTAGCAGGGAACACCTGTGACTGAAGAGAGCTGCGTGGAGTTGTCTCTCGAGCTCCCCCACTCAATGACAATGGTTCCGGAATCCTGAGCGTGGGGAGGTTCCACGAACGGTCGGCAGCGCGTGGGTTCTAACGGAATGCCTGTGCTCGTCTCCCCTGAGGGTTTTCCTCATATCTCTGTGCCAGGGAATCCTAGGGGGTGTTGCAGGAAATCCCAGTGACAGAGGCTGCCTCCCCAAGGTCAGGGAAGGTATTTCTCAGACTTCCCCGAGCAGGGAACACCTGTGACTGAAGAGAGCTGCGTGGAGTTTTCTCTCGAGCTCCCCCACTCAATGACAATAGTTCCGGAATCCTGAGCGTGGGGAGGTTCCACCAACGGTCGGCAGCGCGTGGTTTCTAAGGGAATGAATGTGCTCTTCTCCCCTGAGGGTTTTCCTCATGTCTCTGTGCCAGGGAATGCTAGGAGGGTTTCCATGAAATCCCAGAGACAGAGGCTGCCTCCCCAAGGTCAGGGAAGTTATTTCTCGGACTTCCCCGAGCAGGGAACACCTGTGACTAAAGAGAGCTGCGTGTAGTTATCTCTCGAGATCCCCCACTCATTGACTATGGTTCCGCAATCCTGAGCGTGAGGAGGTTCCACCAATGGTCGGCAGCGCGTGGGTTCTACTGGAGTGCCTGTGCTCGTCTCCCCTGAGGGTTTTCTTCATGTCTCTGTGCCAGGGAATGCTAGGGGGGGTTGCAGGAAATCCCAGTGACAGAGGCTGCCTCCCCAAGTTCAGGGAAGGTATTTCTCGCACTTCCCCGAGCAGGGAACACCTGTGATTGAAGAGAGCTGCGTGGAGTTGTCTCTCGAACTCCACCACTCAGTGACAATCGTTCCGGAATCCTGAGCGTGGGGAGGTTCCACCAACGGTCGGCAGCGCGTGGGTTCTAAGGGAATGCCTGTGCTCGTCTCCCCTGAGGGTTTTCCTCATGTCTCTGTGCCAGGGAATGCTAGGGGGGGTTGCAGGAAATCCCAGTGACAGAGGCTGCCTCCCCAAATTCAGGTAAGGTTTTTCTCGGACTTCCCCGAGCAGGGAACACCTGTGACTGAAGAGAGCGGCGTGGAGTTTTCTCTCGAGCTCCCCCACTCAATGACAATGGTTCCGGAATCCTGAGCGTGGGGAGGTTCCACCAACGGTCGGCAGCGCGTGGGTTCTAAGGGAATGCCTGTGCTCGTCTCCCCTGAGGGTTTTCCTCATGTCTCTGTGCCAGGGAATGCTAGGGGGTGTTGCAGGAAATCCCAGTGACAGAGGCTGCCTCCCCAAGTTCAAGGAAGTTATTTCCCAGACTTCCCCGAGCAGGGAACACCTGTGACTGAAGAGAGCTGCGTGGAGTTTTCTCTCGAGATCCCCCACTCATTGACTATGGTTCCGGAATTATGAGCGTGGGGAGGTTCCACCAACGGTCGGCAGCGCGTGGGTTCTAATGGAGTGCCTGTGCTCGTCTCCCCTGAGGGTTTTCTTCATTTCTCTGTGCCAGGGAATGCTAGGGGGGGTTGCAGGAAATCCCAGTGACAGAGGATGCTTCCCCAAGGTCAGGGAATTTATTTCTCGCACTTCTCCGAGCAGGGAACACCTGTGATAGAAGAGAGCTGCGTCGAGTTGTCTCTCGAACTCCCCCACTCAATGACAATGGTTCCGGAATCCTGAGCGTGGGGAGGTTCCACCAACGGTCGGCAGTGCGTGGGTTCTAAGGGAGTGCCTGTGCTCGTCTCCCCTGAGGGTTTTCTTCATGTCTCTGTGCCAGGGAATGCTAGGGGGGGTTGCAGGAAATCCCAGTGACAGAGGCTGCCCCCCAAGGTCAGGGAAGGTATTTCTCGCACTTCCCCGAGCAGGGAACACCTGTGACTGAAGAGAGCTGCGTCGAGTTGTCTCTCGAACTCCCCCACTCAATGACAATGGTTCCGGAATCCTGAGCGTGGGGAGGTTCCACCAACGGTCGGCAGCGCGTGGGTTATAAGGGAATGCCTGTGCTCGTCTCCCCTGAGGGTTTTCCTCATGTCTCTGTGCCAGGGAATGCTAGGGGGTGTTGCAGGAAATCCCAGTGACAGAGGCTGCCTCCCCAAGGTCAGGGAAGGTATTTCTCGGACTTCCCCGAGCAGGGAACACCTGTGACTGAAGAGAGCTGCGTGGAGTTGTCTCTCGAGCTCCCCCACTCAATGACAATGGTTCCGGAATCCTGAGCATGGGGAGGTTCCACCAACGGTCGGCAGCGCTTGGGTTCTATCGGAATGCCTGTGCTCGTCTCCCCTGAGGGTTTTCCTCATGTCTCTGTGCCAGGGAATGCTAGGGTGGTTTGCAGGAAATCCCAGTGACAGAGGCTGCCTCCGCAATGTCAGGGAAAGTATTTCTCGGACTTCCCCGAGCAGGGAACACCTGTGACTGAAGAGAGCTTCGTGGAGTTGTCTCTCGAGCTCCCCCAATCAATGACAATGGTTCCGGTATCCTGAGCGTGGGGAGGTTCCACCAACAGTCGGCAGCGCGTGGGTTCTAAGGGAATGCCTGTGCTAGTCTCCCCTGAGGGTTTTCCTCATGTCTCTGTGCCAGGGAATGCTAGGGGGTGTTGCAGGAAATCCCAGTGACAGAGGCTGCCTCCCCAAGGGCAGGGAAGTTATTTCTCGGACTTCCCCTAGCAGGGAACACCTGTGACTGAAGAGAGCTGCGTGGAGTTGTCTCTCGAGCTCCCCCACTCAATGACAATGGTTCCGGAATCCTGAGCGTGGGGAGGTTCCACCAACGGTCGGCAGCGCTTGGGTTCTAACGGAATGCCTGTGCTCGTCTCCCCGGAGGGTTTTTCTCATTTCTCTGTGCCAGGGAATGCTAGGAGGGTTTCCAGGAAATCCCAGTGACAGAGGCTGCCTCCCCAAGATCAGGGAAGGTATTTCTCGCACTTCCCCGAGCAGGGAACACCTGTGACTGAAGAGAGATTCGTGGAGTTGTCTCTCGAGATCCCCCACTCATTGACTATGGTTCCGGAATCCTGAGCGTGGGGAGGTTCCACCAACGGTCGGCAGCGCGTGGGTTCTAAGGGAGTGCCTGTGCTCGTCTCCCCTGAGGGTTTTCTTGATATCTCTGAGCCAGGGAATGCTAGGGGGGGTTGCAGGAAATCCCAGTGACAGAGGCTGCCTCCCCAAGGTAAGGGAAGGTATTTCTCGCACTTCCCCGAGCAGGGAACACCTGTGATTGAAGAGAGCTGCGTAGAGTTGTCTCTCGAACTCCCCCACTCAATGACAATGGTTCCGGAATCCTGAGCGTGGGGAGGTTCCACCAACGGTCGGCAGCGCGTGGGTTCTAACGGAATGCCTGTGCTCGTCTCCCCTGAGGGTTTTCCTCATGTCTCTGTGCCAGGGAATGCCTGGGGGTGTTGCAGGAAATCCCAGTGTCAGAGGCTGCCTCCCCAAGGGCAGGGAAGTTATTTCTCGGACTTCCCCGAGCAGGGAACACCTGTGACTGAAGAGAGCTGCGTGGAGATGTGTCTCGAGGTCCCCCACTCAATGACAATGGTTCCGGAATCCTGAGCGTGGGGAGGTTCCACCAACGGTCGGCAGCGCGTTGGTTCGAAGGGAATGCCTGTGCTCGTCTCCCCTGAGGGTTTTCCTCATGTCTCTGTGCCAGGGAATGCTAGGGGGTGTTGCAGGAATTTCCAGTGACAGAGGCTGCCCCCTCACGATCAGGGGAGTTATTTATTGGACTTCCCCGAGCATGGAACACCTGTGACTGAAGAGAGCTGCGTGGAGTTGTCTCTCGAGCTCCCCCACTCAATGACAATGGTTCCGGAATCCTGAGCGTGGGGAGGTTCCACAAACGGTCGGCAGCGCGTGGGTTCTAAGGGAATGCCTGTGCTTGTCTCCCCTGAGGGTTTTCCTCATGTCTCTGTGCAGGGAATGCTAGGGGGTGTTGCAGGAAATCCCAGTGACAGAGGCTGCCTCCCCAAGGTCAGGGAAGGTGTTTCTCGGACTTCCCCGAGCAGGGAACACCTGTGACTGAAGAGAGCTGAATGGAGTTTTGTCTCGAGCTCCCCCACTCAATGACAATGGTTCCGGAATCCTGAGCGTGGGGAGGTTCCACCAACGGTCGTCAGCGCGTGGGTTCTAATGGAATGCCAGTGCTCTTCTCCCCTGAGGGTTTTCCTCATGTCTCTGTGCCAGGGAAAGCTAGGGGGTTTTGCAGGAAATCCCAGTGACAGAGGCTGCCTCCCCAAGGTCAGGGAAGCTATTTCTCGGACTTCCCCGAGCAGGGAACACCTGTGACTGAAGAGAGCTGCGTGGAGTTGTCTCTCGAGATCCCCCACTCAATGACTATGGTTCCGGAATCCTGAGCGTGGGGAGGTTCCACCAACTGTTGGCAGCGCGTGGGTTCTAAGGGAGTGTCTGTTCTCATCTCCCCTGAGGGTTTTCCTCATGTCTCTGTGCCAGGGAATGCTAGGGGGTGTTGCAGGAAATCCCAGTGACAGAGTCTGCCTCCCCAAGGTCAGGGAAGATATTTCTCGCACTTCCCCAAGCTGGGAACACCTGTGACTGAAGAGAGCTGCGTCGAGTTGTCTCTCGATCTCCCCAACTCAACGAAAATGGTTCCGGAATCCTGAGCGTGCGGAGGTTCCACCAATGGTCGGCAGCGCGTGGGTTCTAAGGGAATGCCTGTGCTTGTCTCCCCTGAGTGTTTTCCTCATTTCTCTGTGCCAGGGAATGCTAGGGGGTGTTGCAGGAAATCCCAGTGACAGAGGCTGCCTCCCCAAGGTCAGGGAAGTTATTTCTCGGACTTCCCCGAGCAGGGAACACCTGTGAATGAAGAGAGCTGCGTGGAGTTGTCTCTCGAGCTCCCCCACTCAATGACAATGGTTCCGGAATCTTGAGCGTGGGGAGGTTCCACCATCGGTCGGCAGCGCGTGGTTTCTAAGGGAATGCCTGTGCTCGTCTCCCCTGAGGGTTTTCCTCATGTCTCTGTGCCAGGGAATGCTAGGAGGGTTTGCAGGAAATCCCAGTGACAGAGGCTGCCTCCCCAAGGTCAGGGAAGGTATTTCTCGGACTTCCCCGAGCAGGGAACACCTGTGACTGAAGAGAGCTGCGTGGACTTGTCTCTCGAGATCCCCCACTCATTGACTATGGTTCCGGAATCCTGAGCGTGGGGAGGTTCCACCAACGGTCGGCAGAGCGTGGGTTCTAAGGGAGTGCCTGTGCTCGTCTCCCCTGAGGGTTTTCCTCATGTCACTGTGCCAGGGAATGCTAGGGGGGGTTGCAAGAAATCCCAGTGACAGTGGCTTCCTCCCCAAGATCAGGGAAGTTATTTCTCGGACTTCCCCGAGCAGGGAACACCTGTGACTGAAGAGAGCTGCGTGGAGATTTCTCTCGAACTCCCCCACTCAATGACAATGGTTCCGGAATCCTGAGCGTGGGGAGGTTCCACCAACGGTCGGCAGCGCGTGGGTTCTAACGGAATGCCTGTGCTCGTCTCCCCTGAGGGTTTTCCTCATGTCTCTGTGCCAGGGAATGCCTGGGGGTGTTGCAGGAAATCCCAGTGTCAGAGGCTGCCTCCCCAAGGGCAGGGAAGTTATTTCTCGGACTTCCCCGAGCAGGGAACACCTGTGACTGAAGAGAGCTGCGTGGAGATGTGTCTCGAGGTCCCCCACTCAATGACAATGGTTCCGGAATCCTGAGCGTGGGGAGGTTCCACCAACGGTCGGCAGCGCGTTGGTTCGAAGGGAATGCCTGTGCTCGTCTCCCCTGAGGGTTTTCCTCATGTCTCTGTGCCAGGGAATGCTAGGGGGTGTTGCAGGAATTTCCAGTGACAGAGGCTGCCCCCTCACGATCAGGGGAGTTATTTATTGGACTTCCCCGAGCATGGAACACCTGTGACTGAAGAGAGCTGCGTGGAGTTGTCTCTCGAGCTCCCCCACTCAATGACAATGGTTCCGGAATCCTGAGCGTGGGGAGGTTCCACAAACGGTCGGCAGCGCGTGGGTTCTAAGGGAATGCCTGTGCTTGTCTCCCCTGAGGGTTTTCCTCATGTCTCTGTGCAGGGAATGCTAGGGGGTGTTGCAGGAAATCCCAGTGACAGAGGCTGCCTCCCCAAGGTCAGGGAAGGTGTTTCTCGGACTTCCCCGAGCAGGGAACACCTGTGACTGAAGAGAGCTGAATGGAGTTTTGTCTCGAGCTCCCCCACTCAATGACAATGGTTCCGGAATCCTGAGCGTGGGGAGGTTCCACCAACGGTCGTCAGCGCGTGGGTTCTAATGGAATGCCAGTGCTCTTCTCCCCTGAGGGTTTTCCTCATGTCTCTGTGCCAGGGAAAGCTAGGGGGTTTTGCAGGAAATCCCAGTGACAGAGGCTGCCTCCCCAAGGTCAGGGAAGCTATTTCTCGGACTTCCCCGAGCAGGGAACACCTGTGACTGAAGAGAGCTGCGTGGAGTTGTCTCTCGAGATCCCCCACTCAATGACTATGGTTCCGGAATCCTGAGCGTGGGGAGGTTCCACCAACTGTTGGCAGCGCGTGGGTTCTAAGGGAGTGTCTGTTCTCATCTCCCCTGAGGGTTTTCCTCATGTCTCTGTGCCAGGGAATGCTAGGGGGTGTTGCAGGAAATCCCAGTGACAGAGTCTGCCTCCCCAAGGTCAGGGAAGATATTTCTCGCACTTCCCCAAGCTGGGAACACCTGTGACTGAAGAGAGCTGCGTCGAGTTGTCTCTCGATCTCCCCAACTCAACGAAAATGGTTCCGGAATCCTGAGCGTGCGGAGGTTCCACCAATGGTCGGCAGCGCGTGGGTTCTAAGGGAATGCCTGTGCTTGTCTCCCCTGAGTGTTTTCCTCATTTCTCTGTGCCAGGGAATGCTAGGGGGTGTTGCAGGAAATCCCAGTGACAGAGGCTGCCTCCCCAAGGTCAGGGAAGTTATTTCTCGGACTTCCCCGAGCAGGGAACACCTGTGAATGAAGAGAGCTGCGTGGAGTTGTCTCTCGAGCTCCCCCACTCAATGACAATGGTTCCGGAATCTTGAGCGTGGGGAGGTTCCACCATCGGTCGGCAGCGCGTGGTTTCTAAGGGAATGCCTGTGCTCGTCTCCCCTGAGGGTTTTCCTCATGTCTCTGTGCCAGGGAATGCTAGGAGGGTTTGCAGGAAATCCCAGTGACAGAGGCTGCCTCCCCAAGGTCAGGGAAGGTATTTCTCGGACTTCCCCGAGCAGGGAACACCTGTGACTGAAGAGAGCTGCGTGGACTTGTCTCTCGAGATCCCCCACTCATTGACTATGGTTCCGGAATCCTGAGCGTGGGGAGGTTCCACCAACGGTCGGCAGAGCGTGGGTTCTAAGGGAGTGCCTGTGCTCGTCTCCCCTGAGGGTTTTCCTCATGTCACTGTGCCAGGGAATGCTAGGGGGGGTTGCAAGAAATCCCAGTGACAGAGGCTTCCTCCCCAAGATCAGGGAAGTTATTTCTCGGACTTCCCCGAGCAGGGAACACCTGTGACTGAAGAGAGCTGCGTGGAGATTTCTCTCGAGCTCCCCCACTCAATGACAATGGTTCCAGAATCCTGAGCGAGGGGAGGTTCCACCAACGGTCGGCAGCGCATGGTTTCTAAGGGAATGCCTGTACTTGTCTCCCCTGAGGGTTTTCCTCATGTCTCTGTGCCAGGGAATGCTAGGGGGTGTTGCAGGAAATCCCAGTGACAGAGGCTGCCTCCCCAAGGGCAGGGAAGTTATTTCTCTGACTTCCCCGAGCAGGGAACACCTGTGAATGAAGAGAGCTGCGTGGAATTGTTTCTCGAGCTCCCCCACTCAATGACAATTGTTTCGGAATCCTGAGCGTTGGGAGGTTCCACCAACGGTCGGCAGCGCATTGGTTCTAAGGGAATGCCTGTGTTCGTCTCCCCTGAGGGTTTTCCTCATGTCTCTGTGCCAGGGAATGCTAGGGGGGGTTGCAGGAAATCCCAGTGACAGATGCTGCCTCCCCAAGGTCAAAGAAGATATTTCTCGGACTTCCCCGAGCAGGGAACAGCTGTGACTGAAGAGAGCTGCGTGGAGTTTTCTCTCGAGCTCCCCCACTCAATGACAATGGTTCCGGAATCCTGAGCGTGGGGAGGTTCCACCAACGGTCGGCAGCGCGTGGGTTCTAACGGAATGCCAGTGCTCGTCTCCCCTGAGGGTTTTCCTCATGTCTCTGTGCCAGGGAATGCTAGGGGGTGTTGCAGGAAATCCCAGTGACAGAGGCTGCCTCCCCAAGATCAGGGAAGTTATTTCTTGGACTTCCCCGAGCAAGGAACACCTGTGACTGAAGAGAGCTGCGTGGAGTTTTGTTTCGAGCTCCCCCACTCAATGACAATGGTTCCGGAATCCTGAGCGTGGGGAGGTTCCTCCAACGGTCGGCAGCCAGTGGGTTCTAACGGAATGCCAGTGCTCTTCTCCCCTGAGGGTTTTCCTAAAGTCTCTGTGCCAGGGAAAGCTAGGGGGTGTTGCAGGAAATCCCAGTGACAGAGGCTGACTCCCCAAGGTCAGGGAAGGTATTTCTCGCACTTCCCCGAGCAGGGAACACCTGTGATTGAAGAGAGCTGCGTGGAGCTGTCTCTCGAGCTCCCCCACTCAATGACAATGGTTCCGGAATCCTGAGCGTGGGGAGATTCCACCAACGGACGGCAGCGCGTGGGTTCTAAGGGAATGCCTGTGCTAGTCTCCCCTGAGGGTTTTCCTCATGTCTCTGCGCCAGGGAATGCTAGGGGGTTTTGCAGGAAATCCCAGTTACAGAGGCCGCCTCCCCAAGGGCAGGGAAGTTATTTCTCGGACTTCCCCTAGCAGGGAACACCTGTGACTGAAGAGAGCTGCGTGGAGTTGTCTCTCGAGCTCCCCCACTCAATGACAATGGTTCCGGAATCATGAGCGTGGGGAGGTTCCACCAACGGTCGGCAGCGCGTGGGTTCTAAGGGAATGCCTGTGCTCGTCTCCCCTGAGGGTTTTCCTCATTTCTCTGTGCCAGGGAATGCTAGGGGATGCTGCAGGAAATCCCAGCGACAGAGGCTGCCTCCCCAAGGTCAGGGAAGGTATTTCTCGGACTTCCCCGAGCAGGGAACACCTGTGACTGAAGAGAGCTGCGTGGAGTTGTCTCTCGAGCTCCCCCACTCAATGACAATGGTTCCGGAATCATGAGCGTGGGGAGGTTCCACCAACGGTCGGCAGCGCGTGGGTTCTAAGGGAATGCCTGTGCTCGTCTCCCCTGAGGGTTTTCCTCATTTCTCTGTGCCAGGGAATGCTAGGGGATGCTGCAGGAAATCCCAGCGACAGAGGCTGCCTCCCCAAGGTCAGGGAAGTTATTTCTCGGACTTCCCAGGACAGGGAACACCTGTGACTGAAGAGAGCTGCGTGGAGTTGTCTCTCGAGCTCCCCCACTCAATGACAATGGTTCCGGAATCCTGAGCGTGTGGAGGTTCCACCAACGGTCGGCAGCGCGTGGGGTCTAAGGGAATGCCTGTGCTCGTCTCCCCTGAGTGTTTTCCTCATGTCTCTGTGCCAGGGAATGCTAGGGGGGTTTGCAGGAAATCCCAGTGACAGAGGCTGCCTCCCCAAGGTCAGGGAAGGTATTTCTCAATCTTCCCCGAGCAGGCAACACCTGTGACTGAAGAGAGCTGCGTGGAGTTGTCTCTCGAGCTCCCCCACTCAATGACAATGGTTCCGGAATCCTGAGCGTGGGGAGGTTCCACCAACGGTCGGCAGCGCGTGGGTTCTAATGGAATGCCTGTGCTCGTCTCCCCTGAGTGTTTTCCTAATTTCTCTGTGCCAGGAAATGCTAGGGGGGTTTGCAGGAAATCCCAGTGACAGAGGCTGCCTCCCCAAGTTCAGGGAAGGTATTCTTGGACTTCCCCGAGCAGGGAACACCTGTGAATGAAGAGAGCTGTGTGGAGTTGTCTCTCGAGATCCCCCACTCAATGACAATGGTTCCGGAATCCTGAGCGTGGGGAGGTTCCACCAACGGTCGGCAGCGCGTGGTTTCTAAGGGAATGCCTGTGCTCATCTCCCCTGAGGGTTTTCCTCATGTCTCTTTGCCAGGGAATGCTAGGAGGGTTTGCAGGAAATCCCAGTGACAGAGGCTGCCTCCCCAAGGTCAGGGAAGGTATTTCTCGGACTTCCCCGAGCAGGGAACACCTGTGACTGAAGAGAGCTGCGTGGAGTTGTCTCTCGAGCTCCCCCATTCAATGACAATGGTTCCGGAATCCTGAGCGTGGGGAGGTTCCACCAACGGTCGGCAGCGCTTGGGTTGTAACGGAATGCCTGTGCTCGTCTCCCTTGAGGGTTTTCTTCATGTCTCTGTGCCAGGGAATGCTAGGGGGCTTTGCAGGAAATCCCAGTGACAGAGGCTGTTTCCCTAGGTCAGGGAAGTTATTTCTCGGACTTCCCCGAGCAGGGAACACCTGTGAAGGAAGAGAGCTTCGTGGAGATGTCTCTCGAGCTCCCCCACTCAATGACAATGGTTCCGGAATCCTGAGCGTGGGGAGGTTCCACCAACGGTCGGCAGCGCGTGGGTTCTAAGAGAATGCCTGTTCTAGTCTCCCCTGAGGGTTTTCCTCATGTCTCTGTGCCAGGGAATGCTAGGGGGTGTTGCAGGAAATCCCAGAGACATAGGCTGCCTCCCAAAGTGCAGGGAAGTTATTTCTCGGACTTCCCCTAGCATGGAACACCTGTGACTGAAGAGTGCTGCGTGGAGTTGTCTCTCGAGCTCCCCCACTCAATGACAATGGTTCCGGAATCCTGAGCGTGGGGAGGTTCCACCAACGGTCGGCAGCGCTTGGGTTCTAACGGAATGCCTGTGCTCGTCTCCCCTGAGGGTTTTCCTCATGTCTCTGTGCCAGGGAATGCTAGGGGGTGTTGCAGGAAATCCCAGTGACAGAGGCTGCCTCCCCAAGGTCAGGGAAGGTATTTCTCAGACTTCCCCGAGCAGGGAACACCTGTGACTGAAGAGAGCTGCGTGGAGTTTTCTCTCGAGCTCCCCCAATCAATGACAACGGTTCCGGAATCCTGAGCGTGGGGAGGTTCCACCAACGGTCGGCAGCGCGTGGCTTCTAAGGGAATGAATGTGCTCGTCTCCCCTGAGGGTTTTCCTCATGTCTCTGTGCCAGGGAATGCTAGGAGGGTTTCCAGGAAATCCCAGAGACAGAGGCTGCCTCCCCAAGGTCAGGGAAGGTATTTCTCGGACTTCCCCGAGCAGGGATCACCTGTGACTAAAGAGAGCTGCGTAGAGTTGTCTCTCGAGCTCCCCCACTCTTTGACTATGGTTCCGGAATCCTGAGCGTGGGGAGGTTCCAACAACTGTCGGCAGCGCGTGGGTTCTAAGGGAATGCCTGTGCTCGTCTCCCCTGAGGGTTTTCCTCATGTGTCTGTGCCAGGTAATGCTAGGGGAGTTTGCAGGAAATCCCAGTGACAGAGGCTGCCTCCCCAAGGTCAGGGAAGATATTTCTCGCACTTCCCCGAGCAGGCAACACCTGTGACTGAAGAGAGCTGCGTGGAGTTGTCTCTCGAGCTCCCCCACTCAATGACAATGGTTCCGGAATCGTGAGCATGGGGAGGTTCCACCAACGGTCGGCATCGCGTGGGTTCTAAGGGAATGCCTGTGCTCGTCTCCCCTGAGGATTTTCCTCATGTCTCTGTGCCAGGGAATGCTAGGAGGGTTTGCAGGAAATCCCAGTGACAGAGGCTGCTTCCCCAACGTCAGGAAAGTTATTTCTCGGACTTCCCCTAGCAGGGAACACCTATGACTGAAGAGTGCTGCGTGGAGTTGTCTGTCGAGCTCCCCCAATCAATGACTATGGTTCCGAAATCCTGAGCGTGGGGAGGTTCCACCAACGGTCGGCAGCGCGTGGATTCTAAGGGAATGCCTGTGCTCGTCTCCCCTGAGGGTTTTCCTCATTTCTCTGTGCCAGGGAATGCTAGGGGTTGTTGCAGGAAATCCCAGTGACAGAGGCTGCCTCCCCAAGGTCAGGGAAGGTGTTTCTCGGACTTCCCCGAGCAGGGAACACCTGTGACTGAAGAGAGCTGCGTGGAGTTGTCTCTCGAGCTCCCCCACTCAATGACAATGGTTCCGGAATTCTGAGCGTGTGGAGGTTCCACCAACGGTCGGCAGCGCGTGGGTTCTAAGGGAATGACTGTGCTCGTCTCCCCTGAGGGTTTTCCTCATGTCTCTGTGCCAGGGAATGCGAGGGGGGTTTGCAGGAAATCCCAGTGACAGAGGCTGCCTCCCCAAGGTCAGGGAAGTTATTTCTCAAACTTCCCCGAGCAGGGAACACCTGTGACTGAAGAGAGCTGCGTGGAGTTGTCTCTCGAGCTCCCCCACTCAATGACAATGGTTCCGGAATCCTGAGCGTGGGGAGGTTCCACCAACGTTCGGCAGCGCGTGGGTTCTAAAGGAATGCCTGTGCTCGTCTCCCCTGAGTGTTTTCCTCATTTCTCTGTGCCAGGGAATGCTAGGGGTGTTTGCAGGAAATCCCAGTGACAGAGGCTGCCTCCCCAAGGTCAGGGAAGGTATTTCTCAAACTTCCCCGTGCAGGGAACACCTGTGACTGAAGAGAGCTGCGTGGAGTTGTCTCTCGAGCTCCCCCAATCAATGACAATGGTTCCGGAATCCTGAGCGTGGGGAGGTTCCACCAACGGTCGGCAGCGCGTGGATACTAAGGGAATGAATGTGCTCGACTCCCCTGAGTGTTTTCCTCATGTCTCTCTGCCAGGGAATGCTAGTGGGGGTTGCAGGAATTCCCAGTGACAGAGGCTGCCTCCCCAAGGTCAGGGAAGGTATTTCTTGGATTTCCCCGAGCAGGGAACACCTGTGACTGAAGAGAGCTTCGTGGAGTTGTCTCTCGAGCTCCCCCACACAATGACAATTGTTCCGGAATCCTGAGCGTGGGGAGGTTCCACCAAAGGTCGGCAGCGCGTGGGTTCTAAGGGAATGCCTGTTCTAGTCTCCCCTGAGTGTTTTCCTGATGTCTCTGTCCCAGGGAATGCTAGGGGGTGTTGCAGGAAATCCCAGTGACATAGGCTGCCTCCCAAAGGTCAGGGAAGTTATTTCTCGGACTTCCCCTAGCAGGGAACACCTGTGACTGAAGAGAGCTGCGTGGAGTTGTCTCTCGAGCTCCCCCACTCAATGACAATGGTTCCGGAATCCTGAGCGTGGGGAGGTTCCACGAACGGTCGGCAGCGCTTGGGTTCTAACGGAATGCCTGTGCTCGTCTCCCCTGAGGATTTTCCTCATGTCTCTGTGCCAGGGAATCCTAGGGGGTGTTGCAGGAAATCCCAGTGACAGAGGCTGCCTCCCCAAGGTCAGGGAAGGTATTTCTCAGACTTCCCCGAGCAGGGAACACCTGTGACTGAAGAGAGCTGCGTGGAGTTTTCTCTCGAGCTCCCCCACTCAATGACAATAGTTCCGGAATCCTGAGCGTGGGGAGGTTCCACCAACGGTCGGCAGCGCGTGGTTTCTAAGGGAATGAATGTGCTCTTCTCCCCTGAGGGTTTTCCTCATGTCTCTGTGCCAGGGAATGCTAGGAGGGTTTCCATGAAATCCCAGAGACAGAGGCTGCCTCCCCAAGGTCAGGGAAGTTATTTCTCGGACTTCCCCGAGCAGGGAACACCTGTGACTAAAGAGAGCTGCGTGGAGTTGTCTCTCGAGATCCCCCACTCATTGACTATGGTTCCGCAATCCTGAGCGTGAGGAGGTTCCACCAATGGTCGGCAGCGCGTGGGTTCTACTGGAGTGCCTGTGCTCGTCTCCCCTGAGGGTTTTCTTCATGTCTCTGTGCCAGGGAATGCTAGGGGGGGTTGCAGGAAATCCCAGTGACAGAGGCTGCCTCCCAAAGTTCAGGGAAGGTATTTCTCGCAATTCCCCGAGCAGGGAACACCTGTGATTGAAGAGAGCTGCGTCGAGTTGTCTCTCGAACTCCACCACTCAGTGACAATCGTTCCGGAATCCTGAGCGTGGGGAGGTTCCACCAACGGTCGGCAGCGCGTGGGTTCTAAGGGAATGCCTGTGCTCGTCACCCCTGAGGGTTTTCCTCATGTCTCTGTGCCAGGGAATGCTAGGGGGGGTTGCAGGAAATCCCAGTGACAGAGGCTGCCTCCCCAAATTCAGGTAAGGTTTTTCTCGGACTTCCCCGAGCAGGGAACACCTGTGACTGAAGAGAGCGGCGTGGAGTTTTCTCTCGAGATCCCCCACTCATTGACTATGGTTCCGGAATTATGAGCGTGGGGAGGTTCCACCAACGGTCGGCAGCGCGTGGGTTCTAATGGAGTGCCTGTGCTCGTCTCCCCTGAGGGTTTTCTTCATGTCTCTGTGCCAGGGAATGCTAGGGGGGGTTGCAGGAAATCCCAGTGACAGAGGATGCTTCCCCAAGGTCAGGGAATTTATTTCTCGCACTTCTCCGAGCAGGGATCACCTGTGATAGAAGAGAGCTGCGTCGAGTTGTCTCTCGAACTCCCCCACTCAATGACAATGGTTCCGGAATCCTGAGCGTGGGGAGGTTCCACCAACGGTCGGCAGCGCGTGGGTTCTAAGTGAGTGCCTGTGCTCGTCTCCCCTGAGGGTTTTCTTCATGTCTCTGTGCCAGGGAATGCTAGGGGGGGTTGCAGGAAATCCCAGTGACAGAGGCTGCCCCCCAAGGTCAGGGAAGGTATTTCTCGCACTTCCCCGAGCAGGGAACACCTGTGACTGAAGAGAGCTGCGTCGAGTTGTCTCTCGAACTCCCCCACTCAATGACAATTGTTCCGGAATCCTGAGCGTGGGGAGGTTCCACCAACGGTCGGCAGCGCGTGGGTTATAAGGGAATGCCTGTGCTCGTCTCCCCTGAGGGTTTTCCTCATGTCTCTGTGCCAGGGAATGCTAGGGGGTGTTGCAGGAAATCCCAGTGACAGAGGCTGCCTCCCCAAGGTCAGGGAAGGTATTTCTCGGACTTCCCCGAGCAGGGAACACCTGTGACTGAAGAGAGCTGCGTGGAGTTGTCTCTCGAGCTCCCCCACTCAATGACAATGGTTCCGGAATCCTGAGCATGGGGAGGTTCCACCAACGGTCGGCAGCGCTTGGGTTCTATCGGAATGCCTGTGCTCGTCTCCCCTGAGGGTTTTCCTCATGTCTCTGTGCCAGGGAATGCTAGGGTGGTTTGCAGGAAATCCCAGTGACAGAGGCTGCCTCCGCAATGTCAGGGAAAGTATTTCTCGGACTTCCCCGAGCAGGGAACACCTGTGACTGAAGAGAGCTTCGTGGAGTTGTCTCTCGAGCTCCCCCAATCAATGACAATGGTTCCGGTATCCTGAGCGTGGGGAGGTTCCACCAACAGTCGGCAGCGCGTGGGTTCTAAGGGAATGCCTGTGCTAGTCTCCCCTGAGGGTTTTCCTCATGTCTCTGTGCCAGGGAATGCTAGGGGGTGTTGCAGGAAATCCCAGTGACAGAGGCTGCCTCCCCAAGGGCAGGGAAGTTATTTCTCGGACTTCCCCTAGCAGGGAACACCTGTGACTGAAGAGAGCTGCGTGGAGTTGTCTCTCGAGCTCCCCCACTCAATGACAATGGTTCCGGAATCCTGAGCGTGGGGAGGTTCCACCAACGGTCGGCAGCGCTTGGGTTCTAACGGAATGCCTGTGCTCGTCTCCCCTGAGGGTTTTTCTCATTTCTCTGTGCCAGGGAATGCTAGGAGGGTTTCCAGGAAATCCCAGTGACAGAGGCTGCCTCCCCAAGGTCAGGGAAGGTATTTCTCGCACTTCCCCGAGCAGGGAACACCTGTGACTGAAGAGAGATTCGTGGAGTTGTCTCTCGAGATCCCCCACTCATTGACTATGGTTCCGGAATCCTGAGCGTGGGGAGGTTCCACCAACGGTCGGCAGCGCGTGGGTTCTAAGGGAGTGCCTGTGCTCGTCTCCCCTGAGGGTTTTCTTGATATCTCTGAGCCAGGGAATGCTAGGGGGGGTTGCAGGAAATCCCAGTGACAGAGGCTGCCTCCCCAAGGTAAGGGAAGGTATTTCTCGCACTTCCCCGAGCAGGGAACACCTGTGATTGAAGAGAGCTGCGTAGAGTTGTCTCTCGAACTCCCCCACTCAATGACAATGGTTCCGGAATCCTGAGCGTGGGGAGGTTCCACCAACGGTCGGCAGCGCGTGGGTTCTAACGGAATGCCTGTGCTCGTCTCCCCTGAGGGTTTTCCTCATGTCTCTGTGCCAGGGAATGCCTGGGGGTGTTGCAGGAAATCCCAGTGTCAGAGGCTGCCTCCCCAAGGGCAGGGAAGTTATTTCTCGGACTTCCCCGAGCAGGGAACACCTGTGACTGAAGAGAGCTGCGTGGAGATGTGTCTCGAGGTCCCCCACTCAATGACAATGGTTCCGGAATCCTGAGCGTGGGGAGGTTCCACCAACGGTCGGCAGCGCGTTGGTTCGAAGGGAATGCCTGTGCTCGTCTCCCCTGAGGGTTTTCCTCATGTCTCTGTGCCAGGGAATGCTAGGGGGTGTTGCAGGAATTTCCAGTGACAGAGGCTGCCCCCTCACGATCAGGGGAGTTATTTATTGGACTTCCCCGAGCATGGAACACCTGTGACTGAAGAGAGCTGCGTGGAGTTGTCTCTCGAGCTCCCCCACTCAATGACAATGGTTCCGGAATCCTGAGCGTGGGGAGGTTCCACAAACGGTCGGCAGCGCGTGGGTTCTAAGGGAATGCCTGTGCTTGTCTCCCCTGAGGGTTTTCCTCATGTCTCTGTGCAGGGAATGCTAGGGGGTGTTGCAGGAAATCCCAGTGACAGAGGCTGCCTCCCCAAGGTCAGGGAAGGTGTTTCTCGGACTTCCCCGAGCAGGGAACACCTGTGACTGAAGAGAGCTGAATGGAGTTTTGTCTCGAGCTCCCCCACTCAATGACAATGGTTCCGGAATCCTGAGCGTGGGGAGGTTCCACCAACGGTCGTCAGCGCGTGGGTTCTAATGGAATGCCAGTGCTCTTCTCCCCTGAGGGTTTTCCTCATGTCTCTGTGCCAGGGAAAGCTAGGGGGTTTTGCAGGAAATCCCAGTGACAGAGGCTGCCTCCCCAAGGTCAGGGAAGCTATTTCTCGGACTTCCCCGAGCAGGGAACACCTGTGACTGAAGAGAGCTGCGTGGAGTTGTCTCTCGAGATCCCCCACTCAATGACTATGGTTCCGGAATCCTGAGCGTGGGGAGGTTCCACCAACTGTTGGCAGCGCGTGGGTTCTAACGGAGTGTCTGTTCTCATCTCCCCTGAGGGTTTTCCTCATGTCTCTGTGCCAGGGAATGCTAGGGGGTGTTGCAGGAAATCCCAGTGACAGAGTCTGCCTCCCCAAGGTCAGGGAAGATATTTCTCGCACTTCCCCAAGCTGGGAACACCTGTGACTGAAGAGAGCTGCGTCGAGTTGTCTCTCGATCTCCCCAACTCAACGAAAATGGTTCCGGAATCCTGAGCGTGCGGAGGTTCCACCAATGGTCGGCAGCGCGTGGGTTCTAAGGGAATGCCTGTGCTTGTCTCCCCTGAGTGTTTTCCTCATTTCTCTGTGCCAGGGAATGCTAGGGGGTGTTGCAGGAAATCCCAGTGACAGAGGCTGCCTCCCCAAGGTCAGGGAAGTTATTTCTCGGACTTCCCCGAGCAGGGAACACCTGTGAATGAAGAGAGCTGCGTGGAGTTGTCTCTCGAGCTCCCCCACTCAATGACAATGGTTCCGGAATCTTGAGCGTGGGGAGGTTCCACCATCGGTCGGCAGCGCGTGGTTTCTAAGGGAATGCCTGTGCTCGTCTCCCCTGAGGGTTTTCCTCATGTCTCTGTGCCAGGGAATGCTAGGAGGGTTTGCAGGAAATCCCAGTGACAGAGGCTGCCTCCCCAAGGTCAGGGAAGGTATTTCTCGGACTTCCCCGAGCAGGGAACACCTGTGACTGAAGAGAGCTGCGTGGACTTGTCTCTCGAGATCCCCCACTCATTGACTATGGTTCCGGAATCCTGAGCGTGGGGAGGTTCCACCAACGGTCGGCAGAGCGTGGGTTCTAAGGGAGTGCCTGTGCTCGTCTCCCCTGAGGGTTTTCCTCATGTCACTGTGCCAGGGAATGCTAGGGGGGGTTGCAAGAAATCCCAGTGACAGAGGCTTCCTCCCCAAGATCAGGGAAGTTATTTCTCGGACTTCCCCGAGCAGGGAACACCTGTGACTGAAGAGAGCTGCGTGGAGATTTCTCTCGAGCTCCCCCACTCAATGACAATGGTTCCAGAATCCTGAGCGAGGGGAGGTTCCACCAACGGTCGGCAGCGCATGGTTTCTAAGGGAATGCCTGTACTTGTCTCCCCTGAGGGTTTTCCTCATGTCTCTGTGCCAGGGAATGCTAGGGGGTGTTGCAGGAAATCCCAGTGACAGAGGCTGCCTCCCCAAGGGCAGGGAAGTTATTTCTCTGACTTCCCCGAGCAGGGAACACCTGTGAATGAAGAGAGCTGCGTGGAATTGTTTCTCGAGCTCCCCCACTCAATGACAATTGTTTCGGAATCCTGAGCGTTGGGAGGTTCCACCAACGGTCGGCAGCGCATTGGTTCTAAGGGAATGCCTGTGTTCGTCTCCCCTGAGGGTTTTCCTCATGTCTCTGTGCCAGGGAATGCTAGGGGGGGTTGCAGGAAATCCCAGTGACAGATGCTGCCTCCCCAAGGTCAAAGAAGATATTTCTCGGACTTCCCCGAGCAGGGAACAGCTGTGACTGAAGAGAGCTGCGTGGAGTTTTCTCTCGAGCTCCCCCACTCAATGACAATGGTTCCGGAATCCTGAGCGTGGGGAGGTTCCACCAACGGTCGGCAGCGCGTGGGTTCTAACGGAATGCCAGTGCTCGTCTCCCCTGAGGGTTTTCCTCATGTCTCTGTGCCAGGGAATGCTAGGGGGTGTTGCAGGAAATCCCAGTGACAGAGGCTGCCTCCCCAAGATCAGGGAAGTTATTTCTTGGACTTCCCCGAGCAAGGAACACCTGTGACTGAAGAGAGCTGCGTGGAGTTTTGTTTCGAGCTCCCCCACTCAATGACAATGGTTCCGGAATCCTGAGCGTGGGGAGGTTCCTCCAACGGTCGGCAGCCAGTGGGTTCTAACGGAATGCCAGTGCTCTTCTCCCCTGAGGGTTTTCCTAAAGTCTCTGTGCCAGGGAAAGCTAGGGGGTGTTGCAGGAAATCCCAGTGACAGAGGCTGACTCCCCAAGGTCAGGGAAGGTATTTCTCGCACTTCCCCGAGCAGGGAACACCTGTGATTGAAGAGAGCTGCGTGGAGCTGTCTCTCGAGCTCCCCCACTCAATGACAATGGTTCCGGAATCCTGAGCGTGGGGAGATTCCACCAACGGACGGCAGCGCGTGGGTTCTAAGGGAATGCCTGTGCTAGTCTCCCCTGAGGGTTTTCCTCATGTCTCTGCGCCAGGGAATGCTAGGGGGTTTTGCAGGAAATCCCAGTTACAGAGGCCGCCTCCCCAAGGGCAGGGAAGTTATTTCTCGGACTTCCCCTAGCAGGGAACACCTGTGACTGAAGAGAGCTGCGTGGAGTTGTCTCTCGAGCTCCCCCACTCAATGACAATGGTTCCGGAATCATGAGCGTGGGGAGGTTCCACCAACGGTCGGCAGCGCGTGGGTTCTAAGGGAATGCCTGTGCTCGTCTCCCCTGAGGGTTTTCCTCATTTCTCTGTGCCAGGGAATGCTAGGGGATGCTGCAGGAAATCCCAGCGACAGAGGCTGCCTCCCCAAGGTCAGGGAAGGTATTTCTCGGACTTCCCCGAGCAGGGAACACCTGTGACTGAAGAGAGCTGCGTGGAGTTGTCTCTCGAGCTCCCCCACTCAATGACAATGGTTCCGGAATCATGAGCGTGGGGAGGTTCCACCAACGGTCGGCAGCGCGTGGGTTCTAAGGGAATGCCTGTGCTCGTCTCCCCTGAGGGTTTTCCTCATTTCTCTGTGCCAGGGAATGCTAGGGGATGCTGCAGGAAATCCCAGCGACAGAGGCTGCCTCCCCAAGGTCAGGGAAGTTATTTCTCGGACTTCCCAGGACAGGGAACACCTGTGACTGAAGAGAGCTGCGTGGAGTTGTCTCTCGAGCTCCCCCACTCAATGACAATGGTTCCGGAATCCTGAGCGTGTGGAGGTTCCACCAACGGTCGGCAGCGCGTGGGGTCTAAGGGAATGCCTGTGCTCGTCTCCCCTGAGTGTTTTCCTCATGTCTCTGTGCCAGGGAATGCTAGGGGGGTTTGCAGGAAATCCCAGTGACAGAGGCTGCCTCCCCAAGGTCAGGGAAGGTATTTCTCAATCTTCCCCGAGCAGGCAACACCTGTGACTGAAGAGAGCTGCGTGGAGTTGTCTCTCGAGCTCCCCCACTCAATGACAATGGTTCCGGAATCCTGAGCGTGGGGAGGTTCCACCAACGGTCGGCAGCGCGTGGGTTCTAATGGAATGCCTGTGCTCGTCTCCCCTGAGTGTTTTCCTAATTTCTCTGTGCCAGGAAATGCTAGGGGGGTTTGCAGGAAATCCCAGTGACAGAGGCTGCCTCCCCAAGTTCAGGGAAGGTATTCTTGGACTTCCCCGAGCAGGGAACACCTGTGAATGAAGAGAGCTGTGTGGAGTTGTCTCTCGAGATCCCCCACTCAATGACAATGGTTCCGGAATCCTGAGCGTGGGGAGGTTCCACCAACGGTCGGCAGCGCGTGGTTTCTAAGGGAATGCCTGTGCTCATCTCCCCTGAGGGTTTTCCTCATGTCTCTTTGCCAGGGAATGCTAGGAGGGTTTGCAGGAAATCCCAGTGACAGAGGCTGCCTCCCCAAGGTCAGGGAAGGTATTTCTCGGACTTCCCCGAGCAGGGAACACCTGTGACTGAAGAGAGCTGCGTGGAGTTGTCTCTCGAGCTCCCCCATTCAATGACAATGGTTCCGGAATCCTGAGCGTGGGGAGGTTCCACCAACGGTCGGCAGCGCTTGGGTTGTAACGGAATGCCTGTGCTCGTCTCCCTTGAGGGTTTTCTTCATGTCTCTGTGCCAGGGAATGCTAGGGGGCTTTGCAGGAAATCCCAGTGACAGAGGCTGTTTCCCTAGGTCAGGGAAGTTATTTCTCGGACTTCCCCGAGCAGGGAACACCTGTGAAGGAAGAGAGCTTCGTGGAGATGTCTCTCGAGCTCCCCCACTCAATGACAATGGTTCCGGAATCCTGAGCGTGGGGAGGTTCCACCAACGGTCGGCAGCGCGTGGGTTCTAAGAGAATGCCTGTTCTAGTCTCCCCTGAGGGTTTTCCTCATGTCTCTGTGCCAGGGAATGCTAGGGGGTGTTGCAGGAAATCCCAGAGACATAGGCTGCCTCCCAAAGTGCAGGGAAGTTATTTCTCGGACTTCCCCTAGCATGGAACACCTGTGACTGAAGAGTGCTGCGTGGAGTTGTCTCTCGAGCTCCCCCACTCAATGACAATGGTTCCGGAATCCTGAGCGTGGGGAGGTTCCACCAACGGTCGGCAGCGCTTGGGTTCTAACGGAATGCCTGTGCTCGTCTCCCCTGAGGGTTTTCCTCATGTCTCTGTGCCAGGGAATGCTAGGGGGTGTTGCAGGAAATCCCAGTGACAGAGGCTGCCTCCCCAAGGTCAGGGAAGGTATTTCTCAGACTTCCCCGAGCAGGGAACACCTGTGACTGAAGAGAGCTGCGTGGAGTTTTCTCTCGAGCTCCCCCAATCAATGACAACGGTTCCGGAATCCTGAGCGTGGGGAGGTTCCACCAACGGTCGGCAGCGCGTGGCTTCTAAGGGAATGAATGTGCTCGTCTCCCCTGAGGGTTTTCCTCATGTCTCTGTGCCAGGGAATGCTAGGAGGGTTTCCAGGAAATCCCAGAGACAGAGGCTGCCTCCCCAAGGTCAGGGAAGGTATTTCTCGGACTTCCCCGAGCAGGGATCACCTGTGACTAAAGAGAGCTGCGTAGAGTTGTCTCTCGAGCTCCCCCACTCTTTGACTATGGTTCCGGAATCCTGAGCGTGGGGAGGTTCCAACAACTGTCGGCAGCGCGTGGGTTCTAAGGGAATGCCTGTGCTCGTCTCCCCTGAGGGTTTTCCTCATGTGTCTGTGCCAGGTAATGCTAGGGGAGTTTGCAGGAAATCCCAGTGACAGAGGCTGCCTCCCCAAGGTCAGGGAAGATATTTCTCGCACTTCCCCGAGCAGGCAACACCTGTGACTGAAGAGAGCTGCGTGGAGTTGTCTCTCGAGCTCCCCCACTCAATGACAATGGTTCCGGAATCGTGAGCATGGGGAGGTTCCACCAACGGTCGGCATCGCGTGGGTTCTAAGGGAATGCCTGTGCTCGTCTCCCCTGAGGATTTTCCTCATGTCTCTGTGCCAGGGAATGCTAGGAGGGTTTGCAGGAAATCCCAGTGACAGAGGCTGCTTCCCCAACGTCAGGAAAGTTATTTCTCGGACTTCCCCTAGCAGGGAACACCTATGACTGAAGAGTGCTGCGTGGAGTTGTCTGTCGAGCTCCCCCAATCAATGACTATGGTTCCGAAATCCTGAGCGTGGGGAGGTTCCACCAACGGTCGGCAGCGCGTGGATTCTAAGGGAATGCCTGTGCTCGTCTCCCCTGAGGGTTTTCCTCATTTCTCTGTGCCAGGGAATGCTAGGGGTTGTTGCAGGAAATCCCAGTGACAGAGGCTGCCTCCCCAAGGTCAGGGAAGGTGTTTCTCGGACTTCCCCGAGCAGGGAACACCTGTGACTGAAGAGAGCTGCGTGGAGTTGTCTCTCGAGCTCCCCCACTCAATGACAATGGTTCCGGAATTCTGAGCGTGTGGAGGTTCCACCAACGGTCGGCAGCGCGTGGGTTCTAAGGGAATGACTGTGCTCGTCTCCCCTGAGGGTTTTCCTCATGTCTCTGTGCCAGGGAATGCGAGGGGGGTTTGCAGGAAATCCCAGTGACAGAGGCTGCCTCCCCAAGGTCAGGGAAGTTATTTCTCAAACTTCCCCGAGCAGGGAACACCTGTGACTGAAGAGAGCTGCGTGGAGTTGTCTCTCGAGCTCCCCCACTCAATGACAATGGTTCCGGAATCCTGAGCGTGGGGAGGTTCCACCAACGTTCGGCAGCGCGTGGGTTCTAAAGGAATGCCTGTGCTCGTCTCCCCTGAGTGTTTTCCTCATTTCTCTGTGCCAGGGAATGCTAGGGGTGTTTGCAGGAAATCCCAGTGACAGAGGCTGCCTCCCCAAGGTCAGGGAAGGTATTTCTCAAACTTCCCCGTGCAGGGAACACCTGTGACTGAAGAGAGCTGCGTGGAGTTGTCTCTCGAGCTCCCCCAATCAATGACAATGGTTCCGGAATCCTGAGCGTGGGGAGGTTCCACCAACGGTCGGCAGCGCGTGGATACTAAGGGAATGAATGTGCTCGACTCCCCTGAGTGTTTTCCTCATGTCTCTCTGCCAGGGAATGCTAGTGGGGGTTGCAGGAATTCCCAGTGACAGAGGCTGCCTCCCCAAGGTCAGGGAAGGTATTTCTTGGATTTCCCCGAGCAGGGAACACCTGTGACTGAAGAGAGCTTCGTGGAGTTGTCTCTCGAGCTCCCCCACACAATGACAATTGTTCCGGAATCCTGAGCGTGGGGAGGTTCCACCAAAGGTCGGCAGCGCGTGGGTTCTAAGGGAATGCCTGTTCTAGTCTCCCCTGAGTGTTTTCCTGATGTCTCTGTCCCAGGGAATGCTAGGGGGTGTTGCAGGAAATCCCAGTGACATAGGCTGCCTCCCAAAGGTCAGGGAAGTTATTTCTCGGACTTCCCCTAGCAGGGAACACCTGTGACTGAAGAGAGCTGCGTGGAGTTGTCTCTCGAGCTCCCCCACTCAATGACAATGGTTCCGGAATCCTGAGCGTGGGGAGGTTCCACGAACGGTCGGCAGCGCTTGGGTTCTAACGGAATGCCTGTGCTCGTCTCCCCTGAGGATTTTCCTCATGTCTCTGTGCCAGGGAATCCTAGGGGGTGTTGCAGGAAATCCCAGTGACAGAGGCTGCCTCCCCAAGGTCAGGGAAGGTATTTCTCAGACTTCCCCGAGCAGGGAACACCTGTGACTGAAGAGAGCTGCGTGGAGTTTTCTCTCGAGCTCCCCCACTCAATGACAATAGTTCCGGAATCCTGAGCGTGGGGAGGTTCCACCAACGGTCGGCAGCGCGTGGTTTCTAAGGGAATGAATGTGCTCTTCTCCCCTGAGGGTTTTCCTCATGTCTCTGTGCCAGGGAATGCTAGGAGGGTTTCCATGAAATCCCAGAGACAGAGGCTGCCTCCCCAAGGTCAGGGAAGTTATTTCTCGGACTTCCCCGAGCAGGGAACACCTGTGACTAAAGAGAGCTGCGTGGAGTTGTCTCTCGAGATCCCCCACTCATTGACTATGGTTCCGCAATCCTGAGCGTGAGGAGGTTCCACCAATGGTCGGCAGCGCGTGGGTTCTACTGGAGTGCCTGTGCTCGTCTCCCCTGAGGGTTTTCTTCATGTCTCTGTGCCAGGGAATGCTAGGGGGGGTTGCAGGAAATCCCAGTGACAGAGGCTGCCTCCCAAAGTTCAGGGAAGGTATTTCTCGCAATTCCCCGAGCAGGGAACACCTGTGATTGAAGAGAGCTGCGTCGAGTTGTCTCTCGAACTCCACCACTCAGTGACAATCGTTCCGGAATCCTGAGCGTGGGGAGGTTCCACCAACGGTCGGCAGCGCGTGGGTTCTAAGGGAATGCCTGTGCTCGTCACCCCTGAGGGTTTTCCTCATGTCTCTGTGCCAGGGAATGCTAGGGGGGGTTGCAGGAAATCCCAGTGACAGAGGCTGCCTCCCCAAATTCAGGTAAGGTTTTTCTCGGACTTCCCCGAGCAGGGAACACCTGTGACTGAAGAGAGCGGCGTGGAGTTTTCTCTCGAGATCCCCCACTCATTGACTATGGTTCCGGAATTATGAGCGTGGGGAGGTTCCACCAACGGTCGGCAGCGCGTGGGTTCTAATGGAGTGCCTGTGCTCGTCTCCCCTGAGGGTTTTCTTCATGTCTCTGTGCCAGGGAATGCTAGGGGGGGTTGCAGGAAATCCCAGTGACAGAGGATGCTTCCCCAAGGTCAGGGAATTTATTTCTCGCACTTCTCCGAGCAGGGATCACCTGTGATAGAAGAGAGCTGCGTCGAGTTGTCTCTCGAACTCCCCCACTCAATGACAATGGTTCCGGAATCCTGAGCGTGGGGAGGTTCCACCAACGGTCGGCAGCGCGTGGGTTCTAAGTGAGTGCCTGTGCTCGTCTCCCCTGAGGGTTTTCTTCATGTCTCTGTGCCAGGGAATGCTAGGGGGGGTTGCAGGAAATCCCAGTGACAGAGGCTGCCCCCCAAGGTCAGGGAAGGTATTTCTCGCACTTCCCCGAGCAGGGAACACCTGTGACTGAAGAGAGCTGCGTCGAGTTGTCTCTCGAACTCCCCCACTCAATGACAATTGTTCCGGAATCCTGAGCGTGGGGAGGTTCCACCAACGGTCGGCAGCGCGTGGGTTATAAGGGAATGCCTGTGCTCGTCTCCCCTGAGGGTTTTCCTCATGTCTCTGTGCCAGGGAATGCTAGGGGGTGTTGCAGGAAATCCCAGTGACAGAGGCTGCCTCCCCAAGGTCAGGGAAGGTATTTCTCGGACTTCCCCGAGCAGGGAACACCTGTGACTGAAGAGAGCTGCGTGGAGTTGTCTCTCGAGCTCCCCCACTCAATGACAATGTTTCCGGAATCCTGAGCATGGGGAGGTTCCACCAACGGTCGGCAGCGCTTGGGTTCTAACGGAATGCCTGTGCTCGTCTCCCCTGAGGGTTTTCCTCATGTCTCTGTGCCAGGGAATGCTAGGGTGGTTTGCAGGAAATCCCAGTGACAGAGGCTGCCTCCGCAAGGTCAGGGAAAGTATTTCTCGGACTTCCCCGAGCAGGGAACACCTGTGACTGAAGAGAGCTTCGTGGAGTTGTCTCTCGAGCTCCCCCAATCAATGACAATGGTTCCGGTATCCTGAGCGTGGGGAGGTTCCACCAACAGTCGGCAGCGCGTTGGTTCTAAGGGAATGCCTGTGCTAGTCTCCCCTGAGGGTTTTCCTCATGTCTCTGTGCCAGGGAATGCTAGGGGGTGTTGCAGGAAATCCAAGTGACAGAGGCTGCCTCCCCAAGGGCAGGGAAGTTATTTCTCGGACTTCCCCTAGCAGGGAACACCTGTGACTGAAGAGAGCTGCGTGGAGTTGTCTCTCGAGCTCCCCCACTCAATGACAATGGTTCCGGAATCCTGAGCGTGGGGAGGTTCCACCAACGGTCGGCAGCGCTTGGGTTCTAACGGAATGCCTGTGCTCGTCTCCCCTGAGGGTTTTTCTCATTTCTCTGTGCCAGGGAATGCTAGGAGGGTTTCCAGGAAATCCCAGTGACAGAGGCTGCCTCCCCAAGGTCAGGGAAGGTATTTCTCGCACTTCCCCGAGCAGGGAACACCTGTGACTGAAGAGAGATTCGTGGAGTTGTCTCTCGAGATCCCCCACTCATTGACTATGGTTCCGGAATCCTGAGCGTGGGGAGGTTCCACCAACGGTCGGCAGCGCGTGGGTTCTAAGGGAGTGCCTGTGCTCGTCTCCCCTGAGGGTTTTCTTCATGTCTCTGAGCCAGGGAATGCTAGGGGGGGTTGCAGGAAATCCCAGTGACAGAGGCTGCCTCCCCAAGGTAAGGGAAGGTATTTCTCGCACTTCCCCGAGCAGGGAACACCTGTGATTGAAGAGAGCTGCATAGAGTTGTCTCTCGAACTCCCCCACTCAATGACAATGGTTCCGGAATCCTGAGCGTGGGGAGGTTCCACCAACGGTCGGCAGCGCGTGGGTTCTAACGGAATGCCTGTGCTCGTCTCCCCTGAGGGTTTTCCTCATGTCTCTGTGCCAGGGAATGCTAGGGGGTGTTGCAGGAAATCCCAGTGTCAGAGGCTGCCTCCCCAAGGGCAGGGAAGTTATTTCTCGGACTTCCCCGAGCAGGGAACACCTGTGACTGAAGAGAGCTGCGTGGAGATGTGTCTCGAGGTCCCCCACTCAATGACAATGTTTCCGGAATCCTGAGCGTGGGGAGGTTCCACCAACGGTCGGCAGCGCGTTGGTTCGAAGGGAATGCCTGTGCTCGTCTCCCCTGAGGGTTTTCCTCATGTCTCTGTGCCAGGGAATGCTAGGGGGTGTTGCAGGAATTTCCAGTGACAGAGGCTGCCCCCTCACGATCAGGGGAGTTATTTATTGGACTTCCCCGAGCATGGAACACCTGTGACTGAAGAGAGCTGCGTGGAGTTGTCTCTCGAGCTCCCCCACTCAATGACAATGGTTCCGGAATCCTGAGCGTGGGGAGGTTCCACCAACGGTCGGCAGCGCGTGGTTTCTAAGGGAATGCCTGTGCTCATCTCCCCTGAGGGTTTTCCTCATGTCTCTTTGCCAGGGAATGCTAGGAGGGTTTGCAGGAAATCCCAGTGACAGAGGCTGCCTCCCCAAGGTCAGGGAAGGTATTTCTCGGACTTCCCCGAGCAGGGAACACCTGTGACTGAAGAGAGCTGCGTGGAGTTGTCTCTCGAGCTCCCCCATTCAATGACAATGGTTCCGGAATCCTGAGCATGGGGAGGTTCCACCAACGGTCGGCAGCGCGTGAGTTCTAAGCAAATGCCTGTGCTCGTCTCCCCTGAGGGTTTTCCTCATGTGTCTGTGCCAGGGAATGCTAGGGGGGTTTGCCGGAAATCCCAGTGACAGAGGCTGCCTCCCCAAGGTCAGGGAAGGTATTTCTCGCACTTCCCCGAGCAGGGAACGCCTGTGATTGAAGAGAGCTCCGTGGAGTTTTCACTCGAGCTCCCCATCTCAATGACAATGGTTCCGGAATCCTTAGCGTGGGGAGGTTCCACCAACGGTCGGCAGCGCGTGGGTTCTAACGGAATGCCTGTGCTCGTCTCCCCTGAGGGTTTTCCTCATGTGTCTGTGCCAGGGAATGCTAGGGGGGTTTGCCGGAAATCCCAGTGACAGAGGCTGCCTCCCCAAGGTCAGGGAAGGTATTTCTCGCACTTCCCCGAGCAGGGAACGCCTGTGATTGAAGAGAGCTCCGTGGAGTTTTCACTCGAGCTCCCCATCTCAATGACAATGGTTCCGGAATCCTTAGCGTGGGGAGGTTCCACCAACGGTCGGCAGCGCGTGGGTTCTAAGGGAATGCCTGTGCTAGTCTCCCCTGAGGGTTTTCCTCATGTCTCTGTGCCACGGAATGCTAGGGGGTGTTGCAGGAAATCCCAGTGACAGAGGCTGCCTCCCCAAGGGCTGGGAAGTTATTTCTCGGACTTCCCCTAGCAGGGAACACCTGTGACTGAAGAGAGCTGCGTGGAGTTGTCTCTCGAGCTCCCCCACTCAATGACAATGGTTCCGGAATCCTGAGCGTGGGGAGGTTCCACCAACGGTCGGCAGCGCTTGGGTTCTAACGGAATGCCTGTGCTCGTCTCCCCTGAGTGTTTTTCTCATTTCTCTGTGCCAGGGAATGCTAGGAGGGTTTCCAGGAAATCCCAGTGACAGAGGCTGCCTCCCCAAGGTCAGGGAAGGTATTTCTCGCACTTCCCCGAGCAGGGAACACCTGTGACTGAAGAGATATTCGTGGAGTTGTCTCTCGAGATCCCCCACTCATTGACTATGGTTCCGGAATCCTGAGCGTGGGGAGGTTCCACCAACGGTCGGCAGCGCGTGGGTTCTAAGGGAGTGCCTGTGCTCGTCTCCCCTGAGGGTTTTCTTCATGTCTCTGAGCCAGGGAATGCTAGGGGGGGTTGCAGGAAATCCCAGTGACAGAGGCTGCCTCCCCAAGGTAAGGGAAGGTATTTCTCGCACTTCCCCGAGCAGGGAACACCTGTGATTGAAGAGAGCTGCGTAGAGTTGTCTCTCGAACTCCCCCACTCAATGACAATGGTTCCGGAATCCTGAGCGTGGGGAGGTTCCACCAACGGTCGGCAGCGCGTGGGGTCTAAGGGAATGCCTGTGCTCGTCTCCCCTGAGGGTTTTCCTCATGTCTCTGTGCCAGGGAATGCTAGGGGATGCTGCAGGAAATCCCAGTGACAGAGGCTGCCTCCCCAAGGTCAGGGAAGGTATTTCTCGGACATCCCCGGCCAGGGAACACCTGTGACTGAAGAGAGCTGCGTGGAGTTGTCTCTCGAGCTCCCCCACTCAATGACAATGGTTCCGGAATCCTGAGCGTGTGGAGGTTCCACCAACGGTCGGCAGCGCGTGGGGTCTAAGGGAATGCCTGTGCTCGTCTCCCCTGAGGGTTTTCCTCATGTCTCTGTGCCAGGGAATGCTAGGGGATGCTGCAGGAAATCCCAGTGACAGAGGCTGCCTCCCCAAGGTCAGGGAAGGTATTTCTCAAACTTCCCCGAGCAGGGAACACCTGTGACTGAAGAGAGCTGCGTGGAGTTGTCTCTCGAGCTCCCCCACTCAATGACAATGGTTCCGGAATCCTGAGCGTGGGGAGGTTCCACCAACGGTCGGCAGCGCGTGGGTTCTAAAGGAATGCCTGTGCTCGTCTCCCCTGAGTGTTTTCCTCATTTCTCTGTGCCAGGGAATGCTAGGGGGGTTTGCAGGAAATCCCAGTGACAGAGGCTGCCTGCCCAAGGTCAGGGAAGGTATTTCTCAAACTTCCCCGAGCAGGGAACACCTGTGACTGAAGAGAGCTGCGTGGAGTTGTCTCTCGAGCTCCACCACTCAATGACAATGGTTCCGGAATCCTGAGCGTGGGGAGGTTCCACCAACGGTCGGCAGCGCGTGGGTTCTAAGGGAATGCCTGTGCTCGACTCCCCTGAGTGTTTTCCCCATGTCTCTCTGCCAGGGAATGCTAGTGGGGGTTGCAGGAATTCCCAGTGACAGAGGCTGCCTCCCCAAGTTCAGGGAAGGTATTTCTCGGACTTCCCCGAGCAGGGAACACCTGTGACTGAAGAGAGCTGCGTGGAGTTGTCTCTCGAGCTCCCCCACTCAATGACAATGGTTCCGGAATCCTGAGCGTGGGGAGGTTCCACCAACGGTCGGCAGCGCGTGGGTTCTATGAGAATGCCTGTTCTAGTCTCCCCTGAGGGTTTTCCTCATGTCTCTGTGCCAGGGAATGCTAGGGGGTGTTGCAGGAAATCCCAGTGACATAGGCTGCCTCCCGAAAGGGCAGGGAATTTATTTCTCGGACTTCCCCTAGCAGGGAACACCTGTGACTGAAGAGAGCTGCGTGGAGTTGTCTCTCGAGCTCCCCCACTCAATGACAATGGTTCCGGAATCCTGAGCGTGGGGAGGTTCCACCAACGGTCGGCAGCGCTTGGGTTGTAACGGAATGCCTGTGCTCGTCTCCCTTGAGGGTTTTCTTCATGTCTCTGTGCCAGGGAATGCTAGGGGGCTTTGCAGGAAATCCCAGTGACAGAGGCTGTTTCCCAAGGTCAGGGAAGTTATTTCTCGGACTTCCCCGAGCAGGGAACACCTGTGAAGGAAGAGAGCTTCGTGGAGATGTCTCTCGAGCTCCCCCACTCAATGACAATGGTTCCGGAATCCTGAGCGTGGGGAGGTTCCACCAACGGTCGGCAGCGCGTGGGTTCTAAGAGAATGCCTGTTCTAGTCTCCCCTGAGGGTTTTCCTCATGTCTCTGTGCCAGGGAAACCTAGGGGGTGTTGCAGGAAATCCCAGTGACATAGGCTGCCTCCCAAAGTGCAGGGAAGTTATTTCTCGGACTTCCCCTAGCAGGGAACACCTGTGACTGAAGAGTGCTGCGTGGAGTTGTCTCTCGAGCTCCCCCACTCAATGACAATGGTTCCGGAATCCTGAGCGTGGGGAGGTTCCACCAACGGTCGGCAGCGCTTGGGTTCTAACGGAATGCCTGTGCTCGTCTCCCCTGAGGGTTTTCCTCATGTCTCTGTGCCAGGGAATGCTAGGGGGTGTTGCAGGAAATCCCAGTGTCAGAGGCTGCCTCCCCAAGGTCAGGGAAGGTATTTCTCAGACTTCCCCGAGCAGGGAACACCTGTGACTGAAGAGAGCTGCGTGGAGTTTTCTCTCGAGCTCCCCCAATCAATGACAACGGTTCCGGAATCCTGAGCGTGGGGAGGTTCCACCAACGGTCGGCAGCGCGTGGCTTCTAAGGGAATGAATGTGCTCGTCTCCCCTGAGGGTTTTCCTCATGTCTCTGTGCCAGGGAATGCTAGGAGGGTTTCCAGGAAATCCCAGAGACAGAGGCTGCCTCCCCAAGGTCAGGGAAGGTATTTCTCGGACTTCCCCTAGCAGGGAACACCTGTGACTGAAGAGAGCTGCGTGGAGTTGTCTCTCGAGCTCCCCCACTCAATGACAATGGTTCCGGAATCCTGAGCGTGGGGAGGTTCCACCAACGGTCGGCAGCGCTTGGGTTCTAACGGAATGCCTGTGCTCGTCTCCCCTGAGTGTTTTTCTCATTTCTCTGTGCCAGGGAATGCTAGGAGGGTTTCCAGGAAATCCCAGTGACAGAGGCTGCCTCCCCAAGGTCAGGGAAGGTATTTCTCGCACTTCCCCGAGCAGGGAACACCTGTGACTGAAGAGATATTCGTGGAGTTGTCTCTCGAGATCCCCCACTCATTGACTATGGTTCCGGAATCCTGAGCGTGGGGAGGTTCCACCAACGGTCGGCAGCGCGTGGGTTCTAAGGGAGTGCCTGTGCTCGTCTCCCCTGAGGGTTTTCTTCATGTCTCTGAGCCAGGGAATGCTAGGGGGGGTTGCAGGAAATCCCAGTGACAGAGGCTGCCTCCCCAAGGTAAGGGAAGGTATTTCTCGCACTTCCCCGAGCAGGGAACACCTGTGAATGAAGAGAGCTGCGTAGAGTTGTCTCTCGAACTCCCCCACTCAATGACAATGGTTCCGGAATCCTGAGCGTGGGGAGGTTCCACCAACGGTCGGCAGCGCGTGGGGTCTAAGGGAATGCCTGTGCTCGTCTCCCCTGAGGGTTTTCCTCATGTCTCTGTGCCAGGGAATGCTAGGGGATGCTGCAGGAAATCCCAGTGACAGAGGCTGCCTCCCCAAGGTCAGGGAAGGTATTTCTCGGACATCCCCGGCCAGGGAACACCTGTGACTGAAGAGAGCTGCGTGGAGTTGTCTCTCGAGCTCCCCCACTCAATGACAATGGTTCCGGAATCCTGAGCGTGTGGAGGTTCCACCAACGGTCGGCAGCGCGTGGGGTCTAAGGGAATGCCTGTGCTCGTCTCCCCTGAGGGTTTTCCTCATGTCTCTGTGCCAGGGAATGCTAGGGGATGCTGCAGGAAATCCCAGTGACAGAGGCTGCCTCCCCAAGGTCAGGGAAGGTATTTCTCAAACTTCCCCGAGCAGGGAACACCTGTGACTGAAGAGAGCTGCGTGGAGTTGTCTCTCGAGCTCCCCCACTCAATGACAATGGTTCCGGAATCCTGAGCGTGGGGAGGTTCCACCAACGGTCGGCAGCGCGTGGGTTCTAAAGGAATGCCTGTGCTCGTCTCCCCTGAGTGTTTTCCTCATTTCTCTGTGCCAGGGAATGCTAGGGGGGTTTGCAGGAAATCCCAGTGACAGAGGCTGCCTGCCCAAGGTCAGGGAAGGTATTTCTCAAACTTCCCCGAGCAGGGAACACCTGTGACTGAAGAGAGCTGCGTGGAGTTGTCTCTCGAGCTCCACCACTCAATGACAATGGTTCCGGAATCCTGAGCGTGGGGAGGTTCCACCAACGGTCGGCAGCGCGTGGGTTCTAAGGGAATGCCTGTGCTCGACTCCCCTGAGTGTTTTCCCCATGTCTCTCTGCCAGGGAATGCTAGTGGGGGTTGCAGGAATTCCCAGTGACAGAGGCTGCCTCCCCAAGTTCAGGGAAGGTATTTCTCGGACTTCCCCGAGCAGGGAACACCTGTGACTGAAGAGAGCTGCGTGGAGTTGTCTCTCGAGCTCCCCCACTCAATGACAATGGTTCCGGAATCCTGAGCGTGGGGAGGTTCCACCAACGGTCGGCAGCGCGTGGGTTCTATGAGAATGCCTGTTCTAGTCTCCCCTGAGGGTTTTCCTCATGTCTCTGTGCCAGGGAATGCTAGGGGGTGTTGCAGGAAATCCCAGTGACATAGGCTGCCTCCCGAAAGGGCAGGGAATTTATTTCTCGGACTTCCCCTAGCAGGGAACACCTGTGACTGAAGAGAGCTGCGTGGAGTTGTCTCTCGAGCTCCCCCACTCAATGACAATGGTTCCGGAATCCTGAGCGTGGGGAGGTTCCACCAACGGTCGGCAGCGCTTGGGTTGTAACGGAATGCCTGTGCTCGTCTCCCTTGAGGTTTTTCTTCATGTCTCTGTGCCAGGGAATGCTAGGGGGCTTTGCAGGAAATCCCAGTGACAGAGGCTGTTTCCCAAGGTCAGGGAAGTTATTTCTCGGACTTCCCCGAGCAGGGAACACCTGTGAAGGAAGAGAGCTTCGTGGAGATGTCTCTCGAGCTCCCCCACTCAATGACAATGGTTCCGGAATCCTGAGCGTGGGGAGGTTCCACCAACGGTCGGCAGCGCGTGGGTTCTAAGAGAATGCCTGTTCTAGTCTCCCCTGAGGGTTTTCCTCATGTCTCTGTGCCAGGGAAAGCTAGGGGGTGTTGCAGGAAATCCCAGTGACATAGGCTGCCTCCTAAAGTGCAGGGAAGTTATTTCTCGGACTTCCCCTAGCAGGGAACACCTGTGACTGAAGAGTGCTGCGTGGAGTTGTCTCTCGAGCTCCCCCACTCAATGACAATGGTTCCGGAATCCTGAGCGTGGGGAGGTTCCACCAACGGTCGGCAGCGCTTGGGTTCTAACGGAATGCCTGTGCTCGTCTCCCCTGAGGGTTTTCCTCATGTCTCTGTGCCAGGGAATGCTAGGGGGTGTTGCAGGAAATCCCAGTGTCAGAGGCTGCCTCCCCAAGGTCAGGGAAGGTATTTCTCAGACTTCCCCGAGCAGGGAACACCTGTGACTGAAGAGAGCTGCGTGGAGTTTTCTCTCGAGCTCCCCCAATCAATGACAACGGTTCCGGAATCCTGAGCGTGGGGAGGTTCCACCAACGGTCGGCAGCGCGTGGCTTCTAAGGGAATGAATGTGCTCGTCTCCCCTGAGGGTTTTCCTCATGTCTCTGTGCCAGGGAATGCTAGGAGGGTTTCCAGGAAATCCCAGAGACAGAGGCTGCCTCCCCAAGGTCAGGGAAGGTATTTCTCGGACTTCCCCGAGCAGGGATCACCTGTGACTAAAGAGAGCTGCGTAGAGTTGTCTCTCGAGCTCCCCCACTCTTTGACTATGGTTCCGGAATCCTGAGCGTGGGGAGGTTCCACCAACGGTCGGCAGCGCGTGGGTTCTAAGGGAATGCCTGTGCTCGTCTCCCCTGAGGGTTTTCCTCATGTGTCTGTGCCAGGTAATGCTAGGGGAGTTTGCAGGAATTCCCAGTGACAGAGGCTGCCTCCCCAAGGTCAGGGAAGATATTTCTCGCACTTCCCCGAGCAGGCAACACCTGTGACTGAAGAGAGCTGCGTGGAGTTGTCTCTCGAGCTCCCCCACTCAATGACAATGGTTCCGGAATCGTGAGCATGGGGAGGTTCCACCAACGGTCGGCATCGCGTGGGTTCTAAGGGAATGCCTGTGCTCGTCTCCCCTGAGGGTTTTCCTCATGTCTCTGTGCCAGGGAATGCTAGGAGGGTTTGCAGGAAATCCCAGTGACAGAGGCTGCTTCCCCAACGTCAGGAAAGTTATTTCTCGGACTTCCCCTAGCAGGGAACACCTATGACTGAAGAGTGCTGCGTGGAGTTGTCTGTCGAGCTCCCCCAATCAATGACTATGGTTCCGAAATCCTGAGCGTGGGGAGGTTCCACCAACGGTCGGCAGCGCGTGGATTCTAAGGGAATGCCTGTGCTCGTCTCCCCTGAGGGTTTTCCTCATGTCTCTGTGCCAGGGAATGCTAGGGGTTGTTGCAGGAAATCCCAGTGACAGAGGCTGCCTCCCCAAGGTCAGGGAAGGTATTTCTCGGACTTCCCCGAGCAGGGAACACCTGTGACTGAAGAGAGCTGCGTGGAGTTGTCTCTCGAGCTCCCCCACTCAATGACAATGGTTCCGGAATTCTGAGCGTGTGGAGGTTCCACCAACGGTCGGCAGCGCGTGGGTTCTAAGGGAATGACTGTGCTCGTCTCCCCTGAGGGTTTTCCTCATGTCTCTGTGCCAGGGAATGCGAGGGGGGTTTGCAGGAAATCCCAGTGACAGAGGCTGCCTCCCCAAGGTCAGGGAAGTTATTTCTCAAACATCCCCGAGCAGGGAACACCTGTGACTGAAGAGAGCTGCGTGGAGTTGTCTCTCGAGCTCCCCCACTCAATGACAATGGTTCCGGAATCCTGAGCGTGGGGAGGTTCCACCAACGTTCGGCAGCGCGTGGGTTCTAAAGGAATGCCTGTGCTCGTCTCCCCTGAGTGTTTTCCTCATTTCTCTGTGCCAGGGAATGCTAGGGGTGTTTGCAGGAAATCCCAGTGACAGAGGCTGCCTCCCCAAGGTCAGGGAAGGTATTTCTCAAACTTCCCCGTGCAGGGAACACCTGTGACTGAAGAGAGCTGCGTGGAGTTGTCTCTCGAGCTCCCCCAATCAATGACAATGGTTCCGGAATCCTGAGCGTGGGGAGGTTCCACCAACGGTCGGCAGCGCGTGGGTACTAAGGGAATGAATGTGCTCGACTCCCCTGAGTGTTTTCCTCATGTCTCTCTGCCAGGGAATGCTAGTGGGGGTTGCAGGAATTCCCAGTGACAGAGGCTGCCTCCCCAAGGTCAGGGAAGGTATTTCTTGGATTTCCCCGAGCAGGGAACACCTGTGACTGAAGAGAGCTTCGTGGAGTTGTCTCTCGAGCTCCCCCACACAATGACAATTGTTCCGGAATCCTGAGCGTGGGGAGGTTCCACCAAAGGTCGGCAGCGCGTGGGTTCTAAGGGAATGCCTGTTCTAGTCTCCCCTGAGTGTTTTCCTGATGTCTCTGTCCCAGGGAATGCTAGGGGGTGTTGCAGGAAATCCCAGTGACATAGGCTGCCTCCCAAAGGTCAGGGAAGTTATTTCTCGGACTTCCCCTAGCAGGGAACACCTGTGACTGAAGAGAGCTGCGTGGAGTTGTCTCTCGAGCTCCCCCACTCAATGACAATGGTTCCGGAATCCTGAGCGTGGGGAGGTTCCACGAACGGTCGGCAGCGCTTGGGTTCTAACGGAATGCCTGTGCTCGTCTCCCCTGAGGATTTTCCTCATGTCTCTGTGCCAGGGAATCCTAGGGGGTGTTGCAGGAAATCCCAGTGACAGAGGCTGCCTCCCCAAGGTCAGGGAAGGTATTTCTCAGACTTCCCCGAGCAGGGAACACCTGTGACTGAAGAGAGCTGCGTGGAGTTTTCTCTCGAGCTCCCCCACTCAATGACAATAGTTCCGGAATCCTGAGCGTGGGGAGGTTCCACCAACGGTCGGCAGCGCGTGGTTTCTAAGGGAATGAATGTGCTCTTCTCCCCTGAGGGTTTTCCTCATGTCTCTGTGCCAGGGAATGCTAGGAGGGTTTCCATGAAATCCCAGAGACAGAGGCTGCCTCCCCAAGGTCAGGGAAGTTATTTATCGGACTTCCCCGAGCAGGGAACACCTGTGACTAAAGAGAGCTGCGTGGAGTTGTCTCTCGAGATCCCCCACTCATTGACTATGGTTCCGCAATCCTGAGCGTGAGGAGGTTCCACCAATGGTCGGCAGCGCGTGGGTTCTACTGGAGTGCCTGTGCTCGTCTCCCCTGAGGGTTTTCTTCATGTCTCTGTGCCAGGGAATGCTAGGGGGGGTTGCAGGAAATCCCAGTGACAGAGGCTGCCTCCCAAAGTTCAGGGAAGGTATTTCTCGCACTTCCCGAGCAGGGAACACCTGTGATTGAAGAGAGCTGCGTCGAGTTGTCTCTCGAACTCCACCACTCAGTGACAATCGTTCCGGAATCCTGAGCGTGGGGAGGTTCCACCAACGGTCGGCAGCGCGTGGGTTCTAAGGGAATGCCTGTGCTCGTCACCCCTGAGGGTTTTCCTCATGTCTCTGTGCCAGGGAATGCTAGGGGGGGTTGCAGGAAATCCCAGTGACAGAGGCTGCCTCCCCAAATTCAGGTAAGGTTTTTCTCGGACTTCCCCGAGCAGGGAACACCTGTGACTGAAGAGAGCGGCGTGGAGTTTTCTCTCGAGCTCCCCCACTCAATGACAATGGTTCCGGAATCCTGAGCGTGGGGAGGTTCCACCAACGGTCGGCAGCGCGTGGGTTCTAAGGGAATGCCTGTGCTCGTCTCCCCTGAGGGTTTTCCTCATGTCTCTGTGCCAGGGAATGCTAGGGGGTGTTGCAGGAAATCCCAGTGACAGAGGCTGCCTCCCCAAGGTCAAGGAAGTTATTTCCCAGACTTCCCCGAGCAGGGAACACCTGTGACTGAAGAGAGCTGCGTGGAGTTTTCTCTCGAGATCCCCCACTCATTGACTATGGTTCCGGAATTATGAGCGTGGGGAGGTTCCACCAACGGTCGGCAGCGCGTGGGTTCTAATGGAGTGCCTGTGCTCGTCTCCCCTGAGGGTTTTCTTCATGTCTCTGTGCCAGGGAATGCTAGGGGGGGTTGCAGGAAATCCCAGTGACAGAGGATGCTTCCCCAAGGTCAGGGAATTTATTTCTCGCACTTCTCCGAGCAGGGAACACCTGTGATAGAAGAGAGCTGCGTCGAGTTGTCTCTCGAACTCCCCCACTCAATGACAATGGTTCCGGAATCCTGAGCGTGGGGAGGTTCCACCAACGGTCGGCAGCGCGTGGGTTCTAAGTGAGTGCCTGTGCTCGTCTCCCCTGAGGGTTTTCTTCATGTCTCTGTGCCAGGGAATGCTAGGGGGGGTTGCAGGAAATCCCAGTGACAGAGGCTGCCCCCCAAGGTCAGGGAAGGTATTTCTCGCACTTCCCCGAGCAGGGAACACCTGTGACTGAAAAGAGCTGCGTCGAGTTGTCTCTCGAACTCCCCCACTCAATGACAATTGTTCCGGAATCCTGAGCGTGGGGAGGTTCCACCAACGGTCGGCAGCGCGTGGGTTATAAGGGAATGCCTGTGCTCGTCTCCCCTGAGGGTTTTCCTCATGTCTCTGTGCCAGGGAATGCTAGGGGGTGTTGCAGGAAATCCCAGTGACAGAGGCTGCCTCCCCAAAGTCAGGGAAGGTATTTCTCGGACTTCCCCGAGCAGGGAACACCTGTGACTGAAGAGAGCTTCGTGGAGTTGTCTGTCGAGCTCCCCCAATCAATGACAATGGTTCCGGTATCCTGAGCGTGGGGAGGTTCCACCAACAGTCGGCAGCGCGTGGGTTCTAAGGGAATGCCTGTGCTAGTCTCCCCTGAGGGTTTTCCTCATGTCTCTGTGCCAGGGAATGCTAGGGGTTGTTGCAGGAAATCCAAGTGACAGAGGCTGCCTCCCCAAGGGCAGGGAAGTTATTTCTCGGACTTCCCCTAGCAGGGAACACCTGTGACTGAAGAGAGCTGCGTGGAGTTGTCTCTCGAGCTCCCCCACTCAATGACAATGGTTCCGGAATCCTGAGCGTGGGGAGGTTCCACCAACGGTCGGCAGCGCTTGGGTTCTAACGGAATGCCTGTGCTCGTCTCCCCTGAGGGTTTTTCTCATTTCTCTGTGCCAGGGAATGCTAGGAGGGTTTCCAGGAAATCCCAGTGACAGAGGCTGCCTCCCCAAGGTCAGGGAAGGTATTTCTCGCACTTCCCCGAGCAGGGAACACCTGTGACTGAAGAGAGATTCGTGGAGTTGTCTCTCGAGATCCCCCACTCATTGACTATGGTTCCGGAATCCTGAGCGTGGGGAGGTTCCACCAACGGTCGGCAGCGCGTGGGTTCTAACGGAATGCCTGTGCTCGACTCCCCTGAGGGTTTTCCTCATGTCTCTGTGCCAGGGAATGCTAGGGGGTGTTGCAGGAATTTCCAGTGACAGAGGCTGCCCCCTCACGATCAGGGGAGTTATTTATTGGACTTCCCCGAGCATGGAACACCTGTGACTGAAGAGAGCTGCGTGGAGTTTTCTCTCGAGCTCCCCCACTCAATGACAATGGTTCCGGAATCCTGAGCGTGGGGAGGTTCCACAAACGGTCGGCAGCGCGTGGGTTCTAAGGGAATGCCTGTGCTTGTCTCCCCTGAGGGTTTTCCTCATGTCTCTGTGCAGGGAATGCTAGGGGGTGTTGCAGGAAATCCCAGTGACAGAGGCTGCCTCCCCAAGTTCAGGGAAGGTGTTTCTCGGACTTCCCCGAGCAGGGAACACCTGTGACTGAAGAGAGCTGAGTGGAGTTTTGTCTCGAGCTCCCCCACTCAATGACAATGGTTCCGGAATCCTGAGCATGGGGAGGTTCCACCAACGGTCGGCAGCGCTTGGGTTCTAACGGAATGCCTGTGCTCGTCTCCCCTGAGGGTTTTCCTCATGTCTCTGTGCCAGGGAATGCTAGGGTGGTTTGCAGGAAATCCCAGTGACAGAGGCTGCCTCCGCAAGGTCAGGGAAAGTATTTCTCGGACTTCCCCGAGCAGGGAACACCTGTGACTGAAGAGAGCTTCGTGGAGTTGTCTCTCGAGCTCCCCCAATCAATGACAATGGTTCCGGTATCCTGAGCGTGGGGAGGTTCCACCAACAGTCGGCAGCGCGTGGGTTCTAAGGGAATGCCTGTGCTAGTCTCCCCTGAGGGTTTTCCTCATGTCTCTGTGCCAGGGAATGCTAGGGGGTGTTGCAGGAAATCCCAGTGACAGAGGCTGCCTCCCCAAGGGCAGGGAAGTTATTTCTCGGACTTCCCCTAGCAGGGAACACCTGTGACTGAAGAGAGCTGCGTGGAGTTGTCTCTCGAGCTCCCCCACTCAATGACAATGGTTCCGGAATCCTGAGCGTGGGGAGGTTCCACCAACGGTCGGCAGCGCTTGGGTTCTAACGGAATGCCTGTGCTCGTCTCCCCTGAGGGTTTTTCTCATTTCTCTGTGCCAGGGAATGCTAGGAGGGTTTCCAGGAAATCCCAGTGACAGAGGCTGCCTCCCCAAGGTCAGGGAAGGTATTTCTCGCACTTCCCCGAGCAGGGAACACCTGTGACTGAAGAGAGATTCGTGGAGTTGTCTCTCGAGATCCCCCACTCATTGACTATGTTTCCGGAATCCTGAGCGTGGGGAGGTTCCACCAACGGTCGGCAGCACGTGGGTTCTAAGGGAGTGCCTGTGCTCGTCTCCCCTGAGGGTTTTCTTCATGTCTCTGAGCCAGGGAATGCTAGGGGGGGTTGCAGGAAATCCCAGTGACAGAGGCTGCCTCCCCAAGGTAAGGGAAGGTATTTCTCGCACTTCCCCGAGCAGGGAACACCTGTGATTGAAGAGAGCTGCGTAGAGTTGTCTCTCGAACTCCCCCACTCAATGACAATGGTTCCAGAATCCTGAGCGTGGGGAGGTTCCACCAACGGTCGGCAGCGCGTGGGTTCTAACGGAATGCCTGTGCTCGACTCCCCTGAGGGTTTTCCTCATGTCTCTGTGCCAGGGAATGCTAGGGGGTGTTGCAGGAAATCCCAGTGTCAGAGGCTGCCTCCCCAAGGGCAGGGAAGTTATTTCTCGGACTTCCCCGATCAGGGAACACCTGTGACTGAAGAGAGCTGCGTGGAGATGTGTCTCGAGGTCCCCCACTCAATGACAATGTTTCCGGAATCCTGAGCGTGGGGAGGTTCCACCAACGGTCGGCAGCGCGTTGGTTCGAAGGGAGTGCCTGTGCTCGTCTCCCCTGAGGGTTTTCCTCATGTCTCTGTGCCAGGGAATGCTAGGGGGTGTTGCAGGAATTTCCAGTGACAGAGGCTGCCCCCTCACGATCAGGGGAGTTATTTATTGGACTTCCCCGAGCATGGAACACCTGTGACTGAAGAGAGCTGCGTGGAGTTGTCTCTCGAGCTCCCCCACTCAATGACAATGGTTCCGGAATCCTGAGCGTGGGGAGGTTCCACAAACGGTCGGCAGCGCGTGGGTTCTAAGGGAATGCCTGTGCTTGTCTCCCCTGAGGGTTTTCCTCATGTCTCTGTGCAGGGAATGCAAGGGGGTGTTGCAGGAAATCCCAGTGACAGAGGCTGCCTCCCCAAGGTCAGGGAAGGTGTTTCTCGGACTTCCCCGAGCAGGGAACACCTGTGACTGAAGAGAGCTGAGTGGAGTTTTGTCTCGAGCTCCCCCACTCAATGACAATGGTTCCGGAATCCTGAGCGTGGGGAGGTTCCACCAACGGTCGTCAGCGCGTGGGTTCTAATGGAATGCCAGTGCTCTTCTCCCCTGAGGGTTTTCCTCATGTCTCTGTGCCAGGGAAAGCTAGGGGGTTTTGCAGGAAATCCCAGTGACAGAGGCTGCCTCCCCAAGGTCAGGGAAGCTATTTCTCGGACTTCCCCGAGCAGGGAACACCTGTGACTGAAGAGAGCTGCGTGGAGTTGTCTCTCGAGATCCCCCACTCAATGACTATGGTTCCGGAATCCTGAGCGTGGGGAGGTTCCACCAACTGTTGGCAGCGCGTGGGTTCTAAGGGAGTGTCTGTTCTCATCTCCCCTGAGGGTTTTCCTCATGTCTCTGTGCCAGGGAATGCTAGGGGGTGTTGCAGGAAATCCCAGTGACAGAGTCTGCCTCCCCAAGGTCAGGGAAGATATTTCTCGCACTTCCCCAAGCTGGGAACACCTGTGACTGAAGAGAGCTGCGTCGAGTTGTCTCTCGATCTCCCCAACTCAACGAAAATGATTCCGGAATCCTGAGCGTGCGGAGGTTCCACCAATGGTCGGCAGCGCGTGGGTTCTAAGGGAATGCCTGTGCTTGTCTCCCCTGAGTGTTTTCCTCATTTCTCTGTGCCAGGGAATGCTAGGGGGTGTTGCAGGAAATCCCAGTGACAGAGGCTGCCTCCCCAAGGTCAGGGAAGTTATTTCTCGGACTTCCCCGAGCAGGGAACACCTGTGAATGAAGAGAGCTGCGTGGAGTTGTCTCTCGAGCTCCCCCACTCAATGACAATGGTTCCGGAATCTTGAGCGTGGGGAGGTTCCACCATCGGTCGGCAGCGCGTGGTTTCTAAGGGAATGCCTGTGCTCGTCTCCCCTGAGGGTTTTCCTCATGTCTCTGTGCCAGGGAATGCTAGGAGGGTTTGCAGGAAATCCCAGTGACAGAGGCTGCCTCCCCAAGGTCAGGGAAGGTATTTCTCGGACTTCCCCGAGCAGGGAACACCTGTGACTGAAGAGAGCTGCGTGGACTTGTCTCTCGAGATCCCCCACTCATTGACTATGGTTCCGGAATCCTGAGCGTGGGGAGGTTCCACCAACGGTCGGCAGAGCGTGGGTTCTAAGGGAGTGCCTGTGCTCGTCTCCCCTGAGGGTTTTCCTCATGTCACTGTGCCAGGGAATGCTAGGGGGGGTTGCAGGAAATCCCAGTGACAGAGGCTTCCTCCCCAAGATCAGGGAAGTTATTTCTCGGACTTCCCCGAGCAGGGAACACCTGTGACTGAAGAGAGCTGCGTGGAGATTTCTCTCGAGCTCCCCCACTCAATGACAATGGTTCCAGAATCCTGAGCGAGGGGAGGTTCCACCAACGGTCGGCAGCGCATGGTTTCTAAGGGAATGCCTGTACTTGTCTCCCCTGAGGGTTTTCCTAATGTCTCTGTGCCAGGGAATGCTAGGTGGTGTTGCAGGAAATCCCAGTGACAGAGGCTGCCTCCCCAAGGGCAGGGAAGTTATTTCTCTGACTTCCCCGAGCAGGGAACACCTGTGAATGAAGAGAGCTGCGTGGAATTGTTTCTCGAGCTCCCCCACTCAATGACAATTGTTTCGGAATCCTGAGCGTTGGGAGGTTCCACCAACGGTCGGCAGCGCATTGGTTCTAAGGGAATGCCTGTGTTCGTCTCCCCTGAGGGTTTTCCTCATGTCTCTGTGCCAGGGAATGCTAGGGGGGGTTGCAGGAAATCCCAGTGACAGATGCTGCCTCCCCAAGGTCAAAGAAGATATTTCTCGGACTTCCCCGAGCAGGGAACAGCTGTGACTGAAGAGAGCTGCGTGGAGTTGTCTCTCGAGCTCCCCCACTCAATGACAATGGTTCCGGAATCCTGAGCGTGGGGAGGTTCCACCAACGGTCGGCAGCGCGTGGGTTCTAACGGAATGCCAGTGCTCGTCTCCCCTGAGGGTTTTCCTCATGTCTCTGTGCCAGGGAATGCTAGGGGTTGTTGCAGGAAATCCCTGTGACAGAGGCTGCCTCCCCAAGATCAGGGAAGTTATTTCTTGGACTTCCCCGAGCAAGGAACACCTGTGACTGAAGAGAGCTGCGTGGAGTTTTGTTTCGAGCTCCCCCACTCAATGACAATGGTTCCGGAATCCTGAGCGTGGGGAGGTTCCTCCAACGGTCGGCAGCCAGTGGGTTCTAACGGAATGCCAGTGCTCTTCTCCCCTGAGGGTTTTCCTAAAGTCTCTGTGCCAGGGAAAGCTAGGGGGTGTTGCAGGAAATCCCAGTGACAGAGGCTGACTCCCCAAGGTCAGGGAAGGTATTTCTCGCACTTCCCCGAGCAGGGAACACCTGTGATTGAAGAGAGCTGCGTGGAGCTGTCTCTCGAGCTCCCCCACTCAATGACAATGGTTCCGGAATCCTGAGCGTGGGGAGATTCCACCAACGGACGGCAGCGCGTGGGTTCTAAGGGAATGCCTGTGCTAGTCTCCCCTGAGGGTTTTCCTCATGTCTCTGCGCCAGGGAATGCTAGGGGGTGTTGCAGGAAATCCCAGTTACGGAGGCCGCCTCCCCAAGGGCAGGGAAGTTATTTCTCGGACTTCCCCTAGCAGGGAACACCTGTGACTGAAGAGAGCTGCGTGGAGTTGTCTCTCGAGCTCCCCCACTCAATGACAATGGTTCCGGAATCATGAGCGTGGGGAGGTTCCACCAACGGTCGGCAGCGCGTGGGTTCTAAGGGAATGCCTGTGCTCGTCTCCCCTGAGGGTTTTCCTCATTTCTCTGTGCCAGGGAATGCTAGGGGATGCTGCAGGAAATCCCAGCGACAGAGGCTGCCTCCCCAAGGTCAGGGAAGGTATTTCTCGGACTTCCCAGGACAGGGAACACCTGTGACTGAAGAGAGCTGCGTGGAGTTGTCTCTCGAGCTCCCCCACTCAATGACAATGGTTCCGGAATCCTGAGCGTGTGGAGGTTCCACCAACGGTCGGCAGCGCGTGGGGTCTAAGGGAATGCCTGTGCTCGTCTCCCCTGAGTGTTTTCCTCATGTCTCTGTGCCAGGGAATGCTAGGGGGGTTTGCAGGAAATCCCAGTGACAGAGGCTGCCTCCCCAAGGTCAGGTAAGGTATTTCTCAATCTTCCCCGAGCAGGCAACACCTGTGACTGAAGAGAGCTGCGTGGAGTTGTCTCTCGAGCTCCCCCACTCAATGACAATGGTTCCGGAATCCTGAGCGTGGGGAGGTTCCACCAACGGTCGGCAGCGCGTGGGTTCTAATGGAATGCCTGTGCTCGTCTCCCCTGAGTGTTTTCCTCATTTCTCTGTGCCAGGAAATGCTAGGGGGGTTTGCAGGAAATCCCAGTGACAGAGGCTGCCTCCCCAAGTTCAGGGAAGGTATTCTTGGACTTCCCCGAGCAGGGAACACCTGTGAATGAAGAGAGCTGTGTGGAGTTGTCTCTCGAGCTCCCCCACTCAATGACAATGGTTCCGGAATCCTGAGCGTGGGGAGGTTCCACCAACGGTCGGCAGCGCGTGGTTTCTAAGGGAATGCCTGTGCTCATCTCCCCTGAGGGTTTTCCTCATGTCTCTTTGCCAGGGAATGCTAGGAGGGTTTGCAGGAAATCCCAGTGACAGAGGCTGCCTCCCCAAGGTCAGGGAAGGTATTTCTCGGACTTCCCCGAGCAGGGAACACCTGTGACTGAAGAGAGCTGCGTGGAGTTGTCTCTCGAGCTCCCCCATTCAATGACAATGGTTCCGGAATCCTGAGCATGGGGAGGTTCCACCAACGGTCGGCAGCGCGTGAGTTCTAAGCAAATGCCTGTGCTCGTCTCCCCTGAGGGTTTTCCTCATGTGTCTGTGCCAGGGAATGCTAGGGGGGTTTGCCGGAAATCCCAGTGACAGAGGCTGCCTCCCCAAGGTCAGGGAAGGTATTTCTCGCACTTCCCCGAGCAGGGAACGCCTGTGATTGAAGAGAGCTCCGTGGAGTTTTCACTCGAGCTCCCCATCTCAATGACAATGGTTCCGGAATCCTTAGCGTGGGGAGGTTCCACCAACGGTCGGCAGCGCGTGGGTTCTAACGGAATGCCTGTGCTCGTCTCCCCTGAGGGTTTTCCTAATGTGTCTGTGCCAGGGAATGCTAGGGGGGTTTGCCGGAAATCCCAGTGACAGAGGATGCCTCCCCAAGGTCAGGGAAGGTATTTCTCGCACTTCCCCGAGCAGGGAACGCCTGTGATTGAAGAGAGCTCCGTGGAGTTTTCACTCGAGCTCCCTATCTCAATGACAATGGTTCCGGAATCCTTAGCGTGGGGAGGTTCCACCAACGGTCGGCAGCGCGTGGGTTCTAAGGGAATGCCTGTGCTCGTCTCCCCTGAGGGTTTTCCTCATGTCTCTGTGCCAGGGAATGCTAGGGGATGCTGCAGGAAATCCCAGTGACAGAGGCTGCCTCCCCAAGGTCAGGGAAGGTATTTCTCGGACTTCCCCGGCCAGGGAACACCTGTGACTGAAGAGAGCTGCGTGGAGTTGTCTCTCGAGCTCCCCCACTCAATGACAATGGTTCCGGAATCCTGAGCGTGTGGAGGTTCCACCAACGGTCGGCAGCGCGTGGGGTCTAAGGGAATGCCTGTGCTCGTCTCCCCTGAGGGTTTTCCTCATGTCTCTGTGCCAGGGAATGCTAGGGGATGCTGCAGGAAATCCCAGTGACAGAGGCTGCCTGCCCAAGGTCAGGGAAGTTATTTCTCAAACTTCCCCGAGCAGGGAACACCTGTGACTGAAGAGAGCTGCGTGGAGTTGTCTCTCGAGCTCCACCACTCAATGACAATGGTTCCGGAATCCTGAGCGTGGGGAGGTTCCACCAACGGTCGGCAGCGCGTGGGTTCTAAGGGAATGCCTGTGCTCGACTCCCCTGAGTGTTTTCCCCATGTCTCTCTGCCAGGGAATGCTAGTGGGGGTTGCAGGAATTCCCAGTGACAGAGGCTGCCTCCCCAAGTTCAGGGAAGGTATTTCTCGGACTTCCCCGAGCAGGGAACACCTGTGACTGAAGAGAGCTGCGTGGAGTTGTCTCTCGAGCTCCCCCACTCAATGACAATGGTTCCGGAATCCTGAGCGTGGGGAGGTTCCACCAACGGTCGGCAGCGCGTGGGTTCTATGAGAATGCCTGTTCTAGTCTCCCCTGAGGGTTTTCCTCATGTCTCTGTGCCAGGGAATGCTAGGGGGTGTTGCAGGAAATCCCAGTGACATAGGCTGCCTCCCGAAAGGGCAGGGAATTTATTTCTCGGACTTCCCCTAGCAGGGAACACCTGTGACTGAAGAGAGCTGCGTGGAGTTGTCTCTCGAGCTCCCCCACTCAATGACAATGGTTCCGGAATCCTGAGCGTGGGGAGGTTCCACCAACGGTCGGCAGCGCTTGGGTTGTAACGGAATGCCTGTGCTCGTCTCCCTTGAGGGTTTTCTTCATGTCTCTGTGCCAGGGAATGCTAGGGGGCTTTGCAGGAAATCCCAGTGACAGAGGCTGTTTCCCAAGGTCAGGGAAGTTATTTCTCGGACTTCCCCGAGCAGGGAACACCTGTGAAGGAAGAGAGCTTCGTGGAGTTGTCTCTCGAGCTCCCCCACTCAATGACAATGGTTCCGGAATCCTGAGCGTGGGGAGGTTCCACCAACGGTCGGCAGCGCGTGGGTTCTAAGAGAATGCCTGTTCTAGTCTCCCCTGAGGGTTTTCCTCATGTCTCTGTGCCAGGGAATGCTAGGGGGTGTTGCAGGAAATCCCAGTGACATAGGCTGCCTCCCAAAGTGCAGGGAAGTTATTTCTCGGACTTCCCCTAGCAGGGAACACCTGTGACTGAAGAGAGCTGCGTGGAGTTTTCTCTCGAGCTCCCCCAATCAATGACAACGGTTCCGGAATCCTGAGCGTGGGGAGGTTCCACCAACGGTCGGCAGCGCGTGGCTTCTAAGGGAATGAATGTGCTCGTCTCCCCTGAGGGTTTTCCTCATGTCTCTGTGCCAGGGAATGCTAGGAGGGTTTCCAGGAAATCCCAGAGACAGAGGCTGCCTCCCCAAGGTCAGGGAAGGTATTTCTCGGACTTCCCCGAGCAGGGATCACCTGTGACTAAAGAGAGCTGCGTAGAGTTGTCTCTCGAGCTCCCCCACTCTTTGACTATGGTTCCGGAATCCTGAGCGTGGGGAGGTTCCACCAACGGTCGGCAGCGCGTGGGTTCTAAGGGAATGCCTGTGCTCGTCTCCCCTGAGGGTTTTCCTCATGTGTCTGTGCCAGGTAATGCTAGGGGAGTTTGCAGGAAATCCCAGTGACAGAGGCTGCCTCCCCAAGGTCAGGGAAGATATTTCTCGCACTTCCCCGAGCAGGCAACACCTGTGACTGAAGAGAGCTGCGTGGAGTTGTCTCTCGAGCTCCCCCACTCAATGACAATGGTTCCGGAATCGTGAGCATGGGGAGGTTCCACCAACGGTGGGCATCGCGTGGGTTCTAAGGGAATGCCTGTGCTCGTCTCCCCTGAGGGTTTTCCTCATGTCTCTGTGCCAGGGAATGCTAGGAGGGTTTGCAGGAAATCCCAGTGACAGAGGCTGCTTCCCCAACGTCAGGAAAGTTATTTCTCGGACTTCCCCTAGCAGGGAACACCTATGACTGAAGAGTGCTGCGTGGAGTTGTCTGTCGAGCTCCCCCAATCAATGACTATGGTTCCGAAATCCTGAGCGTGGGGAGGTTCCACCAACGGTCGGCAGCGCGTGGATTCTAAGGGAATGCCTGTGCTCGTCTCCCCTGAGGGTTTTCCTCATGTCTCTGTGCCAGGGAATGCTAGGGGTTGTTGCAGGAAATCCCAGTGACAGAGGCTGCCTCCCCAAGGTCAGGGAAGGTATTTCTCGGACTTCCCCGAGCAGGGAACACCTGTGACTGAAGAGAGCTGCGTGGAGTTGTCTCTCGAGCTCCCCCACTCAATGACAATGGTTCCGGAATTCTGAGCGTGTGGAGGTTCCACCAACGGTCGGCAGCGCGTGGGTTCTAAGGGAATGACTGTGCTCTTCTCCCCTGAGGGTTTTCCTCATGTCTCTGTGCCAGGGAATGCGAGGGGGGTTTGCAGGAAATCCCAGTGACAGAGGCTGCCTCCCCAAGGTCAGGGAAGTTATTTCTCAAACTTCCCCGAGCAGGGAACACCTGTGACTGAAGAGAGCTGCGTGGAGTTGTCTCTCGAGCTCCCCCACTCAATGACAATGGTTCCGGAATCCTGAGCGTGGGGAGGTTCCACCAACGTTCGGCAGCGCGTGGGTTCTAAAGGAATGCCTGTGCTCGTCTCCCCTGAGTGTTTTCCTCATTTCTCTGTGCCAGGGAATGCTAGGGGTGTTTGCAGGGAATCCCAGTGACAGAGGCTGCCTCCCCAAGGTCAGGGAAGGTATTTCTCAAACTTCCCCGTGCAGGGAACACCTGTGACTGAAGAGAGCTGCGTGGAGTTGTCTCTCGAGCTCCCCCACACAATGACAATTGTTCCGGAATCCTGAGCGTGGGGAGGTTCCACCAAAGGTCGGCAGCGCGTGGGTTCTAAGGGAATGCCTGTTCTAGTCTCCCCTGAGTGTTTTCCTGATGTCTCTGTCCCAGGGAATGCTAGGGGGTGTTGCAGGAAATCCCAGTGACATAGGCTGCCTCCCAAAGGTCAGGGAAGTTATTTCTCGGACTTCCCCTAGCAGGGAACACCTGTGACTGAAGAGAGCTGCGTGGAGTTGTCTCTCGAGCTCCCCCACTCAATGACAATGGTTCCGGAATCATGAGCGTGGGGAGGTTCCACCAACGGTCGGCAGCGCGTGGGTTCTAAGGGAATGCCTGTGCTCGTCTCCCCTGAGGGTTTTCCTCATTTCTCTGTGCCAGGGAATGCTAGGGGATGCTGCAGGAAATCCCAGCGACAGAGGCTGCCTCCCCAAGGTCAGGGAAGGTATTTCTCGGACTTCCCCGAGCAGGGAACACCTGTGACTGAAGAGAGCTGCGTGGAGTTGTCTCTCGAGCTCCCCCACTCAATGACAATGGTTCCGGAATCATGAGCGTGGGGAGGTTCCACCAACGGTCGGCAGCGCGTGGGTTCTAAGGGAATGCCTGTGCTCGTCTCCCCTGAGGGTTTTCCTCATTTCTCTGTGCCAGGGAATGCTAGGGGTTGCTGCAGGAAATCCCAGCGACAGAGGCTGCCTCCCCAAGGTCAGGGAAGGTATTTCTCGGACTTCCCAGGACAGGGAACACCTGTGACTGAAGAGAGCTGCGTGGAGTTGTCTCTCGAGCTCCCCCACTCAATGACAATGGTTCCGGAATCCTGAGCGTGTGGAGGTTCCACCAACGGTCGGCAGCGCGTGGGGTCTAAGGGAATGCCTGTGCTCGTCTCCCCTGAGTGTTTTCCTCATGTCTCTGTGCCAGGGAATGCTAGGGGGGTTTGCAGGAAATCCCAGTGACAGAGGCTGCCTCCCCAAGGTCAGGGAAGGTATTTCTCAATCTTCCCCGAGCAGGCAACACCTGTGACTGAAGAGAGCTGCGTGGAGTTGTCTCTCGAGCTCCCCCACTCAATGACAATGGTTCCGGAATCCTGAGCGTGGGGAGGTTCCACCAACGGTCGGCAGCGCGTGGGTTCTAATGGAATGCCTGTGCTCGTCTCCCCTGAGTGTTTTCCTCATTTCCTGTGCCAGGAAATGCTAGGGGGGTTTGCAGGAAATCCCAGTGACAGAGGCTGCCTCCCCAAGTTCAGGGAAGGTATTCTTGGACTTCCCGAGCAGGGAACACCTGTGAATGAAGAGAGCTGTGTGGAGTTGTCTCTCGAGCTCCCCCACTCAATGACAATGGTTCCGGAATCCTGAGCGTGGGGAGGTTCCACCAACGGTCGGCAGCGCGTGGTTTCTAAGGGAATGCCTGTGCTCATCTCCCCTGAGGGTTTTCCTCATGTCTCTTTGCCAGGGAATGCTAGGAGGGTTTGCAGGAAATCCCAGTGACAGAGGCTGCCTCCCCAAGGTCAGGGAAGGTATTTCTCGGACTTCCCCGAGCAGGGAACACCTGTGACTGAAGAGAGCTGAGTGGAGTTGTCTCTCGAGCTCCCCCATTCAATGACAATGGTTCCGGAATCCTGAGCATGGGGAGGTTCCACCAACGGTCGGCAGCGCGTGAGTTCTAAGCAAATGCCTGTGCTCGTCTCCCCTGAGGGTTTTCCTCATGTGTCTGTGCCAGGGAATGCTAGGGGGGTTTGCCGGAAATCCCAGTGACAGAGGCTGCCTCCCCAAGGTCAGGGAAGGTATTTCTCGCACTTCCCCGAGCAGGGAACGCCTGTGATTGAAGAGAGCTCCGTGGAGTTTTCACTCGAGCTCCCCATCTCAATGACAATGGTTCCGGAATCCTTAGCGTGGGGAGGTTCCACCAACGGTCGGCAGCGCGTGGGTTCTAACGGAATGCCTGTGCTCGTCTCCCCTGAGGGTTTTCCTCATGTGTCTGTGCCAGGGAATGCTAGGGGGGTTTGCCGGAAATCCCAGTGACAGAGGATGCCTCCCCAAGGTCAGGGAAGGTATTTCTCGCACTTCCCCGAGCAGGGAACGCCTGTGATTGAAGAGAGCTCCGTGGAGTTTTCACTCGAGCTCCCTATCTCAATGACAATGGTTCCGGAATCCTTAGCGTGGGGAGGTTCCACCAACGGTCGGCAGCGCGTGGGTTCTAAGGGAATGCCTGTGCTCGTCTCCCCTGAGGGTTTTCCTCATGTCTCTGTGCCAGGGAATGCTAGGGGATGCTGCAGGAAATCCCAGTGACAGAGGCTGCCTCCCCAAGGTCAGGGAAGGTATTTCTCGGACTTCCCCGGCCAGGGAACACCTGTGACTGAAGAGAGCTGCGTGGAGTTGTCTCTCGAGCTCCCCCACTCAATGACAATGGTTCCGGAATCCTGAGCGTGTGGAGGTTCCACCAACGGTCGGCAGCGCGTGGGGTCTAAGGGAATGCCTGTGCTCGTCTCCCCTGAGGGTTTTCCTCATGTCTCTGTGCCAGGGAATGCTAGGGGATGCTGCAGGAAATCCCAGTGACAGAGGCTGCCTCCCCAAGGTCAGGGAAGGTATTTCTCAAACTTCCCCGAGCAGGGAACACCTGTGACTGAAGAGAGCTGCGTGGAGTTGTCTCTCGAGCTCCCCCACTCAATGACAATGGTTCCGGAATCCTGAGCGTGGGGAGGTTCCACCAACGGTCGGCAGCGCGTGGGTTCTAAAGGAATGCCTGTGCTCGTCTCCCCTGAGTGTTTTCCTCATTTCTCTGTGCCAGGGAATGCTAGGGGGGTTTGCAGGAAATCCCAGTGACAGAGGCTGCCTGCCCAAGGTCAGGGAAGGTATTTCTCAAACTTCCCCGAGCAGGGAACACCTGTGACTGAAGAGAGCTGCGTGGAGTTGTCTCTCGAGCTCCACCACTCAATGACAATGGTTCCGGAATCCTGAGCGTGGGGAGGTTCCACCAACGGTCGGCAGCGCGTGGGTTCTAAGGGAATGCCTGTGCTCGACTCCCCTGAGTGTTTTCCCCATGTCTCTCTGCCAGGGAATGCTAGTGGGGGTTGCAGGAATTCCCAGTGACAGAGGCTGCCTCCCCAAGTTCAGGGAAGGTATTTCTCGGACTTCCCCGAGCAGGGAACACCTGTGACTGAAGAGAGCTGCGTGGAGTTGTCTCTCGAGCTCCCCCACTCAATGACAATGGTTCCGGAATCCTGAGCGTGGGGAGGTTCCACCAACGGTCGGCAGCGCGTGGGTTCTATGAGAATGCCTGTTCTAGTCTCCCCTGAGGGTTTTCCTCATGTCTCTGTGCCAGGGAATGCTAGGGGGTGTTGCAGGAAATCCCAGTGACATAGGCTGCCTCCCGAAAGGGCAGGGAATTTATTTCTCGGACTTCCCCTAGCAGGGAACACCTGTGACTGAAGAGAGCTGCGTGGAGTTGTCTCTCGAGCTCCCCCACTCAATGACAATGGTTCCGGAATCCTGAGCGTGGGGAGGTTCCACCAACGGTCGGCAGCGCTTGGGTTGTAACGGAATGCCTGTGCTCGTCTCCCTTGAGGGTTTTCTTCATGTCTCTGTGCCAGGGAATGCTAGGGGGCTTTGCAGGAAATCCCAGTGACAGAGGCTGTTTCCCAAGGTCAGGGAAGTTATTTCTCGGACTTCCCCGAGCAGGGAACACCTGTGAAGGAAGAGAGCTTCGTGGAGTTGTCTCTCGAGCTCCCCCACTCAATGACAATGGTTCCGGAATCCTGAGCGTGGGGAGGTTCCACCAACGGTCGGCAGCGCGTGGGTTCTAAGAGAATGCCTGTTCTAGTCTCCCCTGAGGGTTTTCCTCATGTCTCTGTGCCAGGGAATGCTAGGGGGTGTTGCAGGAAATCCCAGTGACATAGGCTGCCTCCCAAAGTGCAGGGAAGTTATTTCTCGGACTTCCCCTAGCAGGGAACACCTGTGACTGAAGAGTGCTGCGTGGAGTTGTCTCTCGAGCTCCCCCACTCAATGACAATGGTTCCGGAATCCTGAGCGTGGGGAGGTTCCACCAACGGTCGGCAGCGCTTGGGTTCTAACGGAATGCCTGTGCTCGTCTCCCCTGAGTGTTTTCCTCATGTCTCTGTGCCAGGGAATGCTAGGGGATGTTGCAGGAAATCCCAGTGACAGAGGCTGCCTCCCCAAGGTCAGGGAAGGTATTTCTCAGACTTCCCCGAGCAGGGAACACCTGTGACTGAAGAGAGCTGCGTGGAGTTTTCCCTCGAGCTCCCCCAATCAATGACAACGGTTCCGGAATCCTGAGCGTGGGGAGGTTCCACCAACGGTCGGCAGCGCGTGGCTTCTAAGGGAATGAATGTGCTCGTCTCCCCTGAGGGTTTTCCTCATGTCTCTGTGCCAGGGAATGCTAGGAGGGTTTCCAGGAAATCCCAGAGACAGAGGCTGCCTCCCCAAGGTCAGGGAAGGTATTTCTCGGACTTCCCCGAGCAGGGATCACCTGTGACTAAAGAGAGCTGCGTAGAGTTGTCTCTCGAGCTCCCCCACTCTTTGACTATGGTTCCGGAATCCTGAGCGTGGGGAGGTTCCACCAACGGTCGGCAGCGCGTGGGTTCTAAGGGAATGCCTGTGCTCGTCTCCCCTGAGGGTTTTCCTCATGTGTCTGTGCCAGGTAATGCTAGGGGAGTTTGCAGGAAATCCCAGTGACAGAGGCTGCCTCCCCAAGGTCAGGGAAGATATTTTTCGCACTTCCCCGAGCAGGCAACACCTGTGACTGAAGAGAGCTGCGTGGAGTTGTCTCTCGAGCTCCCCCACTCAATGACAATGGTTCCGGAATCGTGAGCATGGGGAGGTTCCACCAACGGTCGGCATCGCGTGGGTTCTAAGGGAATGCCTGTGCTCGTCTCCCCTGAGGGTTTTCCTCATGTCTCTGTGCCAGGGAATGCTAGGAGGGTTTGCAGGAAATCCCAGTGACAGAGGCTGCTTCCCCAACGTCAGGAAAGTTATTTCTCGGACTTCCCCTAGCAGGGAACACCTATGACTGAAGAGTGCTGCGTGGAGTTGTCTGTCGAGCTCCCCCAATCAATGACTATGGTTCCGAAATCCTGAGCGTGGGGAGGTTCCACCAACGGTCGGCAGCGCGTGGATTCTAAGGGAATGCCTGTGCTCGTCTCCCCTGAGGGTTTTCCTCATGTCTCTGTGCCAGGGAATGCTAGGGGTTGTTGCAGGAAATCCCAGTGACAGAGGCTGCCTCCCCAAGGTCAGGGAAGGTATTTCTCGGACTTCCCCGAGCAGGGAACACCTGTGACTGAAGAGAGCTGCGTGGAGTTGTCTCTCGAGCTCCCCCACTCAATGACAATGGTTCCGGAATTCTGAGCGTGTGGAGGTTCCACCAACGGTCGGCAGCGCGTGGGTTCTAAGGGAATGACTGTGCTCGTCTCCCCTGAGGGTTTTCCTCATGTCTCTGTGCCAGGGAATGCGAGGGGGGTTTGCAGGAAATCCCAGTGACAGAGGCTGCCTCCCCAAGGTCAGGGAAGTTATTTCTCAAACTTCCCCGAGCAGGGAACACCTGTGACTGAAGAGAGCTGCGTGGAGTTGTCTCTCGAGCTCCCCCACTCAATGACAATGGTTCCGGAATCCTGAGCGTGGGGAGGTTCCACCAACGTTCGGCAGCGCGTGGGTTCTAAAGGAATGCCTGTGCTCGTCTCCCCTGAGTGTTTTCCTCATTTCTCTGTGCCAGGGAATGCTAGGGGTGTTTGCAGGAAATCCCAGTGACAGAGGCTGCCTCCCCAAGGTCAGGGAAGGTATTTCTCAAACTTCCCCGTGCAGGGAACACCTGTGACTGAAGAGAGCTGCGTGGAGTTGTCTCTCGAGCTCCCCCACACAATGACAATTGTTCCGGAATCCTGAGCGTGGGGAGGTTCCACCAAAGGTCGGCAGCGCGTGGGTTCTAAGGGAATGCCTGTTCTAGTCTCCCCTGAGTGTTTTCCTGATGTCTCTGTCCCAGGGAATGCTAGGGGGTGTTGCAGGAAATCCCAGTGACATAGGCTGCCTCCCAAAGGTCAGGGAAGTTATTTCTCGGACTTCCCCTAGCAGGGAACACCTGTGACTGAAGAGAGCTGCGTGGAGTTGTCTCTCGAGCTCCCCCACTCAATGACAATGGTTCCGGAATCCTGAGCGTGGGGAGGTTCCACGAACGGTCGGCAGCGCTTGGGTTCTAACGGAATGCCTGTGCTCGTCTCCCCTGAGGATTTTCCTCATGTCTCTGTGCCAGGGAATCCTAGGGGGTGTTGCAGGAAATCCCAGTGACAGAGGCTGCCTCCCCAAGGTCAGGGAAGTTATTTCTCAGACTTCCCCGAGCAGGGAACACCTGTGACTGAAGAGAGCTGCGTGGAGTTTTCTCTCGAGCTCCCCCACTCAATGACAATAGTTCCGGAATCCTGAGCGTGGGGAGGTTCCACCAACGGTCGGCAGCGCGTGGTTTCTAAGGGAATGAATGTGCTCTTCTCCCCTGAGGGTTTTCCTCATGTCTCTGTGCCAGGGAATGCTAGGAGGGTTTCCATGAAATCCCAGAGACAGAGGCTGCCTCCCCAAGGTCAGGGAAGTTATTTCTCGGACTTCCCCGAGCAGGGAACACCTGTGACTAAAGAGAGCTGCGTGGAGTTGTCTCTCGAGATCCCCCACTCATTGACTATGGTTCCGCAATCCTGAGCGTGAGGAGGTTCCACCAATGGTCGGCAGCGCGTGGGTTCTACTGGAGTGCCTGTGCTCGTCTCCCCTGAGGGTTTTCTTCATGTCTCTGTGCCAGGGAATGCTAGGGGGGGTTGCAGGAAATCCCAGTGACAGAGGCTGCCTCCCAAAGTTCAGGGAAGGTATTTCTCGCACTTCCCCGAGCAGGGAACACCTGTGATTGAAGAGAGCTGCGTCGAGTTGTCTCTCGAACTCCACCACTCAGTGACAATCGTTCCGGAATCCTGAGCGTGGGGAGGTTCCACCAACGGTCGGCAGCGCGTGGGTTCTAAGGGAATGCCTGTGCTCGTCACCCCTGAGGGTTTTCCTCATGTCTCTGTGCCAGGGAATGCTAGGGGGGGTTGCAGGAAATCCCAGTGACAGAGGCTGCCTCCCCAAATTCAGGTAAGGTTTTTCTCGGACTTCCCCGAGCAGGGAACACCTGTGACTGAAGAGAGCGGCGTGGAGTTTTCTCTCGAGCTCCCCCACTCAATGACAATGGTTCCGGAATCCTGAGCGTGGGGAGGTTCCACCAACGGTCGGCAGCGCGTGGGTTCTAAGGGAATGCCTGTGCTCGTCTCCCCTGAGGGTTTTCCACATGTCTCTGTGCCAGGGAATGCTAGGGGGTGTTGCAGGAAATCCCAGTGACAGAGGCTGCCTCCCCAAGGTCAAGGAAGTTATTTCCCAGACTTCCCCGAGCAGGGAACACCTGTGACTGAAGAGAGCTGCGTGGAGTTTTCTCTCGAGATCCCCCACTCATTGACTATTGTTCCGGAATTATGAGCGTGGGGAGGTTCCACCAACGGTCGGCAGCGCGTGGGTTCTAATGGAGTGCCTGTGCTCGTCTCCCCTGAGGGTTTTCTTCATGTCTCTGTGCCAGGGAATGCTAGGGGGGGTTGCAGGAAATCCCAGTGACAGAGGATGCTTCCCCAAGGTCAGGGAATTTATTTCTCGCACTTCTCCGAGCAGGTAACACCTGTGATAGAAGAGAGCTGCGTCGAGTTGTCTCTCGAACTCCCCCACTCAATGACAATGGTTCCGGAATCCTGAGCGTGGGGAGGTTCCACCAACGGTCGGCAGCGCGTGGGTTCTAAGTGAGTGCCTGTGCTCGTCTCCCCTGAGGGTTTTCTTCATATCTCTGGGCCAGGGAATGCTAGGGGGGGTTGCAGGAAATCCCAGTGACAGAGGCTGCCCCCCAAGGTCAGGGAAGGTATTTCTCGCACTTCCCCGAGCAGGGAACACCTGTGACTGAAGAGAGCTGCGTCGAGTTGTCTCTCGAACTCCCCCACTCAATGACAATTGTTCCGGAATCCTGAGCGTGGGGAGGTTCCACCAACGGTCGGCAGCGCGTGGGTTATAAGGGAATGCCTGTGCTCGTCTCCCCTGAGGGTTTTCCTCATGTCTCTGTGCCAGGGAATGCTAGGGGGTGTTGCAGGAAATCCCAGTGACAGAGGCTGCCTCCCCAAGGTCAGGGAAGGTATTTCTCGGACTTCCCCGAGCAGGGAACACCTGTGACTGAAGAGAGCTGCGTGGAGTTGTCTCTCGAGCTCCCCCACTCAATGACAATGTTTCCGGAATCCTGAGCATGGGGAGGTTCCACCAACGGTCGGCAGCGCTTGGGTTCTAACGGAATGCCTGTGCTCGTCTCCCCTGAGGGTTTTCCTCATGTCTCTGTGCCAGGGAATGCTAGGGTGGTTTGCAGGAAATCCCAGTGACAGAGGCTGCCTCCGCAAGGTCAGGGAAAGTATTTCTCGGACTTCCCCGAGCAGGGAACACCTGTGACTGAAGAGAGCTTCGTGGAGTTGTCTCTCGAGCTCCCCCAATCAATGACAATGGTTCTGGTATCCTGAGCGTGGGGAGGTTCCACCAACAGTCGGCAGCGCGTGGGTTCTAAGGGAATGCCTGTGCTAGTCTCCCCTGAGGGTTTTCCTCATGTCTCTGTGCCAGGGAATGCTAGGGGGTGTTGCAGGAAATCCCAGTGACAGAGGCTGCCTCCCCAAGGGCAGGGAAGTTATTTCTCGGACTTCCCCTAGCAGGGAACACCTGTGACTGAAGAGAGCTGCGTGGAGTTGTCTCTCGAGCTCCCCCACTCAATGACAATGGTTCCGGAATCCTGAGCGTGGGGAGGTTCCACCAACGGTCGGCAGCGCTTGGGTTCTAACGGAATGCCTGTGCTCGTCTCCCCTGAGGGTTTTTCTCATTTCTCTGTGCCAGGGAATGCTAGGAGGGTTTCCAGGAAATCCCAGTGACAGAGGCTGCCTCCCCAAGGTCAGGGAAGGTATTTCTCGCACTTCCCCGAGCAGGGAACACCTGTGACTGAAGAGAGATTCGTGGAGTTGTCTCTCGAGATCCCCCACTCATTGACTATGGTTCCGGAATCCTGAGCGTGGGGAGGTTCCACAAACGGTCGGCAGCGCGTGGGTTCTAAGGGAATGCCTGTGCTTGTCTCCCCTGAGGGTTTTCCTCATGTCTCTGTGCAGGGAATGCTAGGGGGTGTTGCAGGAAATCCCAGTGACAGAGGCTGCCTCCCCAAGGGCAGAGAAGTTATTTCTCGGACTTCCCCGGGCAGGGAACACCTGTGACTGAAGAGAGCTGCGTGGAGTTGTCTCTCGAGATCCCCCACTCAATGACAATGGTTCCGAAATCCTGAGCGTGGGGAGGTTCCACCAACGGTCGGCAGCGCGTTGGTTCGAAGGGAATGCCTGTGCTCGTCAACCCTGAGGGTTTTCCCCATGTCTCTGTGCCAGGGAATGCTAGGGGGTTTGCAGGAAATCCCAGTGACAGAGGCTGCCTCCCCAAGGTCAGGGAATGTATTTCTCGCACTCCCCCAAGCAGTGAACACCTGTGACTGAAGAGAGCTGCGTCGAGTTGTCTCTCGAACTCCCTCACTCAATGACAATGTTTCCAGAATCCTGAGCGTGGGGAGGTTCCACCAAAGGTCGGCAGCGCGTGGGTTCTAACGGAATGCCTGTGCTCGGCTCCCCTGAGGGTTTTCCTCATGTCTTTGTGCCAGGGAATGCTAGGGATTGTTGCAGGAAATCCCAGTGACAGAGGCTGCCTCCCCAAGGTCAGAAAGTTATTACTCGGACTTCCCCGAGCAGGGAACACCTGTGACTGAAGAGAGCTGCGTGGAGTTGTCTCTCGAGATCCCCCACTCAATGACTATGGTTCCGGAACCTGAGCGTGGGGAGGTTCCACCAACGGTCGGCAGAGCGTGGGTTCTAAGGGAGTGCCTGTGCTCGTCTCCCCTGAGGGTTTTCCTCATTTCTCTGTGCTAGGGAATGCTAGGGATTGTTGCAGGAAATCCCAGTGACAGAGGCTGCCTCCCCAAGGTCAGGGAAGGTATTTCTCGCACTTACCCAAGCTGGGAACACCTGTGACTGAAGAGAGCTGCGTGGACTTGTCTCTCGATCTCCCCAACTCAATGACAATGTTTCCGGAATCCTGAGCGTGCGGAGGTTCCACCAACGGTCGGCAGCGCGTGGGTTCTAAGGGAATGCCTGTGCTCGTCTCCCCTGAGGGTTTTCCTCATGTCTCTGTGCCAGGGAATGCTAGGGGCGTTTGCAGGAAATCCCAGTGACAGAGGCTGCCTCCCCAAGGTCAGGGAAGGTATTTCTCGGACTTCCCCGAGCAGGGAACACCTGTGAATGAAGAGAGCTGCGTGGACTTGTCTCTCGAGATCCCCCACTCATTGACTATGTTTCCGGAATCCTGAGCGTGGGGAGGTTCCACCATCGGTCGGCAGCGAGTGGGTTCTAAGGGAATGCCAGTGCTCTTCTCCCCTGAGGGTTTTCCTCATGTCTCTGTGCCAGGGAAAGCTAGGGGTGGTTGCAGGAAATCCCAGTGACAGAGGCTGCCTCCCCAAGGTCAGGGAAGGTATTTCTCGGACTTCCCCGTGCAGGGAACACCTGTGACTGAAGAGAGCTGCGTGGAGTTGTCTCTCGAGCTCCCCCACTCAATGACAATGGTTCCGGAATCCTGAGCGTGGGGAGGTTCCACCAACGGTCGGCAGCGAGTGGGTTCTAAGGGAATGCCTGTGCTCGTCTCCCCTGAGGGTATTCCTCATGTCTCTGTGCCAGGGAATGCTAGGGGGTGTTGCAGGAAATCTCAGTGACAGAGGCTGCCTCCCCAAGTCAGGGAAGGTATTTCTCGGACTTCCCCGAGCAGGGAACACCTGTGAATGAAGAGAGCTGCGTGGACTTGTCTCTCGAGATCCCCCACTCATTGACTATGGTTCCGGAATCCTGAGCGTGGGGAGGTTCCACCATCGGTCGGCAGCGCGTGGTTTCTAAGGGAATGCCTGTGCTCGTCTCCCTTGAGGGTTTTCCTCATTTCTCTGTGCCAGGGAATGCTAGGGGCGTTTGCAGGAAATCCCAGTGACAGAGGCTGCCTCCCCAAGGTCAGGGAAGTTATTTCTCGGACTTCCCCGATCAGGGAACACCTGTGACTGAAGAGACCTTCGTGGAGTTGTCTCTCGAGCTCCCCCACTCAATGAGTGTGGTTCCGGAATCCTGAGCGTGGGGAGGTTCCACCAACGGTCGGCAGCGCGTGGGTTCTAAGGGAATGCCTGTGCTCGTCTCCCCTGAGGGTTTTCCTCATGTCTCTGTGCCAGGGAATGCTTGCGGGTGTTGCAGGAAATCCCAGTGACAGAAGCTGCCTCCCCAAGTTCAGGGAAGGTATTTCTCGGACTTCCCAGAGCAGCGAAAACCTGTGACTGTAGAGAGTTGCGTGGAGTTGTCTCTCGAGCTCCCCCACTCAATAACAATGGTTCCAGAATCCTGATCGTGGGGAGGTTCCACCAAAGGTCGGCAGCGCGTGGTTTCTAAGGGAATGCCTGTGCTCGTCTCCACTGAGGTTTTTCCTCATGTCTCTGTGCCAGGGAATGCTAGGAGTGTTTCCAGGAAATCCCAGTGACAGAGGCTGCCTCCCCAAGGTCAGGGAAGGTATTTCTCGCACTTCCCCGAGCAGGGAACACCTGTGACTGAAGAGCACTTCGTGGAGTTGTCTCTCGAGATCCCCCACTCATTGACTATGGTTCCGCAATCCTGAGCGTGGGGAGGTTCCACCAACGGTCGGCAGCGCGTGGGTTCTAAGGGAGTGCCTGTGCTCGTCTCCCCTGAGGGTTTTCTTCATGTGTCTGAGCCAGGGAATGCTAGGGGGTGTTGCAGGAAATCCCAGCAACAGAGGCTGCCTCCCCAAGGGCAGGGAAGTTATTTCTCGGACTTCCCCGGGCAGGGAACTCCTGTGACTGAAGAGAGCTGCGTGGAGTTGTCTCTCGAGCTCCCCCACTCAATGACAATGGTTCCGGAATCCTGAGCGTGGGGAGGTTCCACCAACGGTCGGCAGCGCGTTGGTTCGAAGGGAATGCCTGTGCTCGTCTCCCCTGAGGGTTTTCCTCATGTCTCTGTGCCAGGGAATGCTAGGGGGTTTGCAGGAAATCCCAGTGACAGAGGCTGCCTCCCCAAGGTCAGGGAAGCTATTTATCGGACTTCCCCGAGCAGGGAACACCTGTGACTGAAGAGAGCTGCGTGGAGTTGTCTCTCGAGCTCCCCCACTCAATGACAATGTTTCCGGAATCCTGAGCGTGGGGAGGTTCCACCAACTGTTGGCAGCGCGTGGGTTTTAAGGGAGTGCCTGTTCTCATCTCCCCTGATGGTGTTCCTCATGTCTCTGTGCCAGGGAATGCTAGGGGGTGTTGCAGGAAATCCCAGTGACAGAGGCTGCCTCCCCAAGGTCAGGGAAGATATTTCTCTCACTTCCCCAAGCAGGGAACACCTGTGACTGAAGACAGCTGTGTCGAGTTTCTCTCGAACTCCCCCACTCAATGACAATGTTTCCAAAATCCTGAGCGTGGGGAGGTTCCACCAACGTTCGGCAACGCTTGGGTTCTAACGGAATGCCTGTGCTCGTCACCGCTGAGGTTTTCTCTCATTTCTCTGTGCCAGGGAATGCTAGGGGGGTTTGCAGGAAATCCCAGTGACAGAGGCTGCCTCCCCAAGTTCAGGGAAGTTATTTCTCGGACTTCCCCGATTAGGGAACACCTGTGACTGAAGAGAGCTGCGTGGAGTTGTCTCTCGAGCTCCCCCACTCAATGACAATGGTTCCGGAATCCTGAGCGTGAGGAGGTTCCACCATCGGTCGGCAGCGCGTGGGTTCTAAGGGAATGCCTGTGCTCGTCTCCCCTGAGGGTTTTCCTCATGTCTCTGTGCCAGGGAATGCTAGCGGGTGTTGCAGGAAATCCCAGTGACAGAGGCTGCCTCCCCAAGGTCAGGGAAGGTATTTCTCGCACTCCCCCAAGCAGGGAACACCTGTGACTGAAGAGAGCTGCGTCGAGTTGTCTCTGGAACTCCCCCACTCAATGACAATGTTTCCAGAATCCTGAGCGTGGGGAGGATCCACCAAAGGTCGGCAGCGCGTGGGTTCTAACGGAATGCCTGTTCTCGGCTCCCCTGAGGGTTTTCCTCATGTCTTTGTGCCAGGGAATGCTAGGGATTGTTGCAGGAAATCCCAGTGACAGAGGCTGCCTCCCCAAGGTCAGAAAGTTATTACTCGGACTTCCCCGAGCAGGGAACACCTGTGACTGAAGAGAGCTGCGTGGAGTTGTCTCTCGAGATCCCCCACTCAATGACTATGGTTCCGGAATCCTGAGCGTGGGGAGGTTCCACCAACGGTCGGCAGCGCGTGGGTTCTAAGGGACTGCCTGTGCTCGTCTCCTCTGAGGGTTTTCCTCATGTCTCTGTGCTAGGGAATGCTAGGGATTGTTGCAGGAAATCCCAGTGACAGAGGCTGCCTCCCCAAGGTCAGGGAAGGTATTTCTCGCACTTCCCCAAGCTGGGAACACCTGTGACTGAAGAGAGCTGCGTGGAGTTGTCTCTCGATCTCCCCAACTCAATGACAATGTTTCCGGAATCCTGAGCGTGCGGAGGTTCCACCAACGGTCGGCAGCGCGTGGGTTCTAAGGGAATGCCTGTGCTTGTCTCCCCTGAGGGTTTTCGTCATGTCTCTGTGCCAGGGAATGCTAGGGGGTGTTGCAGGAAATCCCAGTGACAGAGGCTGCCTCCCCAAGGTCAGGGAAGTTATTTCTCGGACTTCCCCGAGCAGGGAACACCTGTGAGTGAAGAGAGCTGCGTGGAGTTGTCTCTCGAGCTCCCCCACTCAATGACAATGGTTCCGGAATCCTGAGCGTGGGGAGGTTCCACCATCGGTCGGCAGCGCGCGGTTTCTAAGGGAATGTTTGTGCTCGTCTCTCCTGAGGGTTTTCCTCATGTCTCTGTGCCAGGGAATGCTAGGGGGTGTTGCAGGAAATCCCAGAGACAGAGGCTGCCTCCCCAAGGTCAGGGAAGTTATTTCTCGGACTTCCCCGATCAGGGAACACCTGTGACTGAAGAGAGCTTCGTGGAGTTGTCTCTCGAGCTCCCCCACTCAATGACTGTGGTTCCGGAATCCTGAGCGTGGGGAGGTTCCACCAACGGTCGGCAGCGAGTGGGTTCTAAGGGAATGCCTGTGCTCGTCTCCCCTGAGGGTATTCCTCATGTCTCTGTGCCAGGGAATGCTAGGGGGTGTTGCAGGAAATCTCAGTGACAGAGGCTGCCTCCCCAAGTCAGGGAAGGTATTTCTCGGACTTCCCCGAGCAGGGAACACCTGTGAATGAAGAGAGCTGCGTGGACTTGTCTCTCGAGATCCCCCACTCATTGACTATGGTTCCGGAATCCTGAGCGTGGGGAGGTTCCACCATCGGTCGGCAGCGCGTGGTTTCTAAGGGAATGCCTGTGCTCGTCTCCCTTGAGGGTTTTCCTCATTTCTCTGTGCCAGGGAATGCTAGGGGCGTTTGCAGGAAATCCCAGTGACAGAGGCTGCCTCCCCAAGGTCAGGGAAGTTATTTCTCGGACTTCCCCGATCAGGGAACACCTGTGACTGAAGAGACCTTCGTGGAGTTGTCTCTCGAGCTCCCCCACTCAATGAGTGTGGTTCCGGAATCCTGAGCGTGGGGAGGTTCCACCAACGGTCGGCAGCGCGTGGGTTCTAAGGGAATGCCTGTGCTCGTCTCCCCTGAGGGTTTTCCTCATGTCTCTGTGCCAGGGAATGCTTGCGGGTGTTGCAGGAAATCCCAGTGACAGAAGCTGCCTCCCCAAGTTCAGGGAAGGTATTTCTCGGACTTCCCAGAGCAGCGAAAACCTGTGACTGTAGAGAGTTGCGTGGAGTTGTCTCTCGAGCTCCCCCACTCAATAACAATGGTTCCAGAATCCTGATCGTGGGGAGGTTCCACCAAAGGTCGGCAGCGCGTGGTTTCTAAGGGAATGCCTGTGCTCGTCTCCACTGAGGTTTTTCCTCATGTCTCTGTGCCAGGGAATGCTAGGAGTGTTTCCAGGAAATCCCAGTGACAGAGGCTGCCTCCCCAAGGTCAGGGTAGGTATTTCTCGCACTTCCCCGAGCAGGGAACACCGGTGACTGAAGAGCACTTCGTGGAGTTGTCTCTCGAGATCCCCCACTCATTGACTATGGTTCCGCAATCCTGAGCGTGGGGAGGTTCCACCAACGGTCGGCAGCGCGCGGGTTCTAAGGGAATGCCTGTGCTCGTCTCCCCTGAGGGTTTTCCTCATGTCTCTGTGCCAGGGAATGCTTGCGCGTGTTGCAGGAAATCCCAGTGACAGAAGCTGCCTCCCCAAGTTCAGGGAAGGTATTTCTCGGACTTCCCCGAGCAGCGAACACCTGTGACTGTAGAGAGTTGCGTGGAGTTGTCTCTCGATCTCCCCCACTCAATAAAAATGGTTCCGGAATCCTGATCGTGGGGAGGTTCCACCAACGGTCGGCAGCGCGTGGGTTCTAACGGAATGCCTGTGCTCGGCTCCCCTGAGGGTTTTCCTCATGTCTTTGTGCCAGGGAATGCTAGGGCTTGTTTGAGGACATCCCAGTGACAGAGGCTGCCTCCCCAAGGTCAGGAAAGTTATTTCTCGGACTTCCCCGAGCAGGGAAAACCTGTGACTGAAGAGAGCTGCGTGCAGTTGTCTCTCGAGATCCCCCACTCAATGACTATGATTCCGGAATCCTGTGCGTGGGGAGGTTCCACCAACGATCGGCAGCGCGTGGGTTCTAAGGGAGTGCCTGTGCTCGTCTCCTCTGAGGGTTTTCCTCATGTCTCTGTGCTAGGGAATGCTAGGGATTGTTGCAGGAAATCCCAGTGACAGAGACTGCCTCCACAAGGTCAGGGAATATATTTCTCGCACTTCCCCAAGCTGGGAACACCTGTGACTGAAGAGAGCTGCGTCGAGTTGTCTCTCGATCTCCCCAACTCAATGACAATGGTTCCGGAATCCTGAGCGTGCGGAGGTTCCACCAACGGTCGGCAGCGCGTGGGTTCTAAGGGAGTGCCTGTGCTTGTCTCCCCTGAGAGTTTTCCTCATGTCTCTGTGCCAGGGAATGCTAGGGGGTGTTGCAGGAAATCCCAGTGACAGAGGCTGCCTCCCCAAGGTCAGGGAAGTTATTTCTCGGACTTCCCCGAGCAGGGAACACCTGTGACTGAAGAGAGCTGCGTGGAGTTGTCTCTCGAGCTCCCCCATTCAATGACAATGGTTCCGGAATCCTGAGCGTGGGGAGGTTCCACCATCGGTTCCCTGCGCGTGGTTTCTAAGGGAATGCCTGTGCTCTTCTCCCCTGAGGGTTTTCCTCATGTCTCTGTGCCAGGGAATGCTAGGAGGGTTTGCAGGAAATCCCAGTGACAGAGGCTGCCTCCCCAAGGTCAGGGAAGGTATTTCTCGGACTTCCCCGAGCAGGGAACACCTGTGAATGAAGAGAGCTGCGTGGACTTGTCTCTCGAGATCCCCCACTCAATGACTATGGTTCCGGAATCCTGAGCGTGGGGAGGTTCCACCAACGGTCGGCAGCGAGTGGGTTCTAAGGGAATGCCTGTGCTCGTCTCCCCTGAGGGTATTCCTCATGTCTCTGTGCCAGGGAATGCTAGGGGGTGTTGCAGGAAATCTCAGTGACAGAGGCTGCCTCCCCAAGTCAGGGAAGGTATTTCTCGGACTTCCCCGAGCAGGGAACACCTGTGAATGAAGAGAGCTGCGTGGACTTGTCTCTCGAGATCCCCCACTCATTGACTATGGTTCCGGAATCCTGAGCGTGGGGAGGTTCCACCATCGGTCGGCAGCGCGTGGTTTCTAAGGGAATGCCTGTGCTCGTCTCCCTTGAGGGTTTTCCTCATTTCTCTGTGCCAGGGAATGCTAGGGGCGTTTGCAGGAAATCCCAGTGACAGAGGCTGCCTCCCCAAGGTCAGGGAAGTTATTTCTCGGACTTCCCCGATCAGGGAACACCTGTGACTGAAGAGACCTTCGTGGAGTTGTCTCTCGAGCTCCCCCACTCAATGAGTGTGGTTCCGGAATCCTGAGCGTGGGGAGGTTCCACCAACGGTCGGCAGCGCGTGGGTTCTAAGGGAATGCCTGTGCTCGTCTCCCCTGAGGGTTTTCCTCATGTCTCTGTGCCAGGGAATGCTTGCGGGTGTTGCAGGAAATCCCAGTGACAGAAGCTGCCTCCCCAAGTTCAGGGAAGGTATTTCTCGGACTTCCCAGAGCAGCGAAAACCTGTGACTGTAGAGAGTTGCGTGGAGTTGTCTCTCGAGCTCCCCCACTCAATAACAATGGTTCCAGAATCCTGATCGTGGGGAGGTTCCACCAAAGGTCGGCAGCGCGTGGTTTCTAAGGGAATGCCTGTGCTCGTCTCCACTGAGGTTTTTCCTCATGTCTCTGTGCCAGGGAATGCTAGGAGTGTTTCCAGGAAATCCCAGTGACAGAGGCTGCCTCCCCAAGGTCAGGGAAGGTATTTCTCGCACTTCCCCGAGCAGGGAACACCTGTGACTGAAGAGCACTTCGTGGAGTTGTCTCTCGAGATCCCCCACTCATTGACTATGGTTCCGCAATCCTGAGCGTGGGGAGGTTCCACCAACGGTCGGCAGCGCGCGGGTTCTAAGGGAATGCCTGTGCTCGTCTCCCCTGAGGGTTTTCCTCATGTCTCTGTGCCAGGGAATGCTTGCGCGTGTTGCAGGAAATCCCAGTGACAGAAGCTGCCTCCCCAAGTTCAGGGAAGGTATTTCTCGGACTTCCCCGAGCAGCGAACACCTGTGACTGTAGAGAGTTGCGTGGAGTTGTCTCTCGATCTCCCCCACTCAATAAAAATGGTTCCGGAATCCTGATCGTGGGGAGGTTCCACCAACGGTCGGCAGCGCGTGGGTTCTAACGGAATGCCTGTGCTCGGCTCCCCTGAGGGTTTTCCTCATGTCTTTGTGCCAGGGAATGCTAGGGCTTGTTTGAGGACATCCCAGTGACAGAGGCTGCCTCCCCAAGGTCAGGAAAGTTATTTCTCGGACTTCCCCGAGCAGGGAAAACCTGTGACTGAAGAGAGCTGCGTGCAGTTGTCTCTCGAGATCCCCCACTCAATGACTATGGTTCCGGAATCCTGTGCGTGGGGAGGTTCCACCAACGATCGGCAGCGCGTGGGTTCTAAGGGAGTGCCTGTGCTCGTCTCCTCTGAGGGTTTTCCTCATGTCTCTGTGCTAGGGAATGCTAGGGATTGTTGCAGGAAATCCCAGTGACAGAGACTGCCTCCACAAGGTCAGGGAATATATTTCTCGCACTTCCCCAAGCTGGGAACACCTGTGACTGAAGAGAGCTGCGTCGAGTTGTCTCTCGATCTCCCCAACTCAATGACAATGGTTCCGGAATCCTGAGCGTGCGGAGGTTCCACCAACGGTCGGCAGCGCGTGGGTTCTAAGGGAGTTCCTGTGCTTGTCTCCCCTGAGAGTTTTCCTCATGTCTCTGTGCCAGGGAATGCTAGGGGGTGTTGCAGGAAATCCCAGTGACAGAGGCTGCCTCCCCAAGGTCAGGGAAGTTATTTCTCGGACTTCCCCGAGCAGGGAACACCTGTGACTGAAGAGAGCTGCGTGGAGTTGTCTCTCGAGCTCCCCCACTCAATGACAATGGTTCCGGAATCCTGAGCGTGGGGAGGTTCCACCATCGGTCCCCAGCGCGTGGTTTCTAAGGGAATGCCTGTGCTCTTCTCCCCTGAGGGTTTTCCTCATGTCTCTGTGCCAGGGAATGCTAGGAGGGTTTGCAGGAAATCCCAGTGACAGAGGCTGCCTCCCCAAGGTCAGGGAAGGTATTTCTCGGACTTCCCCGAGCAGGGAACACCTGTGAATGAAGAGAGCTGCGTGGACTTGTCTCTCGAGATCCCCCACTCAATGACTATGGTTCCGGAATCCTGAGCGTGGGGAGGTTCCACCAACGGTCGGCAGCGAGTGGGTTCTAAGGGAATGCCTGTGCTCGTCTCCCCTGAGGGTATTCCTCATGTCTCTGTGCCAGGGAATGCTAGGGGGTGTTGCAGGAAATCTCAGTGACAGAGGCTGCCTCCCCAAGTCAGGGAAGGTATTTCTCGGACTTCCCCGAGCAGGGAACACCTGTGAATGAAGAGAGCTGCGTGGACATGTCTCTCGAGATCCCCCACTCATTGACTATGGTTCCGGAATCCTGAGCGTGGGGAGGTTCCACCATCGGTCGGCAGCGCGTGGTTTCTAAGGGAATGCCTGTGCTCGTCTCCCTTGAGGGTTTTCCTCATTTCTCTGTGCCAGGGAATGCTAGGGGCGTTTGCAGGAAATCCCAGTGACAGAGGCTGCCTCCCCAAGGTCAGGGAAGTTATTTCTCGGACTTCCCCGATCAGGGAACACCTGTGACTGAAGAGACCTTCGTGGAGTTGTCTCTCGAGCTCCCCCACTCAATGAGTGTGGTTCCGGAATCCTGAGCGTGGGGAGGTTCCACCAACGGTCGGCAGCGCGTGGGTTCTAAGGGAATGCCTGTGCTCGTCTCCCCTGAGGGTTTTCCTCATGTCTCTGTGCCAGGGAATGCTTGCGGGTGTTGCAGGAAATCCCAGTGACAGAAGCTGCCTCCCCAAGTTCAGGGAAGGTATTTCTCGGACTTCCCAGAGCAGTGAAAACCTGTGACTGTAGAGAGTTGCGTGGAGTTGTCTCTCGAGCTCCCCCACTCAATAACAATGGTTCCAGAATCCTGATCGTGGGGAGGTTCCACCAAAGGTCGGCAGCGCGTGGTTTCTAAGGGAATGCCTGTGCTCGTCTCCACTGAGGTTTTTCCTCATGTCTCTGTGCCAGGGAATGCTAGGAGTGTTTCCAGGAAATCCCAGTGACAGAGGCTGCCTCCCCAAGGTCAGGGAAGGTATTTCTCGCACTTCCCCGAGCAGGGAACACCTGTGACTGAAGAGCACTTCGTGGAGTTGTCTCTCGAGATCCCCCACTCATTGACTATGGTTCCGCAATCCTGAGCGTGGGGAGGTTCCACCAACGGTCGGCAGCGCGTGGGTTCTAAGGGAGTGCCTGTGCTCGTCTCCCCTGAGGGTTTTCTTCATGTGTCTGAGCCAGGGAATGCTAGGGGGGGTTGCAGGAAATCCCAGTGACAGAGGCTGCCTCCCCAAGGTCAGGGAAGGTATTTCTCGCACTTCCCCGAGCAGGGAACACCTGTGAGTGAAGAGAGCTGCGTAAAGTTGTCTCTCGAACTCCCCCTCTCAATGACAATGGTTCCGGAATCCTGAGCGTGGGGAGGTTCCACCAACGGTCGGCAGCGCGTGGGTTACAACGGAATGCCTGTGCTCGTCTCCCCTGAGGGTTTTCCTCATGTTCTGTGCCTGGGAATGCTAGGGGGTGTTGCAGGAAATCCCAGTGACAGAGGCTGCCTCCCCAAGGGCAGGGAAGTTATTTCTCGGACTTCCCCGGGCAGGGAACTCCTGTGACTGAAGAGAGCTGCGTGGAGTTGTCTCTCGAGCTCCCCCACTCAATGACAATGGTTCCGGAATCCTGAGCGTGGGGAGGTTCCACCAACGGTCGGCAGCGCGTTGGTTCGAAGGGAATGCCTGTGCTCGTCTCCCCTGAGGGTTTTCCTCATGTCTCTGTGCCAGGGAATGCTAGGGGGTTTGCAGGAAATCCCAGTGACAGAGGCTGCCTCCCCAAGTTCAGGGAAGCTATTTATCGGACTTCCCCGAGCAGGGAACACCTGTGACTGAAGAGAGCTGCGTGGAGTTGTCTCTCGAGCTCCCCCACTCAATGACAATGGTTCCGGAATCCTGAGCGTGGGGAGGTTCCACCAACTGTTGGCAGCGCGTGGGTTTTAAGGGAGTGCCTGTTCTCATCTCCCCTGAGGGTTTTCCTCATGTCTCTGTGCCAGGGATTGCTAGGGGGTGTTGCAGGAAATCCCAGTGACAGAGGCTGCCTCCCCAAGGTCAGGGAAGTTATTTCTCTCACTTCCCCAAGCAGGGAACACCTGTGACTGAAGACAGCTGTGTCGAGTTTCTCTCGACCTCCCCCACTCAATGACAATGTTTCCAAAATCCTGAGCGTGGGGAGGTTCCACCAACGTTCGGCAACGCTTGGGTTCTAACGGAATGCCTGTGCTCGTCACCGCTGAGGTTTTCTCTCATTTCTCTGTGCCAGGGAATGCTAGGGGGGTTTGCAGGAAATCCCAGTGACAGAGGCTGCCTCCCCAAGGTCAGGGAAGTTATTTCTCGGACTTCCCAGATTAGGGAACACCTGTGACTGAAGAGAGCTGCGTGGAGTTGTCTCTCGAGCTCCCCCACTCAATGACAATGGTTCCGGAATCCTGAGCGTGAGGAGGTTCCACCATCGGTCGGCAGCGCGTGGGTTCTAAGGGAATGCCTGTGCTCGTCTCCCCTGAGGGTTTTCCTCATGTCTCTGTGCCAGGGAATGCTAGCGGGTGTTGCAGGAAATCCCAGTGACAGAGGCTGCCTCCCCAAGGTCAGGGAAGGTATTTCTCGCACTCCCCCAAGCAGGGAACACCTGTGACTGAAGAGAGCTGCGTCGAGTTGTCTCTCGAACTCCCCCACTCAATGACAATGTTTCCAGAATCCTGAGCGTGGGGAGGATCCACCAAAGGTCGGCAGCGCGTGGGTTCTAACGGAATGCCTGTTCTCGGCTCCCCTGAGGGTTTTCCTCATGTCTTTGTGCCAGGGAATGCTAGGGATTGTTGCAGGAAATCCCAGTGACAGAGGCTGCCTCCCCAAGTTCAGAAAGTTATTACTCGGACTTCCCCGAGCAGGGAACACCTGTGACTGAAGAGAGCTGCGTGGAGTTGTCTCTCGAGATCCCCCACTCAATGACTATGGTTCCGGAATCCTGAGCGTGTGGAGGTTCCACCAACGGTCGGCAGCGCGTGGGTTCTAAGGGAATGCCTGTGCTTGTCTCCCCTGAGGGTTTTCGTCATGTCTCTGTGCCAGGGAATGCTAGGGGGTGTTGCAGGAAATCCCAGTGACAGAGGCTGCCTCCCCAAGGTCAGGGAAGTTATTTCTCGGACTTCCCCGAGCAGGGAACACCTGTGAGTGAAGAGAGCTGCGTGGAGTTGTCTCTCGAGCTCCCCCACTCAACGACAATGGTTCCGGAATCCTGAGCGTGGGGAGGTTCCACCATCGGTCGGCAGCGCGTGGTTTCTAAGGGAATGTTTGTGCTCGTCTCCCCTGAGGGTTTTCCTCATGTCTCTGCGCCAGGGAATGCTAGGGGGTGTTGCAGGAAATCCCAGTGACAGAGGCTGCCTCCCCAAGGTCAGGGAAATTATTTCTCGGACTTCCCCGATCAGGGAACACCTGTGACTGAAGAGAGCTTCGTGGAGTTGTCTCTCGAGCTCCCCCACTCAATGACTGTGGTTCCGGAATCCTGAGCGTGGGGAGGTTCCACCATCGGTCGGCAGCGCGTGGTTTCTAAGGGAATGCCTGTGCTCGTCTCCCTTGAGGGTTTTCCTCATTTCTCTGTGCCAGGGAATGCTAGGGGCGTTTGCAGGAAATCCCAGTGACAGAGGCTGCCTCCCCAAGGTCAGGGAAGTTATTTCTCGGACTTCCCCGATCAGGGAACACCTGTGACTGAAGAGACCTTCGTGGAGTTGTCTCTCGAGCTCCCCCACTCAATGAGTGTGGTTCTGGAATCCTGAGCGTGGGGAGGTTCCACCAACGGTCGGCAGCGCGTGGGTTCTAAGGGAATGCCTGTGCTCGTCTCCCCTGAGGGTTTTCCTCATGTCTCTGTGCCAGGGAATGCTTGCGGGTGTTGCAGGAAATCCCAGTGACAGAAGCTGCCTCCCCAAGTTCAGGGAAGGTATTTCTCGGACTTCCCAGAGCAGCGAAAACCTGTGACTGTAGAGAGTTGCGTGGAGTTGTCTCTCGAGCTCCCCCACTCAATAACAATGGTTCCAGAATCCTGATCGTGGGGAGGTTCCACCAAAGGTCGGCAGCGCGTGGTTTCTAAGGGAATGCCTGTGCTCGTCTCCACTGAGGTTTTTCCTCATGTCTCTGTGCCAGGGAATGCTAGGAGTGTTTCCAGGAAATCCCAGTGACAGAGGCTGCCTCCCCAAGGTCAGGGAAGGTATTTCTCGCACTTCCCCGAGCAGGGAACACCTGTGACTGAAGAGCACTTCGTGGAGTTGTCTCTCGAGATCCCCCACTCATTGACTATGGTTCCGCAATCCTGAGCGTGGGGAGGTTCCACCAACGGTCGGCAGCGCGCGGGTTCTAAGGGAATGCCTGTGCTCGTCTCCCCTGAGGGTTTTCCTCATGTCTCTGTGCCAGGGAATGCTTGCGCGTGTTGCAGGAAATCCCAGTGACAGAAGCTGCCTCCCCAAGTTCAGGGAAGGTATTTCTCGGACTTCCCCGAGCAGCGAACACCTGTGACTGTAGAGAGTTGCGTGGAGTTGTCTCTCGATCTCCCCCACTCAATAAAAATGGTTCCGGAATCCTGATCGTGGGGAGGTTCCACCAACGGTCGGCAGCGCGTGGGTTCTAACGGAATGCCTGTGCTCGGCTCCCCTGAGGGTTTTCCTCATGTCTTTGTGCCAGGGAATGCTAGGGCTTGTTTGAGGACATCCCAGTGACAGAGGCTGCCTCCCCAAGGTCAGGAAAGATATTTCTCGGACTTCCCCGAGCAGGGAAAACCTGTGACTGAAGAGAGCTGCGTGCAGTTGTCTCTCGAGATCCCCCACTCAATGACTATGGTTCCGGAATCCTGTGCGTGGGGAGGTTCCACCAACGATCGGCAGCGCGTGGGTTCTAAGGGAGTGCCTGTGCTCGTCTCCTCTGAGGGTTTTCCTCATGTCTCTGTGCTAGGGAATGCTAGGGATTGTTGCAGGAAATCCCAGTGACAGAGACTGCCTCCACAAGGTCAGGGAATATATTTCTCGCACTTCCCCAAGCTGGGAACACCTGTGACTGAAGAGAGCTGCGTCGAGTTGTCTCTCGATCTCCCCAACTCAATGACAATGGTTCCGGAATCCTGAGCGTGCGGAGGTTCCACCAACGGTCGGCAGCGCGTGGGTTCTAAGGGAGTGCCTGTGCTTGTCTCCCCTGAGAGTTTTCCTCATGTCTCTGTGCCAGGGAATGCTAGGGGGTGTTGCAGGAAATCCCAGTGACAGAGGCTGCCTCCCCAAGGTCAGGGAAGTTATTTCTCGGACTTCCCCGAGCAGGGAACACCTGTGACTGAAGAGAGCTGCGTGGAGTTGTCTCTCGAGCTCCCCCACTCAATGACAATGGTTCCGGAATCCTGAGCGTGGGGAGGTTCCACCATCGGTCCCCAGCGCGTGGTTTCTAAGGGAATGCCTGTGCTCTTCTCCCCTGAGGGTTTTCCTCATGTCTCTGTGCCAGGGAATGCTAGGAGGGTTTGCAGGAAATCCCAGTGACAGAGGCTGCCTCCCCAAGGTCAGGGAAGGTATTTCTCGGACTTCCCCGAGCAGGGAACACCTGTGAATGAAGAGAGCTGCGTGGACTTGTCTCTCGAGATCCCCCACTCAATGACTATGGTTCCGGAATCCTGAGCGTGGGGAGGTTCCACCAACGGTCGGCAGCGAGTGGGTTCTAAGGGAATGCCTGTGCTCGTCTCCCCTGAGGGTATTCCTCATGTCTCTGTGCCAGGGAATGCTAGGGGGTGTTGCAGGAAATCTCAGTGACAGAGGCTGCCTCCCCAAGTCAGGGAAGGTATTTCTCGGACTTCCCCGAGCAGGGAACACCTGTGAATGAAGAGAGCTGCGTGGACTTGTCTCTCGAGATCCCCCACTCATTGACTATGGTTCCGGAATCCTGAGCGTGGGGAGGTTCCACCATCGGTCGGCAGCGCGTGGTTTCTAAGGGAATGCCTGTGCTCGTCTCCCTTGAGGGTTTTCCTCATTTCTCTGTGCCAGGGAATGCTAGGGGCGTTTGCAGGAAATCCCAGTGACAGAGGCTGCCTCCCCAAGGTCAGGGAAGTTATTTCTCGGACTTCCCCGATCAGGGAACACCTGTGACTGAAGAGACCTTCGTGGAGTTGTCTCTCGAGCTCCCCCACTCAATGAGTGTGGTTCCGGAATCCTGAGCGTGGGGAGGTTCCACCAACGGTCGGCAGCGCGTGGGTTCTAAGGGAATGCCTGTGCTCGTCTCCCCTGAGGGTTTTCCTCATGTCTCTGTGCCAGGGAATGCTTGCGGGTGTTGCAGGAAATCCCAGTGACAGAAGCTGCCTCCCCAAGTTCAGGGAAGGTATTTCTCGGACTTCCCAGAGCAGCGAAAACCTGTGACTGTAGAGAGTTGCGTGGAGTTGTCTCTCGAGCTCCCCCACTCAATAACAATGGTTCCAGAATCCTGATCGTGGGGAGGTTCCACCAAAGGTCGGCAGCGCGTGGTTTCTAAGGGAATGCCTGTGCTCGTCTCCACTGAGGTTTTTCCTCATGTCTCTGTGCCAGGGAATGCTAGGAGTGTTTCCAGGAAATCCCAGTGACAGAGGCTGCCTCCCCAAGGTCAGGGAAGGTATTTCTCGCACTTCCCCGAGCAGGGAACACCTGTGACTGAAGAGCACTTCGTGGAGTTGTCTCTCGAGATCCCCCACTCATTGACTATGGTTCCGCAATCCTGAGCGTGGGGAGGTTCCACCAACGGTCGGCAGCGCGTGGGTTCTAAGGGAGTGCCTGTGCTCGTCTCCCCTGAGGGTTTTCTTCATGTGTCTGAGCCAGGGAATGCTAGGGGGGGTTGCAGGAAATCCCAGTGACAGAGGCTGCCTCCCCAAGGTCAGGGAAGGTATTTCTCGCACTTCCCCGAGCAGGGAACACCTGTGAGTGAAGAGAGCTGCGTAAAGTTGTCTCTCGAACTCCCCCTCTCAATGACAATGGTTCCGGAATCCTGAGCGTGGGGAGGTTCCACCAACGGTCGGCAGCGCGTGGGTTACAACGGAATGCCTGTGCTCGTCTCCCCTGAGGGTTTTCCTCATGTTCTGTGCCTGGGAATGCTAGGGGGTGTTGCAGGAAATCCCAGTGACAGAGGCTGCCTCCCCAAGGGCAGGGAAGTTATTTCTCGGACTTCCCCGGGCAGGGAACTCCTGTGACTGAAGAGAGCTGCGTGGAGTTGTCTCTCGAGCTCCCCCACTCAATGACAATGGTTCCGGAATCCTGAGCGTGGGGAGGTTCCACCAACGGTCGGCAGCGCGTTGGTTCGAAGGGAATGCCTGTGCTCGTCTCCCCTGAGGGTTTTCCTCATGTCTCTGTGCCAGGGAATGCTAGGGGGTTTGCAGGAAATCCCAGTGACAGAGGCTGCCTCCCCAAGGTCAGGGAAGCTATTTATCGGACTTCCCCGAGCAGGGAACACCTGTGACTGAAGAGAGCTGCGTGGAGTTGTCTCTCGAGCTCCCCCACTCAATGACAATGGTTCCGGAATCCTGAGCGTGGGGAGGTTCCACCAACTGTTGGCAGCGCGTGGGTTTTAAGGGAGTGCCTGTTCTCATCTCCCCTGAGGGTTTTCCTCATGTCTCTGTGCCAGGGAATGCTAGGGGGTGTTGCAGGAAATCCCAGTGACAGAGGCTGCCTCCCCAAGGTCAGGGAAGATATTTCTCTCACTTCCCCAAGCAGGGAACACCTGTGACTGAAGACAGCTGTGTCGAGTTTCTCTCGACCTCCCCCACTCAATGACAATGTTTCCAAAATCCTGAGCGTGGGGAGGTTCCACCAACGTTCGGCAACGCTTGGGTTCTAACGGAATGCCTGTGCTCGTCACCGCTGAGGTTTTCTCTCATTTCTCTGTGCCAGGGAATGCTAGGGGGGTTTGCAGGAAATCCCAGTGACAGAGGCTGCCTCCCCAAAGTCAGGGAAGTTATTTCTCGGACTTCCCCGATTAGGGAACACCTGTGACTGAAGAGAGCTGCGTCGAGTTGTCTCTCGAACTCCCCCACTCAATGACAATGTTTCCAGAATCCTGAGCGTGGGGAGGATCCACCAAAGGTCGGCAGCGCATGGGTTCTAACGGAATGCCTGTTCTCGGCTCCCCTGAGGGTTTTCCTCATGTCTTTGTGCCAGGGAATGCTAGGGATTGTTGCAGGAAATCCCAGTGACAGAGGCTGCCTCCCCAAGGTCAGAAAGTTATTACTCGGACTTCCCCGAGCAGGGAACACCTGTGACTGAAGAGAGCTGCGTGGAGTTGTCTCTCGAGATCCCCCACTCAATGACTATGGTTCCGGAATCCTGAGCGTGGGGAGGTTCCACCAACGGTCGGCAGCGCGTGGGTTCTAAGGGACTGCCTGTGCTCGTCTCCTCTGAGGGTTTTCCTCATGTCTCTGTGCTAGGGAATGCTAGGGATTGTTGCAGGAAATCCCAGTGACAGAGGCTGCCTCCCCAAGGTCAGGGAAGGTATTTCTCGCACTTCCCCAAGCTGGGAACACCTGTGACTGAAGAGAGCTGCGTGGAGTTGTCTCTCGATCTCCCCAACTCAATGACAATGTTTCCGGAATCCTGAGCGTGCGGAGGTTCCACCAACGGTCTGCAGCGCGTGGGTTCTAAGGGAATGCCTGTGCTTGTCTCCCCTGAGGGTTTTCGTCATGTCTCTGTGCCAGGGAATGCTAGGGGGTGTTGCAGGAAATCCCAGTGACAGAGGCTGCCTCCCCAAGGTCAGGGAAGTTATTTCTCGGACTTCCCCGAGCAGGGAACACCTGTGAGTGAAGAGAGCTGCGTGGAGTTGTCTCTCGAGCTCCCCCACTCAACGACAATGGTTCCGGAATCCTGAGCGTGGGGAGGTTCCACCATCGGTCGGCAGCGCGTGGTTTCTAAGGGAATGTTTGTGCTCGTCTCCCCTGAGGGTTTTCCTCATGTCTCTGCGCCAGGGAATGCTAGGGGGTGTTGCAGGAAATCCCAGTGACAGAGGCTGCCTCCCCAAGGTCAGGGAAATTATTTCTCGGACTTCCCCGATCAGGGAACACCTGTGACTGAAGAGAGCTTCGTGGAGTTGTCTCTCGAGCTCCCCCACTCAATGACTGTGGTTCCGGAATCCTGAGCGTGGGGAGGTTCCACCAACGGTCGGCAGCGCGCGGGTTCTAAGGGAATGCCTGTGCTCGTCTCCCCTGAGGGTTTTCCTCATGTCTCTGTGCCAGGGAATGCTTGCGCGTGTTGCAGGAAATCCCAGTGACAGAAGCTGCCTCCCCAAGTTCAGGGAAGGTATTTCTCGGACTTCCCCGAGCAGCGAACACCTGTGACTGTAGAGAGTTACGTGGAGTTGTCTCTCGATCTCCCCCACTCAATAACAATGGTTCCGGAATCCTGATCGTGGGGAGGTTCCACCAACGGTCGGCAGCGCGTGGGTTCTAACGGAATGCCTGTGCTCGGCTCCCCTGAGGGTTTTCCTCATGTCTTTGTGCCAGGGAATGCTAGGGCTTGTTTGAGGATATCCCAGTGACAGAGGCTGCCTCCCCAAGGTCAGGAAAGTTATTTCTCGGACTTCCCCGAGCAGGGAAACCCTGTGACTGAAGAGAGCTGCGTGCAGTTGTCTCTCGAGATCCCCCACTCAATGACTATGGTTCCGGAATCCTGTGCGTGGGGAGGTTCCACCAACGATCGGCAGCGCGTGGGTTCTAAGGGAGTGCCTGTGCTCGTCTCCTCTGAGGGTTTTCCTCATGTCTCTGTGCTAGGGAATGCTAGGGATTGTTGCAGGAAATCCCAGTGACAGAGACTGCCTCCACAAGGTCAGGGAATATATTTCTCGCACTTCCCCAAGCTGGGAACACCTGTGACTGAAGAGAGCTGCGTCGAGTTGTCTCTCGATCTCCCCAACTCAATGACAATGGTTCCGGAATCCTGAGCGTGCGGAGGTTCCACCAACGGTCGGCAGCGCGTGGGTTCTAAGGGAGTGCCTATGCTTGTCTCCCCTTAGAGTTTTCCTCATGTCTCTGTGCCAGGGAATGCTAGGGGGTGTTGCAGGAAATCCCAGTGACAGAGGCTGCCTCCCCAAGGTCAGGGAAGTTATTTCTCGGACTTCCCCGAGCAGGGAACACCTGTGACTGAAGAGAGCTGCGTGGAGTTGTCTCTCGAGCTCCCCCACTCAATGACAATGGTTCCGGAATCCTGAGCGTGGGGAGGTTCCACCATCGGTCCCCAGCGCGTGGTTTCTAATGGAATGCCTGTGCTCTTCTCCCCTGAGGGTTTTCCTCATGTCTCTGTGCCAGGGAATGCTAGGAGGGTTTGCAGGAAATCCCAGTGACAGAGGCTGCCTCCCCAAGGTCAGGGAAGTTATTTCTCGGACTTCCCCGAGCAGGGAACACCTGTGAATGAAGAGAGCTGCGTGGACTTGTCTCTCGAGATCCCCCACTCAATGACTATGGTTCCGGAATTCTAAGCGTGGGGAGGTTCCACCAACGGTCGGCAGAGCGTGGGTTCTAAGGGAGTGCCTGTGCTCGTCTCCCCTGAGGGTTTTCTTAATGTCTCTGTGCCAGGGAATGCTAGGAGTGTTTGCAGGAAATCCCAGTGACAGAGGCTGCCTCCCCAAGGTCAGGGAAGGTGTTTCTCGGACTTCCCCGAGCAGGGAACACCTGTGACTGAAGAGAGCTGCGTGGAGTTGTCTCTCGAGCTCCCCCACTCAATGACAATGGTTCCGGAATCCTGAGCGTAAGGAGGTTCCTCCATCGGTCGGCAGCGCGTGGGTTCTAAGGGAATGCCTGTGCTCGTCTCCCCTGAGGGTTTTCCTCATGTCTCTGTGCCAGGGAATGCTAGCGGGTGTTGCAGGAAATCCCAGTGACAGAGGCTGCCTCCCCAAGGTCAGGGAAGTTATTTCTCGGACTTCCCCGAGCAGGGAACACCTGTGACTGAAGAGAGTTTCGTGGAGTTGTCTCTCGAGCTCCCCCACTCAATGACAATGGTTCCGGAATCCTGAGCGTGGGGAGGTTCCACCAACGTTCGGCAGCGCGTGGTTTCTAAGTGAATGCCTGTGCTCGTCTCCACTGACGGTTTTCCTCATGTCTCTGTGCCAGGGAATGCTAGGGGTGTTTCCAGGAAATCCCAGTGACAGAGGCTGCCTCCCCAAGGTCAGGGAATTTACTTCTCGCACTTCCCCGAGCAGGGAACACCTGTGACTGAAGAGAGCTTCGTGGAGTTGTCTCTCGAGATCCCCCACTCATTGACTATGGTTCCGGAATCCTGAGCGTGGGGAGGTTCCACCAACTGTCGGCAGCGCGTGGGTTCTAAGGGAGTGCCTGTGCTCGTCTCCCCTGATGGTTTTCTTCATGTCTCTGAGCCAGGGAATGCTAGGGGGTGTTGCAGGAAATCCCAGTGACAGAAGCTGCCTCCCCAAGGTCAGGGATGTTATTTCTCGAACTTCCCCGAGCAGGGAACACCTGTGATTGAAGAGAGCTGCGTAAAGTTGTCTCTCGAACTCCCCCACTCAATGACAATGGTTCCGGAATCCTGAGCGTGGGGAGGTTCCACCAACGGTCGGCAGCGCGTGGGTTCTAACGGAATGCCTGTGCTCGTCTCCCCTGAGGGTTTTCCTCATGTCTCTGTGCCAGGGAATGCTAGCGGGTGTTGCAGGAAATCCCAGTGACAGAGGCTGCCTCCCCAAGGTCAGGGAAGTTATTTCTCGGACTTCCCCGAGCAGGGAACACCTGTGACTGAAGAGAGTTTCGTGGAGTTGTCTCTCGAGCTCCCCCACTCAATGACAATGGTTCCGGAATCCTGAGCGTGGGGAGGTTCCACCAACGTTCGGCAGCGCGTGGTTTCTAAGTGAATGCCTGTGCTCGTCTCCACTGACGGTTTTCCTCATGTCTCTGTGCCAGGGAATGCTTGGAGGGTTTCCAGGAAATCCCAGTGACAGAGGCTGCCTCCCCAAGGTCAGGGAATTTACTTCTCGCACTTCCCCGAGCAGGGAACACCTGTGACTGAAGAGAGCTTCGTGGAGTTGTCTCTCGAGATCCCCCACTCATTGACTATGGTTCCGGAATCCTGAGCGTGGGGAGGTTCCACCAACGGTCGGCAGCGCGTGGGTTCTAAGGGAGTGCCTGTGCTCGTCTCCCCTGATGGTTTTCTTCATGTCTCTGAGCCAGGGAATGCTAGGGGGTGTTGCAGGAAATCCCAGTGACAGAAGCTGCCTCCCCAAGGTCAGGGATGTTATTTCTCGAACTTCCCCGAGCAGGGAACACCTGTGATTGAAGAGAGCTGCGTAAAGTTGTCTCTCGAACTCCCCCACTCAATGACAATGGTTCCGGAATCCTGAGCGTGGGGAGGTTCCACCAACGGTCGGCAGCGCGTGGGTTCTAACGGAATGCCTGTGCTCGTCTCCCCTGAGGGTTTTCCTCATGTCTCTGTGCCAGGGAATCCTAGGGGGTGTTGCAGGAAATCCCAGTGACAGAGGCTGCCTCCCCAAGGCAGAGAAGTTGTTTCTCGGACTTCCCCGGGCAGGGAACACCTGTGACTGAAGAGAGCTGCGTGGAGTTGTCTCTCGAGCTCCCCCACTCAATGACAATGGTTCCGGAATCCTGAGCGTGGGGAGGTTCCACCAACGGTCGGCAGCGCGTTGGTTCGAAGGGAATGCCTGTGCTCGTCTCCCCTGAGGGTTTTCCCCATGTATCTGTGCCAGGGAATGCTAGGGGATTTGCACGAAATCCCAGTGACAGAGGCTGCCTCCCCAAGGTCAGAAAGTAATTAGTCGGACTTCCCCGAGCAGGGAACACCTGTGACTGAAGAGATCTGCGTGGAGTTGTCTCTCGAGATCCCCCACTCAATGACTATGGTTCCGGAATCCTGAGCGTGGGGAGGTTCCACCAACGTTCGGCAGCGCGTGGGTTCTAAGGGAGTGCCTGTGCTCGTCTCCTCTGAGGGTTTTCCTCATGTATCTGTGCCAGGGATTGCTTGCGGGTGTTGCAGGAAATCCCAGTGACAGAAGCTGCCTCCCCAAGTTCAGGGAAGGTATTTCTCGGACTTCCCCGAGCAGCGAACACCTGTGACTGTAGAGAGTTGCGTGGAGTTGTCTCTCGATCTCCCCCACTCAATAAAAATGGTTCCGGAATCCTGATCGTGGGGAGGTTTCACCAAAGGTCGGCAGCGCGTGGTTTCTAAGGGAATGCCTGTGCTCGTCTCCACTGAGGGTTTTCCTCATGTCTCTGTGCCAGGGAATGCTAGGAGTGTTTCCAGGAAATCCCAGTGACAGAGGCTGCCTCCCCAAGGTCAGGGAAGTTATTTCTCGCACTTCCCCGAGCAGGGAACACCTGTGACTGAAGAGCACTTCGTGGAGTTGTCTCTCGAGATCCCCCACTCATTGACCATGGTTCCGCAATCCTGAGCGTGGGGAGGTTCCACCAACGGTCGGCAGCGCGTGGGTTCTAAGGGAGTGCCTGTGCTCGTCTCCCCTGAGGGTTTTCTTCATGTGTCCGAGCCAGGGAATGCTAGGGGCGGTTGCAGGAAATCCCAGGGACAGAGGCTGCCTCCCCAAGGTCAGGGAAGTTATTTCTCGCACTTCCCCGAACAGGGAACACCTGTGAGTGAAGAGAGCTGCGTAAAGTTGTCTCTCGAACTCCCCCACTCAATGACAATGGTTCCGGAATCCTGAGCGTGGGGAGGTTCCACCAACGGTCGGCAGCGCGTGGGTTATAACGGAATGCCTGTGCTCGTCTCCCCTTAGTGTTTTCCTCATGTTCTGTGCCAGGGAATGCTAGGGGGTGTTGCAGGAAATCCCAGTGACAGAGGCTGCCTCCCCAAGGGCAGGGAAGTTATTTCTCGGACTTCCCCGGGCAGGGAACTCCTGTGACTGAAGAGAGCTGCGTGAAGTTGTCTCTCGAGCTCCCCCACTCAATGACAATGGTTCCGGAATCCTGAGCGTGGGGAGGTTCCACCAACGGTCGGCAGCGCGTTGGTTCAAAGGGAATGCCTGTGCTCGTCTCCCCTGAGGGTTTTCCTCATGTCTCTGTGCCAGGGAATGCTAGGGGGTTTGCAGGAAATCCCAGTGACACAGGCTGCCTCCCCAAGGTCAGGGAAGCTATTTCTCGGACCTCCCCGAGCAGGGAACACCTGTGACTGAAGAGAGCTGCGTGGAGTTGTCTCTCGAGATCCCCCACTCAATGACTATGGTTCCGGAATCCTGAGCGTGGGGAGGTTCCACCTACTGTTGGCAGCGCGTGGGTTCTAAGGGAGTGCCTGTTCTCATCTCCCCTGAGGGTTTTCCTCATGTCTCTGTGCCAGGGAATGCTAGGGGGTGTTGCAGGAAATCCCAGTGACAGAGGCTGCCTCCCCAAGGTCAGGGAAGGTATTTCTCTCACTTCCCCAAGCAGGGAACACCTGTGACTGAAGAGAGCTGCGTCGAATTTCTCTCGAACTCCCCCACTCAATGACAATGTTTCCAGAATCCTGAGCGTGGGGAGGTTCCACCAACGGTCGACAGCGCGTGGGTTCTAACGGAATGCCTGTGCTCGGCTCCCCTGAGGGTTTTCCTCATGTCTTTGTGCCAGGGAATGCTAGGGCTTGTTGCAGGAAATCCCAGTGACAGAGGCTGCCTCCCCAAGGTCAGGAAAGTTATTTCTCGGACTTCCCCGAGCAGGGAACACCTGTGACTGAAGAGAGCTGCGTGCAGTTGTCTCTCGAGATCCCCCACTCAATGACTATGGTTCCGGAATCCTGTGCGTGGGGAGGTTCCACCAACGTTCGGCAGCGCGTGGGTTCTAAGGGAGTGCCTGTGCTCGTCTCCTCTGAGGGTTTTCCTCATGTCTCTGTGCTAGGGAATGCTAGGGATTGTTGCAGGGAATCCCAGTGACAGAGACTGCCTCCCCAATGTCAGGGAAGGTATTTCTCGGACTTCCCCGAGCAGGGAACACCTGTGACTGAAGAGAGCTGCGTGGAGTTGTCTCTCGAGCTCCCCCACTCAATGACAATGGTTCCGGAATCCTGAGAGTGAGGAGGTTCCACCAACGGTCGGCAGAGCGTGGGTTATAACGGAATGCCTGTGCTCGTCTCCCCTGAGGGTTTTCCTCATGTCTATGTGCCAGGGAATGCTAGGGGTGGTTGCAGGAAATCCCAGTGACAGAGGCTGCCTCCCCAAGGGCAGGGTAGGTATTTCTCGGACTTCCCCGAGCAGGGAACACCTGTGACTGAAGAGAGCTGCGTGGAGTTGTCTCTCGAGCTCCCCCACTCAATGACAATGGTTCCGGAATCCTGAGCGTGGGGAGGTTCCACCAACGGTCGGCAGCGCGTGGGTTCTTACGGAATGCCTGTGCTCGTCTCCCCTGAGGGTTTTCCTCATGTCTCTATGCCAGGGAATGCTAGGGGGGGGTTGCAGGAAATCCCAGTGACAGAGGCTGCCTCCCCAAGGTCAGGGAAGGTATTTCTCGGACTTCCCCGAGCAGGGAACACCTGTGACTGAAGAGAGCTGCGTGGAGTTGTCTCTCGAGCTCCCCCACTCAATGACAATGTTTCCGGAATCCTGAGCGTGGGGAGGTTCAACCAACGGTCGGCAGCGCGTGGGTTCTAAGGGAATGCCTGTGTTCGTCTCCCCTGAGTGTTTTCCTCATGTCTCTGTGCCAGGGAATGCTAGTGGTGGTTGCAGGAAATCCCAGTGACAGAGGCTGCCTCCCCAAGTTCAGGGAAGGTGTTTCTCGGACTTACCTGAGCAGGGAACACCTGTGACTGAAGAGAGCTGCGTGGAGTTGTCTCTCGAGCTCCCCCACTCAATGACAATGGTTCCAGAATCCTGAGCGTGAGGAGGTTCCACCAACGGTCGGCAGAGCGTGGGTTATAACGGAATGCCTGTGCTCGTCTCCCCTGAGGGTTTTCCTCATGTCTCTGTGCCAGGGAATGCTAGGGGTGGTTGCAGGAAATCCCAGTGACAGAGGCTGCCTCCCCAAGGGCAGGGTAGGTATTTCTCGGACTTCCCCGAGCAGGGAACACCTGTGACTGAAGAGAGCTGCGTGGAGTTGTCTCTCGAGCTCCCCCAGTCAATGACAATGGTTCCGGAATCCTGAGCGTAGGGAGGTTCCACCAACGGTCGGCAGCGCGTGGGTTCTTACGGAATGCCTGTGCTCGTCTCCCCTGAGGGTTTTCCTCATGTCTCTATGCCAGGGAATGCTAGGGGGGGGTTGCAGGAAATCCCAGTGACAGAGGCTGCCTCCCCAAGGTCAGGGATGTTATTTCTCGGACTTCCCCGTGCAGGGAACACCTGTGACTGAAGAGAGATGCGTGGAGTTGTCTCTCGAGGTCCCCCACTCAGTGACTATGGTTCCGGAATCCTGAGCTTGGGGAGGTTCCACCAACTGTTGGCAGCGCGTCGGTTCTAAGGGAGTGCCTGTTCTCATCTCCCCTGAGGGTTTTCGTCATGTCTCTGTGCCAGGGAATGCTAGGGGGTGTTGCAGGAAATCCCAGTGACAGAGGCTGCCTCCCCAAGGTCAGGGAAGTTATTTCTCGGACTTCCCCGAGCAGGGAACACCTGTGAGTGAAGAGAGCTGCGTGGAGTTGTCTCTCGAGCTCCCCCACTCAACGACAATGGTTCCGGAATCCTGAGCGTGGGGAGGTTCCACCATCGGTCGGCAGCGCGTGGTTTCTAAGGGAATGTTTGTGCTCGTCTCCCCTGAGGGTTTTCCTCATGTCTCTGCGCCAGGGAATGCTAGGGGGTGTTGCAGGAAATCCCAGTGACAGAGGCTGCCTCCCCAAGGTCAGGGAAATTATTTCTCGGACTTCCCCGATCAGGGAACACCTGTGACTGAAGAGAGCTTCGTGGAGTTGTCTCTCGAGCTCCCCCACTCAATGACTGTGGTTCCGGAATCCTGAGCGTGGGGAGGTTCCACCAACGGTCGGCAGCGCGCGGGTTCTAAGGGAATGCCTGTGCTCGTCTCCCCTGAGGGTTTTCCTCATGTCTCTGTGCCAGGGAATGCTTGCGCGTGTTGCAGGAAATCCCAGTGACAGAAGCTGCCTCCCCAAGTTCAGGGAAGGTATTTCTCGGACTTCCCCGAGCAGCGAACACCTGTGACTGTAGAGAGTTACGTGGAGTTGTCTCTCGATCTCCCCCACTCAATAACAATGGTTCCGGAATCCTGATCGTGGGGAGGTTCCACCAACGGTCGGCAGCGCGTGGGTTCTAACGGAATGCCTGTGCTCGGCTCCCCTGAGGGTTTTCCTCATGTCTTTGTGCCAGGGAATGCTAGGGCTTGTTTGAGGATATCCCAGTGACAGAGGCTGCCTCCCCAAGGTCAGGAAAGTTATTTCTCGGACTTCCCCGAGCAGGGAAAACCTGTGACTGAAGAGAGCTGCGTGCAGTTGTCTCTCGAGATCCCCCACTCAATGACTATGGTTCCGGAATCCTGTGCGTGGGGAGGTTCCACCAACGATCGGCAGCGCGTGGGTTCTAAGGGAGTGCCTGTGCTCGTCTCCTCTGAGGGTTTTCCTCATGTCTCTGTGCTAGGGAATGCTAGGGATTGTTGCAGGAAATCCCAGTGACAGAGACTGCCTCCACAAGGTCAGGGAATATATTTCTCGCACTTCCCCAAGCTGGGAACACCTGTGACTGAAGAGAGCTGCGTCGAGTTGTCTCTCGATCTCCCCAACTCAATGACAATGGTTCCGGAATCCTGAGCGTGCGGAGGTTCCACCAACGGTCGGCAGCGCGTGGGTTCTAAGGGAGTGCCTATGCTTGTCTCCCCTGAGAGTTTTCCTCATGTCTCTGTGCCAGGGAATGCTAGGGGGTGTTGCAGGAAATCCCAGTGACAGAGGCTGCCTCCCCAAGGTCAGGGAAGTTATTTCTCGGACTTCCCCGAGCAGGGAACACCTGTGACTGAAGAGAGCTGCGTGGAGTTGTCTCTCGAGCTCCCCCACTCAATGACAATGGTTCCGGAATCCTGAGCGTGGGGAGGTTCCACCATCGGTCCCCAGCGCGTGGTTTCTAATGGAATGCCTGTGCTCTTCTCCCCTGAGGGTTTTCCTCATGTCTCTGTGCCAGGGAATGCTAGGAGGGTTTGCAGGAAATCCCAGTGACAGAGGCTGCCTCCCCAAGGTCAGGGAAGTTATTTCTCGGACTTCCCCGAGCAGGGAACACCTGTGAATGAAGAGAGCTGCGTGGACTTGTCTCTCGAGATCCCCCACTCAATGACTATGGTTCCGGAATTCTAAGCGTGGGGAGGTTCCACCAACGGTCGGCAGAGCGTGGGTTCTAAGGGAGTGCCTGTGCTCGTCTCCCCTGAGGGTTTTCTTAATGTCTCTGTGCCAGGGAATGCTAGGAGTGTTTGCAGGAAATCCCAGTGACAGAGGCTGCCTCCCCAAGGTCAGGGAAGGTGTTTCTCGGACTTCCCCGAGCAGGGAACACCTGTGACTGAAGAGAGCTGCGTGGAGTTGTCTCTCGAGCTCCCCCACTCAATGACAATGGTTCCGGAATCCTGAGCGTAAGGAGGTTCCTCCATCGGTCGGCAGCGCGTGGGTTCTAAGGGAATGCCTGTGCTCGTCTCCCCTGAGGGTTTTCCTCATGTCTCTGTGCCAGGGAATGCTAGCGGGTGTTGCAGGAAATCCCAGTGACAGAGGCTGCCTCCCCAAGGTCAGGGAAGTTATTTCTCGGACTTCCCCGAGCAGGGAACACCTGTGACTGAAGAGAGTTTCGTGGAGTTGTCTCTCGAGCTCCCCCACTCAATGACAATGGTTCCGGAATCCTGAGCGTGGGGAGGTTCCACCAACGTTCGGCAGCGCGTGGTTTCTAAGTGAATGCCTGTGCTCGTCTCCACTGACGGTTTTCCTCATGTCTCTGTGCCAGGGAATGCTAGGGGGGTTTCCAGGAAATCCCAGTGACAGAGGCTGCCTCCCCAAGGTCAGGGAATTTACTTCTCGCACTTCCCCGAGCAGGGAACACCTGTGACTGAAGAGAGCTTCGTGGAGTTGTCTCTCGAGATCCCCCACTCATTGACTATGGTTCCGGAATCCTGAGCGTGGGGAGGTTCCACCAACTGTCGGCAGCGCGTGGGTTCTAAGGGAGTGCCTGTGCTCGTCTCCCCTGATGGTTTTCTTCATGTCTCTGAGCCAGGGAATGCTAGGGGGTGTTGCAGGAAATCCCAGTGACAGAAGCTGCCTCCCCAAGGTCAGGGATGTTATTTCTCGAACTTCCCCGAGCAGGGAACACCTGTGATTGAAGAGAGCTGCGTAAAGTTGTCTCTCGAACTCCCCCACTCAATGACAATGGTTCCGGAATCCTGAGCGTGGGGAGGTTCCACCAACGGTCGGCAGCGCGTGGGTTCTAACGGAATGCCTGTGCTCGTCTCCCCTGAGGGTTTTCCTCATGTCTCTGTGCCAGGGAATGCTAGCGGGTGTTGCAGGAAATCCCAGTGACAGAGGCTGCCTCCCCAAGGTCAGGGAAGTTATTTCTCGGACTTCCCCGAGCAGGGAACACCTGTGACTGAAGAGAGTTTCGTGGAGTTGTCTCTCGAGCTCCCCCACTCAATGACAATGGTTCCGGAATCCTGAGCGTGGGGAGGTTCCACCAACGTTCGGCAGCGCGTGGTTTCTAAGTGAATGCCTGTGCTCGTCTCCACTGACGGTTTTCCTCATGTCTCTGTGCCAGGGAATGCTTGGAGGGTTTCCAGGAAATCCCAGTGACAGAGGCTGCCTCCCCAAGGTCAGGGAATTTACTTCTCGCACTTCCCCGAGCAGGGAACACCTGTGACTGAAGAGAGCTTCGTGGAGTTGTCTCTCGAGATCCCCCACTCATTGACTATGGTTCCGGAATCCTGAGCGTGGGGAGGTTCCACCAACGGTCGGCAGCGCGTGGGTTCTAAGGGAGTGCCTGTGCTCGTCTCCCCTGATGGTTTTCTTCATGTCTCTGAGCCAGGGAATGCTAGGGGGTGTTGCAGGAAATCCCAGTGACAGAAGCTGCCTCCCCAAGGTCAGGGATGTTATTTCTCGAACTTCCCCGAGCAGGGAACACCTGTGATTGAAGAGAGCTGCGTAAAGTTGTCTCTCGAACTCCCCCACTCAATGACAATGGTTCCGGAATCCTGAGCGTGGGGAGGTTCCACCAACGGTCGGCAGCGCGTGGGTTCTAACGGAATGCCTGTGCTCGTCTCCCCTGAGGGTTTTCCTCATGTCTCTGTGCCAGGGAATCCTAGGGGGTGTTGCAGGAAATCCCAGTGACAGAGGCTGCCTCCCCAAGGCAGAGAAGTTGTTTCTCGGACTTCCCCGGGCAGGGAACACCTGTGACTGAAGAGAGCTGCGTGGAGTTGTCTCTCGAGCTCCCCCACTCAATGACAATGGTTCCGGAATCCTGAGCGTGGGGAGGTTCCACCAACGGTCGGCAGCGCGTTGGTTCGAAGGGAATGCCTGTGCTCGTCTCCCCTGAGGGTTTTCCCCATGTATCTGTGCCAGGGAATGCTAGGGGATTTGCACGAAATCCCAGTGACAGAGGCTGCCTCCCCAAGGTCAGAAAGTAATTAGTCGGACTTCCCCGAGCAGGGAACACCTGTGACTGAAGAGATCTGCGTGGAGTTGTCTCTCGAGATCCCCCACTCAATGACTATGGTTCCGGAATCCTGAGCGTGGGGAGGTTCCACCAACGTTCGGCAGCGCGTGGGTTCTAAGGGAGTGCCTGTGCTCGTCTCCTCTGAGGGTTTTCCTCATGTATCTGTGCCAGGGATTGCTTGCGGGTGTTGCAGGAAATCCCAGTGACAGAAGCTGCCTCCCCAAGTTCAGGGAAGGTATTTCTCGGACTTCCCCGAGCAGCGAACACCTGTGACTGTAGAGAGTTGCGTGGAGTTGTCTCTCGATCTCCCCCACTCAATAAAAATGGTTCCGGAATCCTGATCGTGGGGAGGTTTCACCAAAGGTCGGCAGCGCGTGGTTTCTAAGGGAATGCCTGTGCTCGTCTCCACTGAGGGTTTTCCTCATGTCTCTGTGCCAGGGAATGCTAGGAGTGTTTCCAGGAAATCCCAGTGACAGAGGCTGCCTCCCCAAGGTCAGGGAAGTTATTTCTCGCACTTCCCCGAGCAGGGAACACCTGTGACTGAAGAGCACTTCGTGGAGTTGTCTCTCGAGATCCCCCACTCATTGACCATGGTTCCGCAATCCTGAGCGTGGGGAGGTTCCACCAACGGTCGGCAGCGCGTGGGTTCTAAGGGAGTGCCTATGCTTGTCTCCCCTGAGAGTTTTCCTCATGTCTCTGTGCCAGGGAATGCTAGGGGGTGTTGCAGGAAATCCCAGTGACAGAGGCTGCCTCCCCAAGGTCAGGGAAGTTATTTCTCGGACTTCCCCGAGCAGGGAACACCTGTGACTGAAGAGAGCTGCGTGGAGTTGTCTCTCGAGCTCCCCCACTCAATGACAATGGTTCCGGAATCCTGAGCGTGGGGAGGTTCCACCATCGGTCCCCAGCGCGTGGTTTCTAATGGAATGCCTGTGCTCTTCTCCCCTGAGGGTTTTCCTCATGTCTCTGTGCCAGGGAATGCTAGGAGGGTTTGCAGGAAATCCCAGTGACAGAGGCTGCCTCCCCAAGGTCAGGGAAGTTATTTCTCGGACTTCCCCGAGCAGGGAACACCTGTGAATGAAGAGAGCTGCGTGGACTTGTCTCTCGAGATCCCCCACTCAATGACTATGGTTCCGGAATTCTAAGCGTGGGGAGGTTCCACCAACGGTCGGCAGAGCGTGGGTTCTAAGGGAGTGCCTGTGCTCGTCTCCCCTGAGGGTTTTCTTAATGTCTCTGTGCCAGGGAATGCTAGGAGTGTTTGCAGGAAATCCCAGTGACAGAGGCTGACTCCCCAAGGTCAGGGAAGGTGTTTCTCGGACTTCCCCGAGCAGGGAACACCTGTGACTGAAGAGAGCTGCGTGGAGTTGTCTCTCGAGCTCCCCCACTCAATGACAATGGTTCCGGAATCCTGAGCGTAAGGAGGTTCCTCCATCGGTCGGCAGCGCGTGGGTTCTAAGGGAATGCCTGTGCTCGTCTCCCCTGAGGGTTTTCCTCATGTCTCTGTGCCAGGGAATGCTAGCGGGTGTTGCAGGAAATCCCAGTGACAGAGGCTGCCTCCCCAAGGTCAGGGAAGTTATTTCTCGGACTTCCCCGAGCAGGGAACACCTGTGACTGAAGAGAGTTTCGTGGAGTTGTCTCTCGAGCTCCCCCACTCAATGACAATGGTTCCGGAATCCTGAGCGTGGGGAGGTTCCACCAACGTTCGGCAGCGCGTGGTTTCTAAGTGAATGCCTGTGCTCGTCTCCACTGACGGTTTTCCTCATGTCTCTGTGCCAGGGAATGCTAGGGGGGTTTCCAGGAAATCCCAGTGACAGAGGCTGCCTCCCCAAGGTCAGGGAATTTACTTCTCGCACTTCCCCGAGCAGGGAACACCTGTGACTGAAGAGAGCTTCGTGGAGTTGTCTCTCGAGATCCCCCACTCATTGACTATGGTTCCGGAATCCTGAGCGTGGGGAGGTTCCACCAACTGTCGGCAGCGCGTGGGTTCTAAGGGAGTGCCTGTGCTCGTCTCCCCTGATGGTTTTCTTCATGTCTCTGAGCCAGGGAATGCTAGGGGGTGTTGCAGGAAATCCCAGTGACAGAAGCTGCCTCCCCAAGGTCAGGGATGTTATTTCTCGAACTTCCCCGAGCAGGGAACACCTGTGATTGAAGAGAGCTGCGTAAAGTTGTCTCTCGAACTCCCCCACTCAATGACAATGGTTCCGGAATCCTGAGCGTGGGGAGGTTCCACCAACGGTCGGCAGCGCGTGGGTTCTAACGGAATGCCTGTGCTCGTCTCCCCTGAGGGTTTTCCTCATGTCTCTGTGCCAGGGAATGCTAGCGGGTGTTGCAGGAAATCCCAGTGACAGAGGCTGCCTCCCCAAGGTCAGGGAAGTTATTTCTCGGACTTCCCCGAGCAGGGAACACCTGTGACTGAAGAGAGTTTCGTGGAGTTGTCTCTCGAGCTCCCCCACTCAATGACAATGGTTCCGGAATCCTGAGCGTGGGGAGGTTCCACCAACGTTCGGCAGCGCGTGGTTTCTAAGTGAATGCCTGTGCTCGTCTCCACTGACGGTTTTCCTCATGTCTCTGTGCCAGGGAATGCTTGGAGGGTTTCCAGGAAATCCCAGTGACAGAGGCTGCCTCCCCAAGGTCAGGGAATTTACTTCTCGCACTTCCCCGAGCAGGGAACACCTGTGACTGAAGAGAGCTTCGTGGAGTTGTCTCTCGAGATCCCCCACTCATTGACTATGGTTCCGGAATCCTGAGCGTGGGGAGGTTCCACCAACGGTCGGCAGCGCGTGGGTTCTAAGGGAGTGCCTGTGCTCGTCTCCCCTGATGGTTTTCTTCATGTCTCTGAGCCAGGGAATGCTAGGGGGTGTTGCAGGAAATCCCAGTGACAGAAGCTGCCTCCCCAAGGTCAGGGATGTTATTTCTCGAACTTCCCCGAGCAGGGAACACCTGTGATTGAAGAGAGCTGCGTAAAGTTGTCTCTCGAACTCCCCCACTCAATGACAATGGTTCCGGAATCCTGAGCGTGGGGAGGTTCCACCAACGGTCGGCAGCGCGTGGGTTCTAACGGAATGCCTGTGCTCGTCTCCCCTGAGGGTTTTCCTCATGTCTCTGTGCCAGGGAATCCTAGGGGGTGTTGCAGGAAATCCCAGTGACAGAGGCTGCCTCCCCAAGGCAGAGAAGTTGTTTCTCGGACTTCCCCGGGCAGGGAACACCTGTGACTGAAGAGAGCTGCGTGGAGTTGTCTCTCGAGCTCCCCCACTCAATGACAATGGTTCCGGAATCCTGAGCGTGGGGAGGTTCCACCAACGGTCGGCAGCGCGTTGGTTCGAAGGGAATGCCTGTGCTCGTCTCCCCTGAGGGTTTTCCCCATGTATCTGTGCCAGGGAATGCTAGGGGATTTGCACGAAATCCCAGTGACAGAGGCTGCCTCCCCAAGGTCAGAAAGTAATTAGTCGGACTTCCCCGAGCAGGGAACACCTGTGACTGAAGAGATCTGCGTGGAGTTGTCTCTCGAGATCCCCCACTCAATGACTATGGTTCCGGAATCCTGAGCGTGGGGAGGTTCCACCAACGTTCGGCAGCGCGTGGGTTCTAAGGGAGTGCCTGTGCTCGTCTCCTCTGAGGGTTTTCCTCATGTATCTGTGCCAGGGATTGCTTGCGGGTGTTGCAGGAAATCCCAGTGACAGAAGCTGCCTCCCCAAGTTCAGGGAAGGTATTTCTCGGACTTCCCCGAGCAGCGAACACCTGTGACTGTAGAGAGTTGCGTGGAGTTGTCTCTCGATCTCCCCCACTCAATAAAAATGGTTCCGGAATCCTGATCGTGGGGAGGTTTCACCAAAGGTCGGCAGCGCGTGGTTTCTAAGGGAATGCCTGTGCTCGTCTCCACTGAGGGTTTTCCTCATGTCTCTGTGCCAGGGAATGCTAGGAGTGTTTCCAGGAAATCCCAGTGACAGAGGCTGCCTCCCCAAGGTCAGGGAAGTTATTTCTCGCACTTCCCCGAGCAGGGAACACCTGTGACTGAAGAGCACTTCGTGGAGTTGTCTCTCGAGATCCCCCACTCATTGACCATGGTTCCGCAATCCTGAGCGTGGGGAGGTTCCACCAACGGTCGGCAGCGCGTGGGTTCTAAGGGAGTGCCTGTGCTCGTCTCCCCTGAGGGTTTTCTTCATGTGTCCGAGCCAGGGAATGCTAGGGGCGGTTGCAGGAAATCCCAGGGACAGAGGCTGCCTCCCCAAGGTCAGGGAAGTTATTTCTCGCACTTCCCCGAACAGGGAACACCTGTGAGTGAAGAGAGCTGCGTAAAGTTGTCTCTCGAACTCCCCCACTCAATGACAATGGTTCCGGAATCCTGAGCGTGGGGAGGTTCCACCAACGGTCGGCAGCGCGTGGGTTATAACGGAATGCCTGTGCTCGTCTCCCCTTAGTGTTTTCCTCATGTTCTGTGCCAGGGAATGCTAGGGGGTGTTGCAGGAAATCCCAGTGACAGAGGCTGCCTCCCCAAGGGCAGGGAAGTTATTTCTCGGACTTCCCCGGGCAGGGAACTCCTGTGACTGAAGAGAGCTGCGTGAAGTTGTCTCTCGAGCTCCCCCACTCAATGACAATGGTTCCGGAATCCTGAGCGTGGGGAGGTTCCACCAACGGTCGGCAGCGCGTTGGTTCAAAGGGAATGCCTGTGCTCGTCTCCCCTGAGGGTTTTCCTCATGTCTCTGTGCCAGGGAATGCTAGGGGGTTTGCAGGAAATCCCAGTGACACAGGCTGCCTCCCCAAGGTCAGGGAAGCTATTTCTCGGACCTCCCCGAGCAGGGAACACCTGTGACTGAAGAGAGCTGCGTGGAGTTGTCTCTCGAGATCCCCCACTCAATGACTATGGTTCCGGAATCCTGAGCGTGGGGAGGTTCCACCTACTGTTGGCAGCGCGTGGGTTCTAAGGGAGTGCCTGTTCTCATCTCCCCTGAGGGTTTTCCTCATGTCTCTGTGCCAGGGAATGCTAGGGGGTGTTGCAGGAAATCCCAGTGACAGAGGCTGCCTCCCCAAGGTCAGGGAAGGTATTTCTCTCACTTCCCCAAGCAGGGAACACCTGTGACTGAAGAGAGCTGCGTCGAATTTCTCTCGAACTCCCCCACTCAATGACAATGTTTCCAGAATCCTGAGCGTGGGGAGGTTCCACCAACGGTCGACAGCGCGTGGGTTCTAACGGAATGCCTGTGCTCGGCTCCCCTGAGGGTTTTCCTCATGTCTTTGTGCCAGGGAATGCTAGGGCTTGTTGCAGGAAATCCCAGTGACAGAGGCTGCCTCCCCAAGGTCAGGAAAGTTATTTCTCGGACTTCCCCGAGCAGGGAACACCTGTGACTGAAGAGAGCTGCGTGCAGTTGTCTCTCGAGATCCCCCACTCAATGACTATGGTTCCGGAATCCTGTGCGTGGGGAGGTTCCACCAACGTTCGGCAGCGCGTGGGTTCTAAGGGAGTGCCTGTGCTCGTCTCCTCTGAGGGTTTTCCTCATGTCTCTGTGCTAGGGAATGCTAGGGATTGTTGCAGGGAATCCCAGTGACAGAGACTGCCTCCCCAATGTCAGGGAAGGTATTTCTCGGACTTCCCCGAGCAGGGAACACCTGTGACTGAAGAGAGCTGCGTGGAGTTGTCTCTCGAGCTCCCCCACTCAATGACAATGGTTCCGGAATCCTGAGAGTGAGGAGGTTCCACCAACGGTCGGCAGAGCGTGGGTTATAACGGAATGCCTGTGCTCGTCTCCCCTGAGGGTTTTCCTCATGTCTATGTGCCAGGGAATGCTAGGGGTGGTTGCAGGAAATCCCAGTGACAGAGGCTGCCTCCCCAAGGGCAGGGTAGGTATTTCTCGGACTTCCCCGAGCAGGGAACACCTGTGACTGAAGAGAGCTGCGTGGAGTTGTCTCTCGAGCTCCCCCACTCAATGACAATGGTTCCGGAATCCTGAGCGTGGGGAGGTTCCACCAACGGTCGGCAGCGCGTGGGTTCTTACGGAATGCCTGTGCTCGTCTCCCCTGAGGGTTTTCCTCATGTCTCTATGCCAGGGAATGCTAGGGGGGGGTTGCAGGAAATCCCAGTGACAGAGGCTGCCTCCCCAAGGTCAGGGAAGGTATTTCTCGGACTTCCCCGAGCAGGGAACACCTGTGACTGAAGAGAGCTGCGTGGAGTTGTCTCTCGAGCTCCCCCACTCAATGACAATGTTTCCGGAATCCTGAGCGTGGGGAGGTTCAACCAACGGTCGGCAGCGCGTGGGTTCTAAGGGAATGCCTGTGTTCGTCTCCCCTGAGTGTTTTCCTCATGTCTCTGTGCCAGGGAATGCTAGTGGTGGTTGCAGGAAATCCCAGTGACAGAGGCTGCCTCCCCAAGTTCAGGGAAGGTGTTTCTCGGACTTACCTGAGCAGGGAACACCTGTGACTGAAGAGAGCTGCGTGGAGTTGTCTCTCGAGCTCCCCCACTCAATGACAATGGTTCCAGAATCCTGAGCGTGAGGAGGTTCCACCAACGGTCGGCAGAGCGTGGGTTATAACGGAATGCCTGTGCTCGTCTCCCCTGAGGGTTTTCCTCATGTCTCTGTGCCAGGGAATGCTAGGGGTGGTTGCAGGAAATCCCAGTGACAGAGGCTGCCTCCCCAAGGGCAGGGTAGGTATTTCTCGGACTTCCCCGAGCAGGGAACACCTGTGACTGAAGAGAGCTGCGTGGAGTTGTCTCTCGAGCTCCCCCAGTCAATGACAATGGTTCCGGAATCCTGAGCGTAGGGAGGTTCCACCAACGGTCGGCAGCGCGTGGGTTCTTACGGAATGCCTGTGCTCGTCTCCCCTGAGGGTTTTCCTCATGTCTCTATGCCAGGGAATGCTAGGGGGGGGTTGCAGGAAATCCCAGTGACAGAGGCTGCCTCCCCAAGGTCAGGGATGTTATTTCTCGGACTTCCCCGTGCAGGGAACACCTGTGACTGAAGAGAGCTGCGTGGAGTTGTCTCTCGAGGTCCCCCACTCAGTGACTATGGTTCCGGAATCCTGAGCTTGGGGAGGTTCCACCAACTGTTGGCAGCGCGTCGGTTCTAAGGGAGTGCCTGTTCTCATCTCCCCTGAGGGTTTTCCTCATGTCTCTGTGCCAGGGAATGCTAGGGGAGGTTGCAGGAAATCCCAGTGACAGAGGCTGCCTCCCCAAGGTCAGGGAAGCTATTTCTCGGACCCTCCGAGCAGGGAACACCTGTGACTGAAGAGAGCTGCGTGGAGTTGTCTCTCGAGATAACCCACTCAGTGAATATGGTTCCGGAATCCTGAGCGTGGGGAGGTTCCACCAACTGTTGGCAGCGCGTCGGTTCTAAGGGAGTGCCTGTTCTCATCTCCCCTGACGGTTTTCCTCATGTCTCTGTGCCAGGGAATGCTAGGGGGTGTTGCAGGAAATCCCAGTGACAGAGGCTGCCTCCCCAAGGTCAGGGAAGATATTTTTCGCACTTCCCCAAGCAGCTAACACCTGTGACTGAAGAGAGCTGCGTCGAGTTGTCTCTCGAACTCCCCCACTCAATGACAATGTTTCCAGAATCCTGAGATTGGGGAGGTTCCACCAACGGTCGGCAGCGCGTGGGTTCTAACGGAATGCCTGTGCTCGGCTCCCCTGAGGGTTTTCCTCATGTCTTTGTGCCAGGGAATGCTAGGGCTTGTTGCAGGAAATCCCAGTGTCAGAGGCTGCCTCCCCAAGGTCAGGAAAGTTATTTCTCGGACTTCCCCGAGCAGGGAACACCTGTGAATGAAGAGAGCTTCGTGGACTTGTCTCTCGAGATCCCCCACTCATTGACTATGTTTCCGGAATCCTGAGCGTGGGGAGGTTCCACCAACGGTCGGCAGAGCGTGGGTTCTAAGGGAGTGCCTGTGCTCGTCTCCCCTGAGGGTTTTCTTCATGTCTCTGTGCCAGGGAATGCTAGGGGGGGTTGGAGGAAATCCCAGTGACAGAGGCTTCCTCCCCAAGATCAGGGAAGTTATTTCTCGGACTTCCCCGAGCAGGGAACACCTGTGAATGAAGAGAGCTGCGTGGAGATTTCTCTCGAGCTCCCCCACTCAATGACAATGGTTCCGGAATCCTGAGCGTGGGGAGGTTCCACCAAAGGTCGGCAGCGCGTGGGTTCTAAGGGAATGCCTGTGCTCGTCTCCCCTGAGTGTTTTCCTCATGTCTCTGTGCCAGGGAATGCTAGGGGGGGTTGCAGGAAATCCCAGTGACAGAGGCTGCCTCCCCAAAGTCAGGGAAGTTATTTTTCGGACTTCCCCTAGCAGGGAACACCTGTGACTGAAGAGAGCTTCGTGGAGTTGTCTCTCGAGCTCCCCCACTCAATGACAATGGTTCCGGAATCCTGAGCGTGGGGAGGTACCACCAACGGTCGGCAGCGCGTGGGTTCTAAGGGAATGCCTGTGCTCGTCTCCCCTGAGGGTTTTCCTCATGTCTCTGTGACAGGGAATGCTAGGGGGGGTTGCAGGAAATCCCAGTGACAGAGGCTGCCTCCCCAAGGTCAGGGAAGGTATTTCTCGGACTTCCCCGAACAGGGAACACCTGTGACTGAAGAGAGTTGCGTGGAGTTTTGTCTCGAGCTCTCCCACTCAATGACAATGGTTCCGGAATCCTGAGCGTGGGGAGGTTCCACCAACGGTCGGCAGCGCGTGGGTTCTAACGGAATGCCATTGCTCTTCTCCCCTGAGGGTTTTCCTCATGTCTCTGTGCCAGGGAAAGCTAGGGGGTGTTGCAGGAAATCCCAGTGACAGAGGCTGAATCCCCAAGGTCAGGGAAGGTATTTCTCGCACTTCCCCGAGCAGGGAACACCTGTGATTGAAGAGAGATGCGTCGAGTTGTCTCTCGAACTCCCCCACACAATGACAATGGTTCCGGAATCCTGAGCGTGGGGAGGTTCCACCAACGGTCGGCAGCGCGTGGGTTCTAACGGAATGCCTGTGCTCGTCTCCCCTGAGGGTTTTCCTCATGTCTCGGTGCCAGGGAATGCTAGGGGGGGTTGCAGGAAATCCCAGTGACAGAGGCTGCCTCCCCAAGGTCAGGGAAGTTATTTCTCGGACTTCCCCGAGCAGGGAACACCTGTGACTGAAGAGAGCTGCGTGGAGATTTCTCTCGAGCTCCCCCACTCAATGACAATGGTTCTGGAATCCTGAGCGTGGGGAGGTTCCACCAACGGTCGGCAGCGCGTTCTTTCTAAGGGAATGCCTGTGCTTGTCTCATCTGAGGGTTTTCCTCATGTCTCTGTGCCAGGGAATGCGAGGGGTTGTTGTAGGAAATCCCAGTGACAGAGGCTGCCTCCCCAAGTTCAGGGAAGGTATTTCTCTGACTTCCCCGAGGAGGGAACACCTGTGACTGAAGAGAGCTGCGTGGAGTTTTCTCTCGAGCTCCCCCAATCAATTACAATGGTTCCGGAATCCTGAGCGTGGGGAGGTTTCACCAACGGTCGGCAGCGCGTGGGTTCTAAGGGAATGCCTGTGCTCGTCTCCCCTGAGGGTTTTCCTCATGTCTCTGTGCCAGGGAATGCTAGGAGGGTTTGCAGGAATTCCCAGTGACAGAGGCTGCCTCCCCATGGTCAGGGAAGTTATTTCTCGGACTTCCCCGAGCAGGGAACACCTGTGACTGAAGAGTGCTGCGTGGAGTTGTCTCTCGAGCTCCCCCACTCAATGACTATGGTTCCGAAATACTGAGCGTGGGGAGGTTCCACCAACGGTCGGCAGCGCGTGGGTTCTAACGGAATGCCTGTGCTCGTCTCCCCTGAGGGTTTTCCTAATGTCTCTCTGCCAGGGAATGCTAGGGGATGCTGCAGGAAATCCCAGTGACAGAGGCTGCCTCCCCAAGGTCAGGGAAGGTATTTCTCGGACTTCCCCGGACAGGGAACACCTGTGACTGAAGAGAGCTGCGTGGAGTTGTCTCTCGAGCTCCCCCACTCAATGACAATGGTTCCGGAATCCTGAGCGTGTGGAGGTTCCACTAACGGTCGGCAGCGCGTGGGTTCTAAAGGAATGCCTGTGCTCGTCTCCCCTGAGGGTTTTCCTCATGTCTCTGTGCCAGGGAATGCTAGGGGTGTTTGCAGGAAATCCCAGTGACAGAGGCTGCCTCCCCAAGGTCAGGGAAGGTATTTCTCAAAGTTCCCCGAGCAGGGAACACCTGTGACTGAAGAGAGCTGCGTGGAGTTTTCTCTCGAGCTCCCCCACTCAATGACAATGGTTCCGGAATCCTGAGCGTGGGGAGGTTCCACGAACGGTCGGCAGCGCGTGGTTTCTAAGGGAATGAATGTGCTCGTCTCCCCTGAGGGTTTTCCTAATGTCTCTGTGCCAGGGAATGCAAGGGGGGTTTGCAGGAAATCCCAGTGACAGAGGCTGCCTTCCCAAGGTCAGGGAAGGTATTTCTAAAACTTACCCGAGCAGGGAACACCTGTGACTGAAGAGAGCTGCGGGGAGTTGTCTCTCGAGCTCCCACACTCAATGAGAATGGTTCCGGAATCCTGAGCGTGGGGAGGTTCCACCAACGGTCGGCAGCGCGTGGGTTCTAAGGGAATGCCTGTGCTCGTCTCCCCTGAGGGTTTTCCTCATGTGTCTGTGCCAGGGAATGCTAGGGGGGTTTGCCGGAAATCCCAGTGACAGAGGCAGCATCCCCAAGGTCAGGGAAGTTATTCTTGGACTTCCCCGAGCAGGGAACACCTGTGAATGAAGAGAGCTGTGTGGAGTTGTCTCTCGAGCTCCCCCACTCAATGACAATTGTTCCGGAATCCTGAGCGTGGGGAGGTTCCACCAACGGTCGGCAGCGCGTGGTTTCTAAGGGAATGCCTGTGCTCATCTCCCCTGAGGGTTTTCCTCATGTCTCTGTGCCAGGGAATGCTAGGAGGGTTTGCAGGAAATCCCAGTGACAGAGGCTGCCTCCCCAAGGTCAGGGAAGGTATTTCTCGGACTTCCCCGAGCAGGGAACACCTGTGACTGAAGAGAGCTGCGTGGAGTTGTCTCTCGAGCTCCCCCATTCAATGACAATGGTTCCGGAATCCTGAGCGTGGGGAGGTTCCACCAACGGTCGGCAGCGCGTGGGTTCTAAACGAATGCCTGTGCTCGTCTCCCCTGACGGTTTTCCTCATGTGTCTGTGCCAGGGAATGCTAGGGGGGTTTGCCGGAAATCCCAGTGACAGAGGCTTCCTCCCCAAGGTCAGTGAAGGTATATCTCACACTTCCCCTAGCAGGGAACGCCTGTGACTGAAGAGAGCTGCGTGGAGTTTTCACTCGAGCTCCCCATCTCAATGACAATGTTTCCGGAATCCTGAGCGTGGGGAGGTTCCACCAACGGTCGGCAGTGCGTGGGTTCAAACGGAATGCCTGTGCTCGTCTCCCCTGAGTGTTTGCCTCATGTCTCTGTGCCAGGGAATGCTAGAGGTGTTTGCAGGAATTCCCAGTGACAGAGGCTGCCTCCCCAAGGTCAGGGAACGTATTTCACAAAGTTCCCCAAGCAGGGAACACCTGTGACTGAAGAGAGCTGCGTGGAGTTGTCTCTCGAGCTCCCCCACTCAATGACAATGGTTTCGGAATCCTGAGCGTGGGGAGGTTCCACCAACGGTCGGCAGCGCGTGGGTTCTAAGGGAATGCCTGTGCTCGTCTCCCCTGATTGTTTTCCTCATATCTCTGTGCCAGGGAATGCTAGGGGGGTTTGCAGGAATTCCCAGTGACAGAGGCTGCCTCCCCAAGGTCAGGGAAGGTATTTCTCACACTTCCCCGAGCAGGGAACACCTGTGACTGAAGAGAGCTGCGTGGAGTTCTCTCTCGAGCTCCCCCACTCAATGACAATGGTTCTGGAATCCTGAGCGTGGGGAGGTTCCACCAACGATCGGCAGCGCGTGGGTTCTAGGGAATGCCTGTGCTCGTCTCCCCTGAGGGTTTTCCTCATGTCTCTGTGCCAGTTAATGCTAGGGGGTGTCGCAGGAAATCCATGTGACAGAGGCTGCCTCCCCAAGGCCAGGGAAGTTATTTCTCGGACTTCCCCGGGCAGGGAACACCTGTGACTGAAGAGAGCTGCGTGGAGTTGTCTCTCGAGCTCCCCCACTCAATGACAATGGTTCCGGAATCCTGAGCGTGGGGAGGTTCCACGAACGGTCGGCAGCGCGTTGGTTCTAAGGGAATGCCTGTGCTCGTCTCCCCTGAGGGTTTTCCTCATGTGTCTGTGCCAGGTAATGCTAGGGGGGATTGCAGGAAATCCCAGTGACAGAGGCTGCCTCCCCAAGGTCAGGGAAGATATTTCTCGGACTTCCCCGAGCAGGCAACACCTGTGACTGAAGAGAGCTGCGTGGAGTTGTCTCTCGAGCTCCCCCACTCAATGACAATGGTTCCGGAATCCTGAGCGTGGGGAGGTTCCACCAACGGTCGGCAGCGCGTGGGTTCTAATGGCGTGCCTGTGTTCGTCTCCCCTGAGGGTTTTCTTCATGTCTCTGTGCCAGGGAATGCTAGGGGGGGTTGCAGGAAATCCCAGTGACAGAGGATGCCTCCCCAAGGTCAGGGAATGTATTTCTCGCACTTCCCCGAGCAGGGAACACCTGTGATTGAAGAGAGCTGCGTCGAGTTGTCTCTCGAACTCCCCCACTCAATGACAATGGTTCCGGAATCCTGAGCGTGTGGAGGTTCCACCAACGGTCAACAGCGCGTGGGTTCTAAGGGAGTGCTTGTGCTCGTCTCCCCTGAGGGTTTTCTTCATGTCTCTGTGCCAGGGAATGCTAGGGGGAGTTGCAGGAAGTCCCAGTGACAGAGGCTGCCTCCACAAGGTCAGGGGAGGTATTTCTCAAACTTCGCCGAGCAGGGAACACCTGTGACTGAAGAGAGCTGCATGGAGTTGTCTCTCGAGCTCCCCCACTCAATGACAATGGTTCCGGAATCCTGAGCGTGGGGAGGTTCCACCAACGGTCGGCAGCGCGTGGCTTATAAGGGAATGCCTGTGATCGTCTCCCCTGAGGGTTTTCCTCATGTCTCTGTGCCAGGGAATGCTAGGGTGTGTTGCAGGAAATCCCAGTGACAGAGGCTGCATCCCCAAGGTCAGGGAAGGTATTCTTGGACTTCCCCGAGCAGGGAACACCTGTGAATGAAGAGAGCTGTGTGGAGTTGTCTCTGGAGCTCCCCCACTCAATGACAATGGTTCCGGAATCCTGAGCGTGGGGAGGTTCCACCAACGGTCGGCAGCGCGTGGTTTCTAAGGGAATGCCTGTGCTCATCTCCCCTGAGGGTTTTCCTCATATCTCTGTGCCAGGGAATGCTAGGAGGGTTTGCAGGAAATCCCAGTGACAGAGGCTGCCTCCCCAAGGTCAGGGAAGGTATTTCTCGGACTTCCCCGAGCAGGGAACACCTGTGACTGAAGAGAGCTGCGTGGAGTTGTCTCTCGAGCTCCCCCATTCAATGACAATGGTTCCGGAATACTGAGCGTGGGGAGGTTCCACCAACGGTCGGCAGCGCGTGGGTTCTAAGCGAATGCCTGTGCTCGTCTCCGCTGAGGGTTTTCCTCATGTGTCTGTGCCAGGGAATGCTAGGGGGGTTTGCCGGAAATCCCAGTGACAGAGGCTGCCTCCCCAAGGTCAGGGAAGGTATTTCTCGCACTTCCCCGAGCAGGGAACACCTGTGACTGAAGAGAGCTGCCTGGAGTTTTCACTCGAGCTCCCCATCTCAATGACAATGGTTCCGGAATCCTTAGCGTTGGGAGGTTCCACCAATGGTCGGCAGCACGTGGGTTCTAACGGAATGCCTGTGCTCGTCTCCCCTTAGTGTTTACCACATGTCTCTGTGCCAGGGAATGCTAGGGGTGTTTGCAGGAAATCCCAGTGACAGAGGCTGCCTCCCCAAGGTCAGGGAACGTATTTCTCAAACTTCCCCGAGCAGGGAACACCTGTGACTGAAGAGAGCTGCGTGGAGTTGTCTCTCGAGCTCCCCCACTCAATGACAATGGTTCCGGAATCATTAGCGTGGGGAGGTTCCACCAACGGTCGGCAGCGCGTGGGTTCTAAGGGAATGCCTGTGCTCGTCTCCCCTGAGGGTTTTCCTCATGTGTCTGTGCCAGGTAAAGCTAGGGGCGTTTGCAGGAAATCCCAGTGACAGAGGCTGCCTCCCCAAGGTCAGGGAAGGTATTTCTCGCACTTCCCCGAGCAGGGAACACCTGTGACTGAAGAGAGCTGCGTGGAGTTGTCTCTCGAGCTCCCCCACTCAATGACAATGGTTCCGGAATCCTGAGCGTGGGGAGGTTCCACCAACGGTCGGCAGTGCGTGGGTTCTAAGGGAATGCCTGTGCTCGTCTCCCCTGAGGGTTTTCCTCATTTCTCTGTGCCAGGGAATGCTAGGGGTGTTTGCAGGAAATCCCAGTGACAGAGGCTGCCTCCCCAAGGTCTGGGAAGTTATTTCTCGGACTTAACTGAGCAGGGAACACCTGTGACTGAAGAGAGCTGCGTGGAGTTTTCTCTCGAGCTCCCCCACTCAATTACAATGTTTCCGGAATCCTGAGCGTGGGGAGGTTCCACCAACCGTCGGCAGCGCGTGGGTTCTAAGGGAATGCCTGTGCTCGTCTCCCCTGAGGGTTTTCCTCATGTCTCTGTGCCAGGGAATGCTAGGGGGAGTTGCAGGAAGTCCCAGTGACAGAGGCTGCCTCCCCAAGGTCAGGGAAGGTATTTCTCGCACTTCCCCGAGCAGGGAACACCTGTGACTGAAGAGAGCTGCGTGGAGTTGTCTCTCGAGCTCCCCCACTCAATGACAATGGTTCCGGAATCCTGAGCGTGTGGAGGTTCCACCAACGGTCGGCAGCGCGTGGGTTCTAAGGGAATGCCTGTGCTCATCTCCCCTGAGGGTTTTCCTCATGTCTCTCTGCCAGGGAATGCTAGGGGGGTTTGCAGGAAATCCCAGTGACAGAGGCTGCCTCCCCAAGGTCAGGGAAGGTATTTCTCATACTTCCCCGAGCAGGGAACACCTGTGACTGAAGAGAGCTGCGTGGAGTTGTCTCTCGAGCTCCCCCACTCAATGAAAATGGTTCCGGAATCCTGAGCGTGGGGAGGTTCCACCAACGGTCGGCAGCGCTTGGGTTCTAAAAGAATGCCTGTGCTCGTCTCCCCTGAGTGTTTTCCTCATTTCTCTGTGCCAGGGAATGCTAGGGGGGTTTGCAGGAAATCCCAGTGACAGAGGCTGCCTCCCCAAGGTCAGGGAAGGTATTTCTCAAACTTCGCCGAGCAGGGAACACCTGTGACTGAAGAGAGCTGCGTGGAGTTGTCTCTCGAGCTCCCCCACTCAATGACAATGGTTCCGGAATCCTGAGCGTGGGGAGGTTCCACCAACGGTCGGCAGCGCGTGGTTTCTAAGGGAATGCCTGTGCTCATCTCCCCTGAGGGTTTTCCTCATATCTCTGTGCCAGGGAATGCTAGGAGGGTTTGCAGGAAATCCCAGTGACAGAGGCTGCCTCCCCAAGTTCAGGGAAGGTATTTCTCGGACTTCCCCGAGCAGGGAACACCTGTGACTGAAGAGAGCTGCGTCGAGTTGTCTCTCGAGCTCCCCCATTCAATGACAATGGTTCCGGAATCCTGAGCGTGGGGAGGTTCCACCAACGGTCGGCAGCGCGTGGGTTCTAAGCGAATGCCTGTGCTCGTCTCCCCTGAGGGTTTTCCTCATGTGTCTGTGCCAGGGAATGCTTGGGGGGTTTGCCGGAAATCCCAGTGACAGAGGCTGCCTCCCCAAGGTCAGGGAAGGTGTTTCTCGCACTTCCCCGAGCAGGGAACGCCTGTGACTGAAGAGAGCTGCCTGGAGTTTTCACTCGAGCTCCCCATCTCAATGACAATGGTTCCGGAATCCTTAGCGTTGGGAGGTTCCACCAACGGTCGGCAGCGCGTGGGTTCTAAGGGAATGCCTGTGCTCGTCTCCCCTTAGTGTTTACCACATGTCTCTGTGCCAGGGAATGCTAGGGGTGTTTGCAGGAAATCCCAGTGACAGAGGCTGCCTCCCCAAGGTCAGGGAACGTATTTCTCAAACTTCCCCGAGCAGGGAACACCTGTGACTGAAGAGAGCTGCGTGGAGTTGTCTCTCGAGCTCCCCCACTCAATGACAATGGTTCCGGAATCCTTAGCGTGGGGAGGTTCCACCAACGGTCGGCAGCGCGTGGGTTCTAAGGGAATGCCTGTGCTCGTCTCCCCTGAGGGTTTTCCTCATGTGTCTGTGCCAGGTAATGCTAGGGGCGTTTGCAGGAAATCCCAGTGACAGAGGCTGCCTCCCCAAGGTCAGGGAAGGTATTTCTCGCACTTCCCCGAGCAGGGAACACCTGTGACTGAAGAGAGCTGCGTGGAGTTGTCTCTCGAGCTCCCCCACTCAATGACAATGGTTCCGGAATCCTGAGCGTGGGGAGGTTCCACCAACGGTCGGCAGTGCGTGGGTTCTAAGGGAATGCCTGTGCTCGACTCCCCTGAGGGTTTTCCTCATTTCTCTGTGCCAGGGAATGCTAGGGGTGTTTGCAGGAAATCCCAGTGACAGAGGCTGCCTCCCCAAGGTCTGGGAAGTTATTTCTCGGACTTAACTGAGCAGGGAACACCTGTGACTGAAGAGAGCAGCGTGGAGTTTTCTCTCGAGCTCCCCCACTCAATTACAATGGTTACGGAATCCTGAGCGTGGGGAGGTTCCACCAACGGTCGGCAGCGCGTGGGTTCTAAGGGAATGCCTGTGCTCGTCTCCCCTGAGGGTTTTCCTCATTTCTCTGTGCCAGGGAATGCTAGGAGGGTTTGCAGGAAATCCCAGTGACAGAGGCTGACTCCCCAAGGTCAGGGAAGGTATTTCTCAGACTTCCCCGAGCAGGGAACACCTGTGACTGAAGAGAGCTGCGTGGAGTTGTCTCTCGAGCTCCCCCACTCAATGAAAATGGTTCCGGAATCCTGAGCGTGGGGAGGTTCCACCAACGGTCGGCAGCGCTTGGGTTCTAAAAGAATGCCTGTGCTCATCTCCCCTGAGGGTTTTCCTCATATCTCTGTGCCAGGGAATGCTAGGAGGGTTTGCAGGAAATCCCAGTGACAGAGGCTGCCTCCCCAAGGTCAGGGAAGGTATTTCTCGGACTTCCCCGAGCAGGGAACACCTGTGATTGAAGAGAGCTGCGTGGAGTTGTCTCTCGAGCTCCCCCACTCAATGACAATGGTTCCGGAATCCTGAGCGTGGGGAGGTTCCACCAACGGTCGGCAGCGCGTGGGTTCTAAGGGAATGCCTGTGCTCGTCTCCCCTGAGGGTTTTCCTCAAGTGTCTGTGCCAGGTAATGCTAGGGGCGTTTGCAGGAAATCCCAGTGACAGAGGCTGCCTCCCCAAGGTCAGGGAAGTTATTTCTCGCACTTCCCCGAGCAGGGAACACCTGTGACTGAAGAGAGCTGCGTGGAGTTGTCTCTCGAGCTCCCCCACTCAATGACAATGGTTCCGGAATCCTGAGCGTGGGGAGGTTCCACCAACGGTCGGCAGTGCGTGGGTACTAAGGGAATGCCTGTGCTCGTCTCCCCTGAGGGTTTTCCTCATTTCTCTGTGCCAGGGAATGCTAGGGGTGTTTGCAGGAAATCCCAGTGACAGAGGCTGCCTCCCCAAGGTCTGGGAAGTTATTTCTCGGACTTAACTGAGCAGGGAACACCTGTGACTGAAGAGAGCTGCGTGGAGTTTTCTCTCGAGCTCCCCCACTCAATTACAATGGTTCCGGAATCCTGAGCGTGGGGAGGTTCCACCAACGGTCGGCAGCGCGTGGGTTCTAAGGGAATGCCTGTGCTCGTCTCCCCTGAGGGTTTTCCTCATGTCTCTGTGCCAGGGAATGCTAGGAGGGTTTGCAGGAAATCCCAGTGACAGAGGCTGACTCCCCAAGGTCAGGGAAGGTATTTCTCAGACTTCCCCGAGCAGGGAACACCTGTGACTGAAGAGAGCTGCGTGGAGTTGTCTCTCGAGCTCCCCCACTCAATGACAATGGTTCCGGAATCCTGAGCGTGGGGAGGTTCCACCAACGGTCAGCAGCGCGTGGGTTCTAAGGGAGTGCCTGTGCTCGTCTCCCCTGAGTGTTTTCTTCATGTCTCTGTGCCAGGGAATGCTAGGGGTGGTTGCAGGAAGTCCCAGTGACAGAGGCTGCCTCCCCAAGGTCAGGGAAGGTATTTCTCGCACTTCCCCGAGCAGGGAACACCTGTGACTGAAGAGAGCTGCGTGGAGTTGTCTCTCGAGCTCCCCCACTCAATGACAATGGTTCCGGAATCCTGAGCGTGGGGAGGTTCCACCAACGGTCGGCAGCACGTGGGTTCTATGGGAGTGCCTGTGCTCGTCTCCCCTGAGGGTTTTCTTCATGTCTCTGTGCCAGGGAATGCTAGGGGGAGTTGCAGGAAGTCCCAGTGACAGAGGCTGCCTCCCCAAGGTCAGGGAAGGTATTTCTCGCACTTCCCCGAGCAGGGAACACCTGTGACTGAAGAGAGCTGCGTGGAGTTGTCTCTCGAGCTCCCCCACTCAATGACAATGGTTCCGGAATCCTGAGCGTGTGGAGGTTCCACCAACGGTCGGCAGCGCGTGGGTTCTAAGGGAATGCCTGTGCTCGTCTCCCCTGAGGGTTTTCCTCATGTCTCTGTGCCAGGGAATGCTAGGGGGGTTTGCAGGAAATCCCAGTGACAGAGGCTGCCTCCCCAAGGTCAGGGAAGGTATTTCTCAAACTTCGCCGAGCAGGGAACTCCTGTGACTGAAGAGAGCTGCGTGGAGTTGTCTCTCGAGCTCCCCCACTCAATGACAATGGTTCCGGAATCCTGAGCGTGGGGAGGTTCCACCAACGGTCGGCAGCGCGTGGTTTCTAAGGGAATGCCTGTGCTCATCTCCCCTGAGTGTTTTCCTCATATCTCTGTGCCAGGGAATGCTAGGAGGTTTTGCAGGAAATCCCAGTGACAGAGGCTGCCTCCCCAAGGTCAGGGAAGGTATTTCTCGGACTTCCCCGAGCAGGGAACACCTGTGACTGAAGAGAGCTGCGTGGAGTTGTCTCTCGAGCTCCCCCATTCAATGACAATGGTTCCGGAATCCTGAGCGTGGGGAGGTTCCACCAACGGTCGGCAGCGCGTGGGTTCTAAGGGAATGCCTGTGCTCGTCTCCCCTTAGTGTTTACCACATGTCTCTGTGCCAGGGAATGCTAGGGGTGTTTGCAGGAAATCCCAGTGACAGAGGCTGCCTCCCCAAGGTCAGGGAACGTATTTCTCAAACTTCCCCGAGCAGGGAACACCTGTGACTGAAGAGAGCTGCGTGGAGTTGTCTCTCGAGCTCCCCCACTCAATGACAATGGTTCCGGAATCCTTAGCGTGGGGAGGTTCCACCAACGGTCGGCAGCGCGTGGGTTCTAAGGGAATGCCTGTGCTCGTCTCCCCTGAGGGTTTTCCTCATGTGTCTGTGCCAGGTAATGCTAGGGGCGTTTGCAGGAAATCCCAGTGACAGAGGCTGCCTCCCCAAGGTCAGGGAAGGTATTTCTCGCACTTCCCCGAGCAGGGAACACCTGTGACTGAAGAGAGCTGCGTGGAGTTGTCTCTCGAGCTCCCCCACTCAATGACAATGGTTCCGGAATCCTGAGCGTGGGGAGGTTCCACCAACGGTCGGCAGTGCGTGGGTACTAAGGGAATGCCTGTGCTCGTCTCCCCTGAGGGTTTTCCTCATTTCTCTGTGCCAGGGAATGCTAGGGGTGTTTGCAGGAAATCCCAGTGACAGAGGCTGACTCCCCAAGGTCAGGGAAGGTATTTCTCAGACTTCCCCGAGCAGGGAACACCTGTGACTGAAGAGAGCTGCGTGGAGTTGTCTCTCGAGCTCCCCCACTCAATGACAATGGTTCCGGAATCCTGAGCGTGGGGAGGTTCCACCAACGGTCAGCAGCGCGTGGGTTCTAAGGGAGTGCCTGTGCTCGTCTCCCCTGAGGGTTTTCTTCATGTCTCTGTGCCAGGGAATGCTAGGGGGAGTTGCAGGAAGTCCCAGTGACAGAGGCTGCCTCCCCAAGGTCAGGGAAGGTATTTCTCGCACTTCCCCGAGCAGGGAACACCTGTGACTGAAGAGAGCTGCGTGGAGTTGTCTCTCGAGCTCCCCCACTCAATGACAATGGTTCCGGAATCCTGAGCGTGTGGAGGTTCCACCAACGGTCGGCAGCGCGTGGGTTCTAAGGGAATGCCTGTGCTCGTCTCCCCTGAGGGTTTTCCTCATGTCTCTGTGCCAGGGAATGCTAGGGGGGTTTGCAGGAAATCCCAGTGACAGAGGCTGCCTCCCCAAGGTCAGGGAAGGTATTTCTCATACTTCCCCGAGCAGGGAACACCTGTGACTGAAGAGAGCTGCGTGGAGTTGTCTCTCGAGCTCCCCCACTCAATGAAAATGGTTCCGGAATCCTGAGCGTGGGGAGGTTCCACCAACGGTCGGCAGCGCTTGGGTTCTAAAAGAATGCCTGTGCTCATCTCCCCTGAGGGTTTTCCTCATATCTCTGTGCCAGGGAATGCTAGGAGGGTTTGCAGGAAATCCCAGTGACAGAGGCTGCCTCCCCAAGGTCAGGGAAGGTATTTCTCGGACTTCCCCGAGCAGGGAACTCCTGTGACTGAAGAGAGCTGCGTGGAGTTCTCTCTCGAGCTCCCCCATTCAATGACAATTGTTCCGGAATCCTGAGCGTGGGGAGGTTCCACCAACGGTCGGCAGCGCGTGGGTTCTAAGCGAATGCCTGTGCTCGTCTCCCCTGAGGGTTTTCCTCATGTGTCTGTGCCAGGGAATGCTAGGGGGGTTTGCCGGAAATCCCAGTGACAGAGGCTGCCTCCCCAAGGTCTGGGAAGTTATTTCTCGGACTTAACTGAGCAGGGAACACCTGTGACTGAAGAGAGCTGCGTGGAGTTTTCTCTCGAGCTCCCCCACTCAATTACAATGGTTCCGGAATCCTGAGCGTGGGGAGGTTCCACCAACGGTCGGCAGCGCGTGGGTTCTAAGGGAATGCCTGTGCTCGTCTCCCCTGAGGGTTTTCCTCATGTCTCTGTGCCAGGGAATGCTAGGAGGGTTTGCAGGAAATCCCAGTGACAGAGGCTGACTCCCCAAGGTCAGGGAAGGTTTTTCTCGCACTTCCCCGAGCAGGGAACACCTGTGACTGAAGAGAGCTGCGTGGAGTTGTCTCTCGAGCTCCCCCACTCAATGACAATGGTTCCGGAATCCTGAGCGTGGGGAGGTTCCACCAACGGTCAGCAGCGCGTGGGTTCTAAGGGAGTGCCTGTGCTCGTCTCCCCTGAGTGTTTTCTTCATGTCTCTGTGCCAGGGAATGCTAGGGGTGTTTGCCGGAAATCTCAGTGACAGAGGCTGCCTCCCCAAGGTCAGGGAAGGTATTTCTCGCACTTCCCCGAGCAGGGAACACCTGTGACTGAAGAGAGCTGCGTGGAGTTGTCTCTCGAGTTCCCCCACTCAATGACAATGGTTCCGGAATCCTGAGCGTGGGGAGGTTCCACCAACGGTCGGCAGCGCGTGGGTTCTAAGGGAATGCCTGTGCTCGTCTCCCCTGAGTGTTTTCCTCATTTCTCTGTGCCAGGGAATGCTAGGGGGGGTTGCAGGAATTCCCAGTGACAGAGGCTGCCTCCCCAAGGTCAGGGAAGGTATTTCTCGGACTTCCCCGAGCAGGGAACACCTGTGACTGAAGAGAGCTGCGTGGAGTTGTCTCTCGAGCTCCCCCACTCAATGACAATGGTTCCGGAATCCTTAGCGTGGGGAGGTTCCACCAACGGTCGGCAGCGCGTGGGTTCTAAGGGAATGCCTGTGCTCGTCTCCCCTGAGGGTTTTCCTCATGTGTCTGTGCCAGGTAATGCTAGGGGCGTTTGCAGGAAATCCCAGTGACAGAGGCTGCCTCCCCAAGGTCAGGGAAGGTATTTCTCGCACTTCCCCGAGCAGGGAACACCTGTGACTGAAGAGAGCTGCGTGGAGTTGTCTCTCGAGCTCCCCCACTCAATGACAATGGTTCCGGAATCCTGAGCGTGGGGAGGTTCCACCAACGGTCGGCAGTGCGTGGGTACTAAGGGAATGCCTGTGCTCGTCTCCCCTGAGGGTTTTCCTCATTTCTCTGTGCCAGGGAATGCTAGGGGTGTTTGCAGGAAATCCCAGTGACAGAGGCTGCCTCCCCAAGGTCTGGGAAGTTATTTCTCGGACTTAACTGAGCAGGGAACACCTGTGACTGAAGAGAGCTGCGTGGAGTTTTCTCTCGAGCTCCCCCACTCAATTACAATGGTTCCGGAATCCTGAGCGTGGGGAGGTTCCACCAACGGTCGGCAGCGCGTGGGTTCAAAGGCAATGCCTGTGCTCGTCTCCCCTGAGGGTTTTCCTCATGTCTCTGTGCCAGGGAATGCTAGGAGGGTTTGCAGGAAATCCCAGTGACAGAGGCTGCATCCCCAAGGTCAGGGAAGGTATTCTTGGACTTCCCCGAGCAGGGAACACCTGTGAATGAAGAGAGCTGTGTTGAGTTGTCTCTCGAGCTCCCCCACTCAATGACAATGGTTCCGGAATCCTGAGCGTGGGGAGGTTCCACCAACGGTCGGCAGCGCGTGGTTTCTAAGGGAATGCCTGTGCTCATCTCCCCTGAGGGTTTTCCTCATGTCTCTGTGCCAGGGAATGCTAGGAGGGTTTGCAGGAAATCCCAGTGACAGAGGCTGCCTCCCCAAGGTCAGGGAAGGTATTTCTCGGACTTCCCCGAGCAGGGAACGCCTGTGACTGAAGATAGATGCCTGGAGTTTTCACTCGAGCTCCCCATCTCAATGACAATTGTTCCGGAATCCTTAGCGTGGGGAGGTTCCACCAACGGTCGGCAGCGCGTGGGTTCTAACGGAATGCCTGTGCTCGTCTCCCCTGAGTGTTTACCACATGTCTCTGTGCCAGGGAATGCTAGGGGTGTTTGCAGGAAATCCCAGTGACAGAGGCTGCCTCCCCAAGGTCAGGGAACTTATTTCTCAAACTTCCCCAAGCAGGGAACACCTGTGACTGAAGAGAGCTGCGTGGAGTTGTCTCTCGAGCTCCCCCACTCAATGACAATGGTTCCGGAATCCTGAGCGTGGGGAGGTTCCACCAACGGTCGGCAGCGCGTGTGTTCTAAGGGAATGCCTGTGCTCGTCTCCCCTGAGGGTTTTCCTCATGTGTCTGTGCCAGGTAATGCTAGGGGGGGTTGCAGGAAATCCCAGTGACAGAGGCTGCCTCCCCAAGGTCAGGGAAGTTATTTCTCGCACTTCCCCTAGCAGGCAACACCTGTGACTGAAGAGAGCTGCGTGGAGTTGTCTCTCGAGCTCCCCCACTCAATGACAATGTTTCCGGAATCCTGAGCGTGGGGAGGTTCCACCAACGGTCGGCAGCGCGTGGGTTCTAAGGGAATGCCTGTGCTCGTCTCCCCTGAGGGTTTTCCTCATTTCTCTGTGCCAGGGAATGCTAGGGGTGTTTGCAGGAAATCCCAGTGACAGAGGCTGCCTCCCCAAGGTCTGGGAAGGTATTTCTCGGACTTAACTGAGCAGGGAACACCTGTGACTGAAGAGAGCTGCGTGGAGTTGTCTCTCGAGCTCCCCCACTCAATGACATTGGTTCCGGAATCCTGAGCGTGGGGAGGTTCCACCAACGGTCGGCAGCGCGTGGATTCTCAGGGAATGCCTGTGCTCATCTCCCCTGAGGGTTTTCCTCATGTCTCTGTGCCAGGGAATGCTAGGGGTTGTTGCAGGAAATGCCAGTGAGAGAGGCTGCCTCCCCAAGGTCAGGGAAGGTATTTCCCAGACTTCCCCGAGCAGGGAACACCTGTGACTGAAGAGAGCTGCGTGGAGTTGTCTCTCGTGCTCCCCCACTCAATGACAATGGTTCGGGAATCCTGAGCGTGGGAGGTTCCACCAACGGTCGGCAGCGCGTGGGTTCTAGGGAATGCCAGTGCTCGTCTCCCCTGAGGGCTTTCTTCATGTCTCTGTGCCAGGGAATGCTAGGGGGGTTTGCAGGAAATCCCAGTGACAGAGGCTGCCTCCACAAGTTCAGGGAAGGTATTTCTCGCACTTCCCCGAGCAGGGAACGCCTGTGACTGAAGAGAGCTGCGTGGAGTTTTCACTCGAGCTCCCCATCTCAATGACAATGGTTCCGGAATCCTGAGCGTGGGGAGGTTCCACCAACGGTCGGCAGCGCGTGGGTTCTAACGGAATGCCTGTGCTCGTCTCCCCTGAGTGTTTTCCTCATTTCTCTGTGCCAGGGAATGCTAGGGGGGTTTGCAGGAAATCCCAGTGACAGAGGCTGCCTCCCCAAGTTCAGGGAAGGTATTCTTGGACTTCCCCGAGCAGGGAACACCTGTGAATGAAGAGAGCTGTGTGGAGTTGTCTCTCGAGCTCCCCCACTCAATGACAATGGTTCCGGAATCCTGAGCGTGGGGAGGTTCCACCAACGGTCGGCAGCGCGTGGTTTCTAAGGGAATGCCTGTGCTCATCTCCCCTGAGGGTTTTCCTCATGTCTCTTTGCCAGGGAATGCTAGGAGGGTTTGCAGGAAATCCCAGTGACAGAGGCTGCCTCCCCAAGGTCAGGGAAGGTATTTCTCGGACTTCCCCGAGCAGGGAACACCTGTGACTGAAGAGAGCTGCGTGGAGTTGTCTCTCGAGCTCCCCCATTCAATGACAATGGTTCCGGAATCCTGAGCGTGTGAAGGTTCCACCAACGGTCGGCAGCGCGTGGGTTCTAAGCAAATGCCTGTGCTCTTCTCCCCTGAGGGTTTTCCTCATGTGTCTGTGCCAGGGAATGCTAGGGGGGTTTGCCGGAAATCCCAGTGACAGAGGCTGCCTCCCCAAGGTCAGGGAAGGTATTTCTCGCACTTCCCCGAGCAGGGAACGCCTGTGATTGAAGAGAGCTGCGTGGAGTTTTCACTCGAGCTCCCCATCTCAATGACAATGGTTCCGGAATCCTTAGCGTGGGGAGGTTCCACCAACGGTCGGCAGCGCGTGGGTTCTAACGGAATGCCTGTGCTCGTCTCCCCTGAGTGTTTACCACATGTCTCTGTGCCAGGGAATGCTAGGGGTGTTTGCAGGAAATCCCAGTGACAGAGGCTGCCTCCCCAAGGTCAGGGATAGTATTTCTCGGACTTCCCCGAGCAGGGAACACCTGTGACTGAAGAGAGCTGCGTGGAGTTGTCTCTCGAGCTCCCCCACTCAATGACAATGGTTCCGGAATCATGAGCGTGGGGAGGTTCCACCAACGGTCGGCAGCGCGTGGGTTCTAAGGGAATGCCTGTGCTCGTCTCCCCTGAGGGTTTTCCTCATGTCTCTGTGCCAGGGAATGCTAGGGGATGCTGCAGGAAATCCCAGTGACAGAGGCTGCCTCCCCAAGGTCAGGGAAGGTATTTCTCGGACTTCCCCGGCCAGGGAACACCTGTGACTGAAGAGAGCTGCGTGGAGTTGTCTCTCGAGCTCCCCCACTCAATGACAATGGTTCCGGAATCCTGAGCGTGGGGAGGTTCCACCAACGTTCGGCAGCGCGTGGGTTCTAAAGGAATGCCTGTGCTCGTCTCCCCTGAGTGTTTTCCTCATTTCTCTGTGCCAGGGAATGCTAGGGGGGTTTGCAGGAAATCCCAGTGACAGAGGCTGCCTCCCCAAGGTCAGGGAAGGTATTTCTCAAACTTCCCCGTGCAGGGAACACCTGTGACTGAAGAGAGCTGCGTGGAGTTGTCTCTCGAGCTCCCCCACTCAATGAAAATGGTTCCGGAATCCTGAGCGTGGGGAGGTTCCACCAACGGTCGGCAGCGCGTGGGTTCTAAAGGAATGCCTGTGCTCGTCTCCCCTGAGGGTTTTCCTCATTTCTCTGTGCCAGGGAATGCTAGGGGGGTTTGCAGGAAATCCCAGTGACAGAGGCTGCCTCCCCAAGGTCAGGGAAGCTATTTCTCGGACTTCCCCGAGCAGGGAACACCTGTGACTGAAGAGAGCTGCGTGGAGTTGTCTCTCGAGCTCCCCCACTCAATGACAATGGTTCCGGAATCCTGAGCGTGGGGAGGTTCCACCAACGGTCGGCAGCGCTTGGGTTCTAACGAAATGCCTGTGCTCGTCTCCCCTGAGGGTTTTCCTCATGTCTCTGTGCCAGGGAATGCTCGGGGGATTTGCAGGAAATCCCAGTGACAGAGGCTGCTTCCCCAAGGTCAGGGAAGGTTTTTCTCGGAATTCCCCTAGCAGGGAACACCTGTGACTGAAGAGAGCATCGTGGAGTTGTCTCTCGAGCTCCCCAACTCAATGACAATGGTTCCGGAATCCTGAGCGTGGGGAGGTTCCACCAACGGTCGGTAGCGCGTGGGTTCTAAGGGAATGCCTGTTCTACTCTCCCCTGAGGGTTTTCGTCATGTCTCTGTGCCAGGGAATGCTAGGGGGGGTGCAGGAAATCCCAGTGACATAGGCTGCCTCCCAAAGGGCAGGGAAGTTATTTCTCGGACTTCCCCTAGCAGGGAACACCTGTGACTGAAGAGAGCTGCGTGGAGTTGTCTCCCGAGCTCCCCCAATCAATGACAAAGGTTCTGGAATCCTGAGCGTGGGGAGGTTCCACCAACGGTCGGCAGCGCGTGGGTTCTAATGGAGTGCCTGTGGTCGTCTCCCCTGAGGGTTTTCTTCATGTCTCTGTGCCAGGGAATGCTAGGGGGGGTTGCAGGAAATCCCAGTGACAGAGGATGCCTCCCCAAGGTCAGGGAATGTATTTCTCGCACTTCCCCGAGCAGGGAACACCTGTGATTGAAGAGAGCTGAGTCGAGTTGTCTCTCGAACTCCCCCACTCAATGACAATGGTTCCGGAATCCTGAGCGTGTGGAGGTTCCACCAACGGTCAGCAGCGCGTGGGTTCTAAGGGAGTGCCTGTGCTCGTCTCCCCTGAGGGTTTTCTTCATGTCTCTGTGCCAGGGAATGCTAGGGGGGGTTGCAGGTATTCCCAGTGACAGAGGCTGCCTCCCCAAGGTCAGGGAAGGTATTTCTCGCACTTCCCCGAGCAGGGAACACCTGTGACTGAAGAGAGCTGCGTGGAGTTGTCTCTCGAGCTCCCCCACTCAATGAAAATTGTTCCGGAATCCTGAGCGTGGGGAGGTTCCACCAACGGTCGGCAGCGCTTGGGTTCTAAAAGAATGCCTGTGCTCGTCTCCCCTGAGTATTTTCCTCATTTCTCTGTGCCAGGGAATGCTAGGGGGGTTTGCAGGAAATCCCAGTGACAGAGGCTGCCTCCCCAAGTCAGGGAAGTTATTTCTCGGACTTCCCCGAGCAGGGAACACCTGTGACTGAAGAGAGCTGCGTGGAGTTGTCTCTCGAGCTCCCCCACTCAATGACAATTGTTCCGGAATCCTGAGCGTGGGGAGGTTGCACCAACGGTCGGCAGCGCGTGGCTTATAAGGGAATGCCTGTGTTCGTCTCCCCTGAGGGTTTTCCTCATGTGTCTGTGCCAGGGAATGCTAGGGGGGTTTGCCGGAAATCCCAGTGACAGAGGCTGCCTCCCCAAGGTCTGGGAAGTTATTTCTCGGACTTAACTGAGCAGGGAACACCTGTGACTGAAGAGAGCTGCGTGGAGTTTTCTCTCGAGCTCCCCCACTCAATTACAATGGTTCCGGAATCCTGAGCGTGGGGAGGTTCCACCAACGGTCGGCAGCGCGTGGGTTCTAAGGGAATGCCTGTGCTCGTCTCCCCTGAGGGTTTTCCTCATGTCTCTGTGCCAGGGAATGCTAGGAGGGTTTGCAGGAAATCCCAGTGACAGAGGCTGACTCCCCAAGATCAGGGAAGGTTTTTCTCGCACTTCCCCGAGCAGGGAACACCTGTGACTGAAGAGAGCTGCGTGGAGTTCTCTCTCGAGCTCCCCCACTCAATGACAATGGTTCCGGAATCCTGAGCGTGGGGAGGTTCCACCAACGGTCAGCAGCGCGTGGGTTCTAAGGGAGTGCCTGTGCTCGTCTCCCCTGAGTGTTTTCTTCATGTCTCTGTGCCAGGGAATGCTAGGGGTGTTTGCCGGAAATCCCAGTGACAGAGGCTGCCTCCCCAAGGTCAGGGAAGGTATTTCTCGCACTTCCCCGAGCAGGGAACACCTGTGACTGAAGAGAGCTGCGTGGAGTTGTCTCTCGAGTTCCCCCACTCAATGACAATGGTTCCGGAATCCTGAGCGTGGGGAGGTTCCACCAACGGTCGGCAGCGCGTGGGTTCTAAGGGAATGCCTGTGCTCGTCTCCCCTGAGTGTTTTCCTCATGTCTCTGTGCCAGGGAATGCTAGGGGGGGTTGCAGGAATTCCCAGTGACAGAGGCTGCCTCCCCAAGGTCAGGGAAGGTATTTCTCGGACTTCCCCGAGCAGGGAACACCTGTGACTGAAGAGAGCTGCGTGGAGTTGTCTCTCGAGCTCCCCCACTCAATGACAATGGTTCCGGAATCCTTAGCGTGGGGAGGTTCCACCAACGGTCGGCAGCGCGTGGGTTCTAAGGGAATGCCTGTGCTCGTCTCCCCTGAGGGTTTTCCTCATGTGTCTGTGCCAGGTAATGCTAGGGGCGTTTGCAGGAAATCCCAGTGACAGAGGCTGCCTCCCCAAGGTCAGGGAAGGTATTTCTCGCACTTCCCCGAGCAGGGAACACCTGTGACTGAAGAGAGCTGCGTGGAGTTGTCTCTCGAGCTCCCCCACTCAATGACAATGGTTCCGGAATCCTGAGCGTGGGGAGGTTCCACCAACGGTCGGCAGTGCGTGGGTACTAAGGGAATGCCTGTGCTCGTCTCCCCTGAGGGTTTTCCTCATTTCTCTGTGCCAGGGAATGCTAGGGGTGTTTGCAGGAAATCCCAGTGACAGAGGCTGCCTCCCCAAGGTCTGGGAAGTTATTTCTCGGACTTAACTGAGCAGGGAACACCTGTGACTGAAGAGAGCTGCGTGGAGTTTTCTCTCGAGCTCCCCCACTCAATTACAATGGTTCCGGAATCCTGAGCGTGGGGAGGTTCCACCAACGGTCGGCAGCGCGTGGGTTCAAAGGGAATGCCTGTGCTCGTCTCCCCTGAGGGTTTTCCTCATGTCTCTGTGCCAGGGAATGCTAGGAGGGTTTGCAGGAAATCCCAGTGACAGAGGCTGCATCCCCAAGGTCAGGGAAGGTATTCTTGGACTTCCCCGAGCAGGGAACACCTGTGAATGAAGAGAGCTGTGTTGAGTTGTCTCTCGAGCTCCCCCACTCAATGACAATGGTTCCGGAATCCTGAGCGTGGGGAGGTTCCACCAACGGTCGGCAGCGCGTGGTTTCTAAGGGAATGCCTGTGCTCATCTCCCCTGAGGGTTTTCCTCATGTCTCTGTGCCAGGGAATGCTAGGAGGGTTTGCAGGAAATCCCAGTGACAGAGGCTGCCTCCCCAAGGTCAGGGAAGGTATTTCTCGGACTTCCCCGAGCAGGGAACGCCTGTGACTGAAGATAGATGCCTGGAGTTTTCACTCGAGCTCCCCATCTCAATGACAATTGTTCCGGAATCCTTAGCGTGGGGAGGTTCCACCAACGGTCGGCAGCGCGTGGGTTCTAACGGAATGCCTGTGCTCGTCTCCCCTGAGTGTTTACCACATGTCTCTGTGCCAGGGAATGCTAGGGGTGTTTGCAGGAAATCCCAGTGACAGAGGCTGCCTCCCCAAGGTCAGGGAACGTATTTCTCAAACTTCCCCAAGCAGGGAACACCTGTGACTGAAGAGAGCTGCGTGGAGTTGTCTCTCGAGCTCCCCCACTCAATGACAATGGTTCCGGAATCCTGAGCGTGGGGAGGTTCCACCAACGGTCGGCAGCGCGTGTGTTCTAAGGGAATGCCTGTGCTCGTCTCCCCTGAGGGTTTTCCTCATGTGTCTGTGCCAGGTAATGCTAGGGGCGTTTGCAGGAAATCCCAGTGACAGAGGCTGCCTCCCCAAGGTCAGGGAAGGTATTTCTCGCACTTCCCCTAGCAGGCAACACCTGTGACTGAAGAGAGCTGCGTGGAGTTGTCTCTCGAGCTCCCCCACTCAATGACAATGTTTCCGGAATCCTGAGCGTGGGGAGGTTCCACCAACGGTCGGCAGCGCGTGGGTTCTAAGGGAATGCCTGTGCTCGTCTCCCCTGAGGGTTTTCCTCATTTCTCTGTGCCAGGGAATGCTAGGGGTGTTTGCAGGAAATCCCAGTGACAGAGGCTGCCTCCCCAAGGTCTGGGAAGGTATTTCTCGGACTTAACTGAGCAGGGAACACCTGTGACTGAAGAGAGCTGCGTGGAGTTGTCTCTCGAGCTCCCCCACTCAATGACATTGGTTCCGGAATCCTGAGCGTGGGGAGGTTCCACCAACGGTCGGCAGCGCGTGGATTCTCAGGGAATGCCTGTGCTCATCTCCCCTGAGGGTTTTCCTCATGTCTCTGTGCCAGGGAATGCTAGGGGTTGTTGCAGGAAATCCCAGTGAGAGAGGCTGCCTCCCCAAGGTCAGGGAAGGTATTTCCCAGACTTCCCCGAGCAGGGAACACCTGTGACTGAAGAGAGCTGCGTGGAGTTGTCTCTCGTGCTCCCCCACTCAATGACAATGGTTCGGGAATCCTGAGCGTGGGAGGTTCCACCAACGGTCGGCAGCGCGTGGGTTCTAGGGAATGCCAGTGCTCGTCTCCCCTGAGGGCTTTCCTCATGTCTCTGTGCCAGGGAATGCTAGGGGGGTTTGCAGGAAATCCCAGTGACAGAGGCTGCCTCCACAAGTTCAGGGAAGGTATTTCTCGCACTTCCCCGAGCAGGGAACGCCTGTGACTGAAGAGAGCTGCGTGGAGTTTTCACTCGAGCTCCCCATCTCAATGACAATGGTTCCGGAATCCTGAGCGTGGGGAGGTTCCACCAACGGTCGGCAGCGCGTGGGTTCTAACGGAATGCCTGTGCTCGTCTCCCCTGAGTGTTTTCCTCATTTCTCTGTGCCAGGGAATGCTAGGGGGGTTTGCAGGAAATCCCAGTGACAGAGGCTGCCTCCCCAAGTTCAGGGAAGGTATTCTTGGACTTCCCCGAGCAGGGAACACCTGTGAATGAAGAGAGCTGTGTGGAGTTGTCTCTCGAGCTCCCCCACTCAATGACAATGGTTCCGGAATCCTGAGCGTGGGGAGGTTCCACCAACGGTCGGCAGCGCGTGGTTTCTAAGGGAATGCCTGTGCTCATCTCCCCTGAGGGTTTTCCTCATGTCTCTTTGCCAGGGAATGCTAGGAGGGTTTGCAGGAAATCCCAGTGACAGAGGCTGCCTCCCCAAGGTCAGGGAAGGTATTTCTCGGACTTCCCCGAGCAGGGAACACCTGTGACTGAAGAGAGCTGCGTGGAGTTGTCTCTCGAGCTCCCCCATTCAATGACAATGGTTCCGGAATCCTGAGCGTGTGGAGGTTCCACCAACGGTCGGCAGCGCGTGGGTTCTAAGCAAATGCCTGTGCTCGTCTCCCCTGAGGGTTTTCCTCATGTGTCTGTGCCAGGGAATGCTAGGGGGGTTTGCCGGAAATCCCAGTGACAGAGGCTGCCTCCCCAAGGTCAGGGAAGGTATTTCTCGCACTTCCCCGAGCAGGGAACGCCTGTGATTGAAGAGAGCTGCGTGGAGTTTTCACTCGAGCTCCCCATCTCAATGACAATGGTTCCGGAATCCTTAGCGTGGGGAGGTTCCACCAACGGTCGGCAGCGCGTGGGTTCTAACGGAATGCCTGTGCTCGTCTCCCCTGAGTGTTTACCACATGTCTCTGTGCCAGGGAATGCTAGGGGTGTTTGCAGGAAATCCCAGTGACAGAGGCTGCCTCCCCAAGGTCAGGGATAGTATTTCTCGGACTTCCCCGAGCAGGGAACACCTGTGACTGAAGAGAGCTGCGTGGAGTTGTCTCTCGAGCTCCCCCACTCAATGACAATGGTTCCGGAATCATGAGCGTGGGGAGGTTCCACCAACGGTCGGCAGCGCGTGGGTTCTAAGGGAATGCCTGTGCTCGTCTCCCCTGAGGGTTTTCCTCATGTCTCTGTGCCAGGGAATGCTAGGGGATGCTGCAGGAAATTCCAGTGACAGAGGCTGCCTCCCCAAGGTCAGGGAAGGTATTTCTCGGACTTCCCCGGCCAGGGAACACCTGTGACTGAAGAGAGCTGCGTGGAGTTGTCTCTCGAGCTCCCCCACTCAATGACAATGGTTCCGGAATCCTGAGCGTGGGGAGGTTCCACCAACGTTCGGCATCGCGTGGGTTCTAAAGGAATGCCTGTGCTCGTCTCCCCTGAGTGTTTTCCTCATTTCTCTGTGCCAGGGAATGCTAGGGGGGTTTGCAGGAAATCCCAGTGACAGAGGCTGCCTCCCCAAGGTCAGGGAAGGTATTTCTCAAACTTCCCCGTGCAGGGAACACCTGTGACTGAAGAGAGCTGCGTGGAGTTGTCTCTCGAGATCCCCCACTCAATGACAATGGTTCCGGAATCCTGAGCGTGGGGAGGTTCCACCAACGGTCGGCAGCGCTTGGGTTCTAACGAAATGCCTGTGCTCGTCTCCCCTGAGGGTTTTCCTCATGTCTCTGTGCCAGGGAATGCTCGGGGGATTTGCAGGAAATCCCAGTGACAGAGGCTGCTTCCCCAAGGTCAGGGAAGGTTTTTCTCGGAATTCCCCTAGCAGGGAACACCTGTGACTGAAGAGAGCATCGTGGAGTTGTCTCTCGAGCTCCCCCACTCAATGACAATGGTTCCGGAATCCTGAGCGTGGGGAGGTTCCACCAACGGTCGGTAGCGCGTGGGTTCTAAGGGAATGCCTGTTCTACTCTCCCCTGAGGGTTTTCGTCATGTCTCTGTGCCAGGGAATGCTAGGGGGGGTGCAGGAAATCCCAGTGACATAGGCTGCCTCCCAAAGGGCAGGGAAGTTATTTCTCGGACTTCCCCTAGCAGGGAACACCTGTGACTGAAGAGAGCTGCGTGGAGTTGTCTCCCGAGCTCCCCCAATCAATGACAAAGGTTCTGGAATCCTGAGCGTGGGGAGGTTCCACCAACGGTCGGCAGCGCGTGGGTTCTAATGGAGTGCCTGTGGTCGTCTCCCCTGAGGGTTTTCTTCATGTCTCTGTGCCAGGGAATGCTAGGGGGGGTTGCAGGAAATCCCAGTGACAGAGGATGCCTCCCCAAGGTCAGGGAATGTATTTCTCGCACTTCCCCGAGCAGGGAACACCTGTGATTGAAGAGAGCTGCGTCGAGTTGTCTCTCGAACTCCCCCACTCAATGACAATGGTTCCGGAATCCTGAGCGTGTGGAGGTTCCACCAACGGTCAGCAGCGCGTGGGTTCTAAGGGAGTGCCTGTGCTCGTCTCCCCTGAGGGTTTTCTTCATGTCTCTGTGCCAGGGAATGCTAGGGGGGGTTGCAGGTATTCCCAGTGACAGAGGCTGCCTCCCCAAGGTCAGGGAAGGTATTTCTCGCACTTCCCCGAGCAGGGAACACCTGTGACTGAAGAGAGCTGCGTGGAGTTGTCTCTCGAGCTCCCCCACTCAATGAAAATTGTTCCGGAATCCTGAGCGTGGGGAGGTTCCACCAACGGTCGGCAGCGCTTGGGTTCTAAAAGAATGCCTGTGCTCGTCTCCCCTGAGTGTTTTCCTCATTTCTCTGTGCCAGGGAATGCTAGGGGGGTTTGCAGGAAATCCCAGTGACAGAGGCTGCCTCCCCAAGTCAGGGAAGTTATTTCTCGGACTTCCCCGAGCAGGGAACACCTGTGACTGAAGAGAGCTGCGTGGAGTTGTCTCTCGAGCTCCCCCACTCAATGACAATTGTTCCGGAATCCTGAGCGTGGGGAGGTTGCACCAACGGTCGGCAGCGCGTGGCTTATAAGGGAATGCCTGTGTTCGTCTCCCCTGAGGGTTTTCCTCATGTGTCTGTGCCAGGGAATGCTAGGGGTGTTTGCCGGAAATCCCAGTGACAGAGGCTGCCTCCCCAAGGTCAGGGAAGGTATTTCTCGCACTTCCCCGAGCAGGGAACGCTTGTGACTGAAGAGAGCTGCCTGGAGTTTTCACTCGAGCTCCCCATCTCAATGACAATGGTTCCGGAATCCTTAGCGTTGGGAGGTTCCACCAACGGTCGGCAGCGCGTGGGTTCTAACGGAATGCCTGTGCTCGTCTCCCCTGAGTGTTTACCACATGTCTCTGTGCCAGGGAATGCTAGGGGTGTTTGCAGGAAATCCCAGTGACAGAGGCTGCCTCCCCAAGGTCAGGGAACGTATTTCTCAAACTTCCCCAAGCAGGGAACACCTGTGACTGAAGAGAGCTGCGTGGAGTTGTCTCTCGAGCTCCCCCACTCAATGACAATGGTTCCGGAATCCTGAGCGTGGGGAGGTTCCACCAACGGTCGGCAGCGCGTGGGTTCTAAGGGAATGCCTGTGCTCGTCTCCCCTGAGTGTTTTCCTCATGTCTCTGTGCCAGGGAATGCTAGGGGGGGTTGCAGGAATTCCCAGTGACAGAGGCTGCCTCCCCAAGGTCAGGGAAGGTATTTCTCGGACTTCCCCGAGCAGGGAACACCTGTGACTGAAGAGAGCTGCGTGGAGTTGTCTCTCGAGCTCCCCCACTCAATGACAATGGTTCCGGAATCCTTAGCGTGGGGAGGTTCCACCAAGGGTCGGCAGCGCGTGGGTTCTAAGGGAATGCCTGTGCTCGTCTCCCTGAGGGTTTTCCTCATGTCTCTGTGCCAGGGAATGCTAGGGGGAGTTGCAGGAAATCCCAGTGACAGAGGCTGCCTCCCCAAGGTCAGGGAAGGTATTTCTCATACTTCCCCGAGCAGGGAACACCTGTGACTGAAGAGAGCTGCGTGGAGTTGTCTCTCGAGCTCCCCCACTCAATGAAAATGGTTCCGGAATCCTGAGCGTGGGGAGGTTCCACCAACGGTCGGCAGCGCTTGGGTTCTAAAAGAATGCCTGTGCTCATCTCCCCTGAGGGTTTTCCTCATATCTCTGTGCCAGGGAATGCTAGGAGGGTTTGCAGGAAATCCCAGTGACAGAGGCTGCCTCCCCAAGGTCAGGGAAGGTATTTCTCGGACTTCCCCGAGCAGGGAACTCCTGTGACTGAAGAGAGCTGCGTGGAGTTCTCTCTCGAGCTCCCCCATTCAATGACAATGGTTCCGGAATCCTGAGCGTGGGGAGGTTCCACCAACGGTCGGCAGCGCATGGGTTCTAAGCAAATGCCTGTGCTCGTCTCCCCTGAGGGTTTTCCTCATGTGTCTGTGCCAGGGAATGCTAGGGGGGTTTGCCGGAAATCCCAGTGACAGAGGCTGCCTCCCCAAGGTCAGGGAAGGTATTTCTCGCACTTCCCCGAGCAGGGAACGCCTGTGATTGAAGAGAGCTGCGTGGAGTTTTCACTCGAGCTCCCCATCTCAATGACAATGGTTCCGGAATCCTTAGCGTGGGGAGGTTCCACCAACGGTCGGCAGCGCGTGGGTTCTAACGGAATGCCTGTGCTCGTCTCCCCTGAGTGTTTACCACATGTCTCTGTGCCAGGGAATGCTAGGGGTGTTTGCAGGAAATCCCAGTGACAGAGGCTGCCTCCCCAAGGTCAGGGAACGTATTTCTCGGACTTCCCCGAGCAGGGAACACCTGTGACTGAAGAGAGCTGCGTGGAGTTGTCTCTCGAGCTCCCCCACTCAATGACAATGGTTCCGGAATCATGAGCGTGGGGAGGTTCCACCAACGGTCGGCAGCGCGTGGGTTCTAAGGGAATGCCTGTGCTCGTCTCCCCTGAGGGTTTTCCTCATGTCTCTGTGCCAGGGAATGCTAGGGGATGCTGCAGGAAATCCCAGTGACAGAGGCTGCCTCCCCAAGGTCAGGGAAGGTATTTCTCGGACTTCCCCGGCCAGGGAACACCTGTGACTGAAGAGAGCTGCGTGGAGTTGTCTCTCGAGCTCCCCCACTCAATGACAATGGTTCCGGAATCCTGAGCGTGGGGAGGTTCCACCAACGTTCGGCAGCGCGTGGGTTCTAAAGGAATGCCTGTGCTCGTCTCCCCTGAGTGTTTTCCTCATTTCTCTGTGCCAGGGAATGCTAGGGGGGTTTGCAGGAAATCCCAGTGACAGAGGCTGCCTCCCCAAGGTCAGGGAAGGTATTTCTCAAACTTCCCCGTGCAGGGAACACCTGTGACTGAAGAGAGCTGCGTGGAGTTGTCTCTCGAGCTCCCCCACTCAATGAAAATGGTTCCGGAATCCTGAGCTTGGGGAGGTTCCACCAACGGTCGGCAGCGCGTGGGTTCTAAAGGAATGACTGTGCTCGTCTCCCCTGAGGGTTTTCCTCATTTCTCTGTGCCAGGGAATGCTAGGGGGGTTTGCAGGAAATCCCAGTGACAGAGGCTGCCTCCCCAAGGTCAGGGAAGCTATTTCTCGGACTTCCCCGAGCAGGGAACACCTGTGACTGAAGAGAGCTGCGTGGAGTTGTCTCTCGAGCTCCCCCACTCAATGACAATGGTTCCGGAATCCTGAGCGTGGGGAGGTTCCACCAACGGTCGGCAGCGCTTGGGTTCTAACGAAATGCCTGTGCTCGTCTCCCCTGAGGGTTTTCCTCATGTCTCTGTGCCAGGGAATGCTCGGGGGATTTGCAGGAAATCCCAGTGACAGAGGCTGCTTCCCCAAGGTCAGGGAAGGTTTTTCTCGGAATTCCCCTAGCAGGGAACACCTGTGACTGAAGACAGCATCGTGGAGTTGTCTCTCGAGCTCCCCCACTCAATGACAATGGTTCCGGAATCCTGAGCGTGGGGAGGTTCCACCAACGGTCGGTAGCGCGTGGTTTCTAAGGGAATGCCTGTTCTACTCTCCCCTGAGGGTTTTCGTCATGTCTCTGTGCCAGGGAATGCTAGGGGGGGTGCAGGAAATCCCAGTGACATAGGCTGCCTCCCAAAGGGCAGGGAAGTTATTTCTCGGACTTCCCCTAGCAGGGAACACCTGTGACTGAAGAGAGCTGCGTGGAGTTGTCTCCCGAGCTCCCCCAATCAATGACAAAGGTTCTGGAATCCTGAGCGTGGGGAGGTTCCACCAACGGTCGGCAGCGCGTGGGTTCTAATGGAGTGCCTGTGGTCGTCTCCCCTGAGGGTTTTCTTCATGTCTCTGTGCCAGGGAATGCTAGGGGGGGTTGCAGGAAATCCCAGTGACAGAGGATGCCTCCCCAAGGTCAGGGAATGTATTTCTCGCACTTCCCCGAGCAGGGAACACCTGTGATTGAAGAGAGCTGCGTCGAGTTGTCTCTCGAACTCCCCCACTCAATGACAATGGTTCCGGAATCCTGAGCGTGTGGAGGTTCCACCAACGGTCAGCAGCGCGTGGGTTCTAAGGGAGTGCCTGTGCTCGTCTCCCCTGAGGGTTTTCTTCATGTCTCTGTGCCAGGGAATGCTAGGGGGGGTTGCAGGTATTCCCAGTGACAGAGGCTGCCTCCCCAAGGTCAGGGAAGGTATTTCTCGCACTTCCCCGAGCAGGGAACACCTGTGACTGAAGAGAGCTGCGTGGAGTTGTCTCTCGAGCTCCCCCACTCAATGAAAATTGTTCCGGAATCCTGAGCGTGGGGAGGTTCCACCAACGGTCGGCAGCGCTTGGGTTCTAAAAGAATGCCTGTGCTCGTCTCCCCTGAGTGTTTTCCTCATTTCTCTGTGCCAGGGAATGCTAGGGGGGTTTGCAGGAAATCCCAGTGACAGAGGCTGCCTCCCCAAGGTCAGGGAAGGTATTTCTCAAACTTCGCCGAGCAGGGAACACCTGTGACTGAAGAGAGCTGCGTGGAGTTGTCTCTCGAGCTCCCCCACTCAATGACAATTGTTCCGGAATCCTGAGCGTGGGGAGGTTGCACCAACGGTCGGCAGCGCGTGGCTTATAAGGGAATGCCTGTGTTCGTCTCCCCTGAGGGTTTTCCTCATGTGTCTGTGCCAGGGAATGCTAGGGGGGTTTGCCGGAAATCCCAGTGACAGAGGCTGCCTCCCCAAGGTCAGGGAAGGTATTTCTCGCACTTCCCCGAGCAGGGAACGCTTGTGACTGAAGAGAGCTGCCTGGAGTTTTCACTCGAGCTCCCCATCTCAATGACAATGGTTCCGGAATCCTTAGCGTTAGGAGGTTCCACCAACGGTCGGCAGCGCGTGGGTTCTAACGGAATGCCTGTGCTCGTCTCCCCTGAGTGTTTACCACATGTCTCTGTGCCAGGGAATGCTAGGGGTGTTTGCAGGAAATCCCAGTGACAGAGGCTGCCTCCCCAAGGTCAGGGAACGTATTTCTCAAACTTCCCCAAGCAGGGAACACCTGTGACTGAAGAGAGCTGCGTGGAGTTGTCTCTCGAGCTCCCCCACTCAATGACAATGGTTCCGGAATCCTGAGCGTGGGGAGGTTCCACCAACGGTCGGCAGCGCGTGGGTTCTAAGGGAATGCCTGTGCTCGTCTCCCCTGAGTGTTTTCCTCATGTCTCTGTGCCAGGGAATGCTAGTGGGGGTTGCAGGAATTCCCAGTGACAGAGGCTGCCTCCCCAAGGTCAGGGAAGGTATTTCTCGGACTTCCCCGAGCAGGGAACACCTGTGACTGAAGAGAGCTGCGTGGAGTTGTCTCTCGAGCTCCCCCACTCAATGACAGTGGTTCCGGAATCCTTAGCGTGGGGAGGTTCCACCAACGGTCGGCAGCGCGTGGGTTCTAAGGGAATGCCTGTGCTCGTCTCCCCTGAGGGTTTTCCTCATGTGTCTGTGCCAGGTAATGCTAGGGGCGTTTGCAGGAAATCCCAGTGACAGAGGCTGCCTCCCCAAGGTCAGGGAAGGTATTTCTCGCACTTCCCCGAGCAGGGAACACCTGTGACTGAAGAGAGCTGCGTGGAGTTGTCTCTCGAGCTCCCCCACTCAATGACAATGGTTCCGGAATCCTGAGCGTGTGGAGGTTCCACCAACGGTCGGCAGCGCGTGGGTTCTAAAAGAATGCCTGTGCTCGTCTCCCCTGAGGGTTTTCCTCATTTCTCTGTGCCAGGGAATGCTAGGGGGGTTTGCAGGAAATGCCAGTGACAGAGGCTGCCTCCCCAAGGTCAGGGAAGGTGTTTCTCAAACTTCGCCGAGCAGGGAACACCTGTGACTGAAGAGAGCTGCGTGGAGTTGTCTCTCGAGCTCCCCCACTCAATGACAATGTTTCCGGAATCCTGAGCGTGTGGAGGTTCCACCAACGGTCGGCAGCGCGTGGGTTCTAAGGGAATGCCTGTGCTCGTCTCCCCTGAGGGTTTTCCTCATGTCTCTGTGCCAGGGAATGCTAGGGGGGTTTACAGGAAATCCCAGTGACAGAGGCTGCCTCCCCAAGGTCAGGGAAGGTATTTCTCATACTTCCCCGAGCAGGGAACACCTGTGACTGAAGAGAGCTGCGTGGAGTTGTCTCTCGAGCTCCCCCACTCAATGAAAATGGTTCCGGAATCCTGAGCGTGGGGAGGTTCCACCAACGGTCGGCAGCGCTTGGGTTCTAAAAGAATGCCTGTGCTCATCTCCCCTGAGGGTTTTCCTCATATCTCTGTGCCAGGGAATGCTAGGAGGGTTTGCAGGAAATCCCAGTGACAGAGGCTGCCTCCCCAAGGTCAGGGAAGGTATTTCTCGCACTTCCCCGAGCAGGGAACTCCTGTGACTGAAGAGAGCTGCGTGGAGTTCTCTCTCGAGCTCCCCCATTCAATGACAATGGTTCCGGAATCCTGAGCGTGGGGAGGTTCCACCAACGGTCGGCAGCGCGTGGGTTCTAAGCGAATGCCTGTGCTCGTCTCCCCTGAGGGTTTTCCTCATGTGTCTGTGCCAGGGAATGCTAGGGGGGTTTGCCGGAAATCCCAGTGACAGAGGCTGCCTCCCCAAGGTCTGGGAAGTTATTTCTCGGACTTAACTGAGCAGGGAACACCTGTGACTGAAGAGAGCTGCGTGGAGTTTTCTCTCGAGCTCCCCCACTCAATTACAATGGTTCCGGAATCCTGAGCGTGGGGAGGTTCCACCAACGGTCGGCAGCGCGTGGGTTCTAAGGGAATGCCTGTGCTCGTCTCCCCTGAGGGTTTTCCTCATGTCTCTGTGCCAGGGAATGCTAGGAGGGTTTGCAGGAAATCCCAGTGACAGAGGCTGACTTCCCAAGGTCAGGGAAGGTTTTTCTCGCACTTCCCCTAGCAGGGAACACCTGTGACTGAAGAGAGCTGCGTGGAGTTGTCTCTCGAGCTCCCCCACTCAATGACAATGGTTCCGGAATCCTGAGCGTGGGGAGGTTCCACCAACGGTCAGCAGCGCGTGGGTTCTAAGGGAGTGCTTGTGCTCGTCTCCCCTGAGTGTTTTCTTCATGTCTCTGTGCCAGGGAATGCTAGGGGGGTTTGCCGGAAATCCCAGTGACAGAGGCTGCCTCCCCAAGGTCAGGGAAGGTATTTCTCGCACTTCCCCGAGCAGGGAACACCTGTGACTGAAGAGAGCTGCGTGGAGTTGTCTCTCGAGCTCCCCCACTCAATGACAATGGTTCCGGAATCCTGAGCGTGGGGAGGTTCCACCAACGGTCGGCAGCGCGTGGGTTCTAAGGGAATGCCTGTGCTCGTCTCCCCTGAGTGTTTTCCTCATGTCTCTGTGCCAGGGAATGCTAGGGGGGGTTGCAGGAATTCCCAGTGACAGAGGCTGCCTCCCCAAGGTCAGGGAAGGTATTTCTCGGACTTCCCCGAGCAGGGAACACCTGTGACTGAAGAGAGCTGCGTGGAGTTGTCTCTCGAGCTCCCCCACTCAATGACAATGGTTCCGGAATCCTTAGCGTGGGGAGGTTCCACCAACGGTCGGCAGCGCGTGGGTTCTAAGGGAATGCCTGTGCTCGTCTCCCCTGAGGGTTTTCCTCATGTGTCTGTGCCAGGTAATGCTAGGGGCGTTTGCAGGAAATCCCAGTGACAGAGGCTGCCTCCCCAAGGTCAGGGAAGGTATTTCTCGCACTTCCCCGAGCAGGGAACACCTGTGACTGAAGAGAGCTGCGTGGAGTTGTCTCTCGAGCTCCCCCACTCAATGACAATGGTTCCGGAATCCTGAGCGTGGGGAGGTTCCACCAACGGTCGGCAGTGCGTGGGTACTAAGGGAATGCCTGTGCTCGTCTCCCCTGAGGGTTTTCCTCATTTCTCTGTGCCAGGGAATGCTAGGGGTGTTTGCAGGAAATCCCAGTGACAGAGGCTGCCTCCCCAAGGTCTGGGAAGTTATTTCTCGGACTTAACTGAGCAGGGAACACCTGTGACTGAAGAGAGCTGCGTGGAGTTTTCTCTCGAGCTCCCCCACTCAATTACAATGGTTCCGGAATCCTGAGCGTGGGGAGGTTCCACCAACGGTCGGCAGCGCGTGGGTTCAAAGGGAATGCCTGTGCTCGTCTCCCCTGAGGGTTTTCCTCATGTCTCTGTGCCAGGGAATGCTAGGAGGGTTTGCAGGAAATCCCAGTGACAGAGGCTGACTCCCCAAGGTCAGGGAAGGTATTTCTCAGACTTCCCCGAGCAGGGAACACCTGTGACTGAAGAGAGCTGCGTGGAGTTGTCTCTCGAGCTCCCCCACTCAATGACAATGGTTCCGGAATCCTGAGCGTGGGGAGGTTCCACCAACGGTCAGCAGCGCGTGGGTTCTAAGGGAGTGCCTGTGCTCGTCTCCCCTGAGTGTTTTCTTCATGTCTCTGTGCCAGGGAATGCTAGGGGTGGTTGCAGGAAGTCCCAGTGACAGAGGCTGCCTCCCCAAGGTCAGGGAAGGTATTTCTCGCACTTCCCCGAGCAGGGAACACCTGTGACTGAAGAGAGCTGCGTGGAGTTGTCTCTCGAGCTCCCCCACTCAATGACAATGGTTCCGGAATCCTGAGCGTGTGGAGGTTCCACCAACGGTCGGCAGCGCGTGGGTTCTAAGGGAATGCCTGTGCTCGTCTCCCCTGAGGGTTTTCCTCATGTCTCTGTGCCAGGGAATGCTAGGGGGGTTTGCAGGAAATCCCAGTGACAGAGGCTGCCTCCCCAAGGTCAGGGAAGGTATTTCTCATACTTCCCCGAGCAGGGAACACCTGTGACTGAAGAGAGCTGCGTGGAGTTGTCTCTCGAGCTCCCCCACTCAATGAAAATGGTTCCGGAATCCTGAGCGTGGGGAGGTTCCACCAACGGTCGGCAGCGCGTGGGTTCTAAAAGAATGCCTGTGCTCGTCTCCCCTGAGTGTTTTCCTCATTTCTCTGTGCCAGGGAATGCTAGGGGGGTTTGCAGGAAATCCCAGTGACAGAGGCTGCCTCCCCAAGGTCAGGGAAGGTATTTCTCAAACTTCGCCGAGCAGGGAACACCTGTGACTGAAGAGAGCTGCGTGGAGTTGTCTCTCGAGCTCCCCCACTCAATGACAATGGTTCCGGAATCCTGAGCGTGGGGAGGTTCCACCAACGGTCGGCAGCACGTGGGTTCTAAGGGAATGCCTGTGTTCGTCTCCCCTGAGTGTTTTCCTCATGTCTCTGTGCCAGGGAATGCTAGGGGGTGTTGCAGGAAATCCCAGTGACAGAGGCTGCATCCCCAAGGTCAGGGAAGGTATTCTTGGACTTCCCCGAGCAGGGAACACCTGTGAATGAAGAGAGCTGTGTTGAGTTGTCTCTCGAGCTCCCCCACTCAATGACAATGGTTCCGGAATCCTGAGCGTGGGGAGGTCCCACCAACGGTCGGCAGCGCGTGGTTTCTAAGGGAATGCCTGTGCTCATCTCCCCTGAGGGTTTTCCTCATGTCTCTGTGCCAGGGAATGCTAGGAGGGTTTGCAGGAAATCCCAGTGACAGAGGCTGCCTCCCCAAGGTCAGGGAATGTATTTCTCGGACTTCCCCGAGCAGGGAACACCTGTGACTGAAGAGAGCTGCGTGGAGTTGTCTCTCGAGCTCCCCAATTCAATGACAATGGTTCCGGAATCCTGAGCGTGGGGAGGTTCCACCAACGGTCGGCAGGGCGTGGGTTCTAAGCGAATGCCTGTGCTCGTCTCCCCTGAGGGTTTTCCTCATGTGTCTGTGCCAGGGAATGCTATGGGGGTTTGCCGGAAATCCCAGTGACAGAGGCTGCCTCCCCAAGGTCAGGGAAGGTATTTCTCGCACTTCCCCGAGCAGGGAACGCCTGTGACTGAAGATAGATGCCTGGAGTTTTCACTCGAGCTCCCCATCTCAATGACAATTGTTCCGGAATCCTTAGCGTGGGGAGGTTCCACCAACGGTCGGCAGCGCGTGGGTTCTAACGGAATGCCTGTGCTCGTCTCCCCTGAGTGTTTACCACATGTCTCTGTGCCAGGGAATGCTAGGGGTGTTTGCAGGAAATCCCAGTGACAGAGGCTGCCTCCCCAAAGTCAGGGAACGTATTTCTCAAACTTCCCCAAGCAGGGAACACCTGTGACTGAAGAGAGCTGCGTGGAGTTGTCTCTCGAGCTCCCCCACTCAATGACAATGGTTCCGGAATCCTGAGCGTGGGGAGGTTCCACCAACGGTCGGCAGCGCGTGTGTTCTATGGGAATGCCTGTGCTCGTCTCCCCTGAGGGTTTTCCTCATGTGTCTGTGCCAGGTAATGCTAGGGGCGTTTGCAGGAAATCCCAGTGACAGAGGCTGCCTCCCCAAGGTCAGGGAAGGTATTTCTCGCACTTCCCCTAGCAGGCAACACCTGTGACTGAAGAGAGCTGCGTGGAGTTGTCTCTCGAGCTCCCCCACTCAATGACAATGTTTCCGGAATCCTGAGCGTGGGGAGGTACCACCAACGGTCGGCAGCGCGTGGGTTCTAAGGGAATGCCTGTGCTCGTCTCCCCTGAGGGTTTTCCTCATTTCTCTGTGCCAGGGAATGCTAGGGGTGTTTGCAGGAAATCCCAGTGACAGAGGCTGCCTCCCCAAGGTCTGGGAAGGTATTTCTCGGACTTAACTGAGCAGGGAACACCTGTGACTGAAGAGAGCTGCGTGGAGTTTTCTCTCGAGCTCCCCCACTCAATTACAATGGTTCCGGAATCCTGAGCATGGGGAGGTTCCACCAACGGTCGGCAGCGCGTGGGTTCTAAGGGAATGCCTGTGCTCGTCTCCCCTGTCGGTTTTCCTAATGTCTCTGTGCCTGGGAATGCTAGGAGGGTTTGCAGGAAATCCCAGTGACAGAGGCTGACTCCCCAAGGTCAGGGAAGGTATTTCTCGGACTTCCCCGAGCAGGGAACACCTGTGACTGAAGAGAGCTGCGTGGAGTTGTCTCTCGAGCTCCCCCACTCAATGACATTGGTTCCGGAATCCTGAGCGTGGGGAGGTTCCACCAACGGTCGGCAGCGCGTGGATTCTCAGGGAATGCCTGTGCTCATCTCCCCTGAGGGTTTTCCTCATGTCTCTGTGCCAGGGAATGCTAGGGGTTGTTGCAGGAAATCCCAGTGACAGAGGCTGCCTCCCCAAGGTCAGGGAAGGTATTTCTCGGACTTCCCCAAGCAGGGAACACCTGTGACTGAAGAGAGCTGCGTGGAGTTGTCTCTCGTGCTCCCCCACTCAATGACAATGGTTCGGGAATCCTGAGCGTGGGAGGTTCCACCAACGGTCGGCAGCGCGTGGGTTCTAGGGAATGCCAGTGCTCGTCTCCCCTGAGGGCTTTCCTCATGTCTCTGTGCCAGGGAATGCTAGGGGGGTTTGCAGGAAATCCCAGTGACAGAGGCTGCCTCCACAAGTTCAGGGAAGGTATTTCTCGCACTTCCCCGAGCAGGGAACGCCTGTGACTGAAGAGAGCTGCGTGGAGTTTTCACTCGAGCTCCCCATCTCAATGACAATGGTTCCGGAATCCTGAGCGTGGGGAGGTTCCACCAACGGTCGGCAGCGCGTGGGTTCTAACGGAATGCCTGTGATCGTCTCCCCTGAGTGTTTACCACATGTCTCTGTGCCAGGGAATGCTAGGGGTGTTTGCAGGAATTCCCAGTGACAGAGGCTGCCTCCCCAAGGTCAGGAAAGGTATTTCTCGGACTTCCCCGTGCAGGGAACACCTGTGACTGAAGAGAGCTGCGTGGAGTTGTCTCTCGAGCTCCCCCACTCAATGACAATGGTTCCGGAATCCTGAGCGTGGGGAGGTTCCACCAACGGTCGGCAGCGCGTGGGTTCTAGGGAATGCCTGTGCTCGTCTCCCCTGAGTGTTTTCCTCATGTCTCTGTGCCAGGGAATTCTAGGGGGGTTTGCAGGAAATCCCAGTGACAGAGGCTGCCTCCCCAAGGTCAGGGAAGTTATTTCTCAATCTTCCCCGAGCAGGGAACACCTGTGACTGAAGAGAGCTGCGTGGAGTTGTCTCTCGAGCTCCCCCACTCAATGACAATGTTTCCGGAATCCTGAGCGTGGGGAGGTTCCACCAACGGTCGGCAGCGCGTGGGTTCTAACGGAATGCCTGTGCTCGTCTCCCCTGAGTGTTTTCCTCATTTCTCTGTGCCAGGGAATGCTAGGGGGGTTTGCAGGAAATCCCAGTGACAGAGGCTGCCTCCCCAAGTTCAGGGAAGGTATTCTTGGACTTCCCCGAGCAGGGAACACCTGTGAATGAAGAGAGCTGCGTGGAGTTTTCTCTCGAGCTCCCCCACTCAATGACAATGGTTCCGGAATCCTGAGCGTGGGGAGGTTCCACCAACGGTCGGCAGCGCGTGGTTTCTAAGGGAATGCCTGTGCTCATCTCCCCTGAGGGTTTTCCTCATGTCTCTTTGCCAGGGAATGCTAGGAGGGTTTGCAGGAAATCCCAGTGACAGAGGCTGCCTCCCCAAGGTCAGGGAAGGTATTTCTCGGACTTCCCCGAGCAGGGAACACCTGTGACTGAAGAGAGCTGCGTGGAGTTGTCTCTCGAGCTCCCCCATTCAATGACAATGGTTCCGGAATCCTGAGCGTGGGGAGGTTCCACCAACGGTCGGCAGCGCGTGGGTTCTAAGCAAATGCCTGTGCTCGTCTCCCCTGAGGGTTTTCCTCATGTGTCTGTGCCAGGGAATGCTAGGGGGGTTTGCCGGAAATCCCAGTGACAGAGGCTGCCTCCCCAAGGTCAGGGAAGGTATTTCTCGCACTTCCCCGAGCAGGGAACGCCTGTGATTGAAGAGAGCTGCGTGGAGTTTTCACTCGAGCTCCCCATCTCAATGACAATGGTTCCGGAATCCTTAGCGTGGGGAGGTTCCACCAACGGTCGGCAGCGCGTGGGTTCTAACGGAATGCCTGTGCTCGTCTCCCCTGAGTGTTTACCACATGTCTCTGTGCCAGGGAATGCTAGGGGTGTTTGCAGGAAATCCCAGTGACAGAGGCTGCCTCCCCAAGGTCAGGGAACGTATTTCTCGGCCTTCCCCGAGCAGGGAACACCTGTGACTGAAGAGAGCTGCGTGGAGTTGTCTCTCGAGCTCCCCCACTCAATGACAATGGTTCCGGAATCCTGAGCGTGGGGAGGTTCCACCAACGGTCGGCAGCGCTTGGGTTCTAAAAGAATGCCTGTGCTCGTCTCCCCTGAGTGTTTTCCTCATTTCTCTGTGCCAGGGAATGCTAGGGGGGTTTGCAGGAAATCCCAGTGACAGAGGCTGCCTCCCCAAGGTCAGGGAAGGTATTTCTCAAACTTCGCCGAGCAGGGAACACCTGTGACTGAAGAGAGCTGCGTGGAGTTGTCTCTCGAGCTCCCCCACTCAATGACAATTGTTCCGGAATCCTGAGCGTGGGGAGGTTGCACCAACGGTCGGCAGCGCGTGGCTTATAAGGGAATGCCTGTGTTCGTCTCCCCTGAGGGTTTTCCTCATGTGTCTGTGCCAGGGAATGCTAGGGGGGTTTGCCGGAAATCCCAGTGACAGAGGCTGCCTCCCCAAGGTCAGGGAAGGTATTTCTCGCACTTCCCCGAGCAGGGAACGCTTGTGACTGAAGAGAGCTGCCTGGAGTTTTCACTCGAGCTCCCCATCTCAATGACAATGGTTCCGGAATCCTTAGCGTTGGGAGGTTCCACCAACGGTCGGCAGCGCGTGGGTTCTAACGGAATGCCTGTGCTCGTCTCCCCTGAGTGTTTACCACATGTCTCTGTGCCAGGGAATGCTAGGGGTGTTTGCAGGAAATCCCAGTGACAGAGGCTGCCTCCCCAAGGTCAGGGAACGTATTTCTCAAACTTCCCCAAGCAGGGAACACCTGTGACTGAAGAGAGCTGCGTGGAGTTTTCTCTCGAGCTCCCCCACTCAATGACAATGGTTCCGGAATCCTGAGCGTGGGGAGGTTCCACCAACGGTCGGCAGCGCGTGGGTTCTAAGGGAATGCCTGTGCTCGTCTCCCCTGAGTGTTTTCCTCATGTCTCTGTGCCAGGGAATGCTAGGGGGGGTTGCAGGAATTCCCAGTGACAGAGGCTGCCTCCCCAAGGTCAGGGAAGGTATTTCTCGGACTTCCCCGAGCAGGGAACACCTGTGACTGAAGAGAGCTGCGTGGAGTTGTCTCTCGAGCTCCCCCACTCAATGACAATGGTTCCGGAATCCTTAGCGTGGGGAGGTTCCACAAACGGTCGGCAGCGCGTGGGTTCTAAGGGAATGCCTGTGCTCGTCTCCCCTGAGGGTTTTCCTCATGTGTCTGTGCCAGGTAATGCTAGGGGCGTTTGCAGGAAATCCCAGTGACAGAGGCTGCCTCCCCAAGGTCAGGGAAGGTATTTCTCGCACTTCCCCGAGCAGGGAACACCTGTGACTGAAGAGAGCTGCGTGGAGTTGTCTCTCGAGCTCCCCCACTCAATGACAATGGTTCCGGAATCCTGAGCGTGTGGAGGTTCCACCAACGGTCGGCAGCGCGTGGGTTCTAAAAGAATGCCTGTGCTCGTCTCCCCTGAGGGTTTTCCTCATTTCTCTGTGCCAGGGAATGCTAGGGGGGTTTGCAGGAAATGCCAGTGACAGAGGCTGCCTCCCCAAGGTCAGGGAAGGTTTTTCTCAAACTTCGCCGAGCAGGGAACACCTGTGACTGAAGAGAGCTGCGTGGAGTTGTCTCTCGAGCTCCCCCACTCAATGACAATGGTTCCGGAATCCTGAGCGTGTGGAGGTTCCACCAACGGTCGGCAGCGCGTGGGTTCTAAGGGAATGCCTGTGCTCGTCTCCCCTGAGGGTTTTCCGCATGTCTCTGTGCCAGGGAATGCTAGGGGGGTTTACAGGAAATCCCAGTGACAGAGGCTGCCTCCCCAAGGTCAGGGAAGGTATTTCTCATACTTCCCCGAGCAGGGAACACCTGTGACTGAAGAGAGCTGCGTGGAGTTGTCTCTCGAGCTCCCCCACTCAATGAAAATGGTTCCGGAATCCTGAGCGTGGGGAGGTTCCACCAACGGTCGGCAGCGCTTGGGTTCTAAAAGAATGCCTGTGCTCATCTCCCCTGAGGGTTTTCCTCATATCTCTGTGCCAGGGAATGCTAGGAGGGTTTGCAGGAAATCCCAGTGACAGAGGCTGCCTCCCCAAGGTCAGGGAAGGTATTTCTCGGACTTCCCCGAGCAGGGAACTCCTGTGACTGAAGAGAGCTGCGTGGAGTTCTCTCTCGAGCTCCCCCATTCAATGACAATGGTTCCGGAATCCTGAGCGTGGGGAGGTTCCACCAACGGTCGGCAGCGCGTGGGTTCTAAGCGAATGCCTGTGCTCGTCTCCCCTGAGGGTTTTCCTCATGTGTCTGTGCCAGGGAATGCTAGGGGGGTTTGCCGGAAATCCCAGTGACAGAGGCTGCCTCCCCAAGGTCTGGGAAGTTATTTCTCGGACTTAACTGAGCAGGGAACACCTGTGACTGAAGAGAGCTGCGTGGAGTTTTCTCTCGAGCTCCCCCACTCAATTACAATGGTTCCGGAATCCTGAGCGTGGGGAGGTTCCACCAACGGTCGGCAGCGCGTGGGTTCTAAGGGAATGCCTGTGCTCGTCTCCCCTGAGGGTTTTCCTCATGTCTCTGTGCCAGGGAATGCTTGGAGGGTTTGCAGGAAATCCCAGTGACAGAGGCTGACTTCCCAAGGTCAGGGAAGGTTTTTCTCGCACTTCCCCTAGCAGGGAACACCTGTGACTGAAGAGAGCTGCGTGGAGTTGTCTCTCGAGCTCCCCCACTCAATGACAATGGTTCCGGAATCCTGAGCGTGGGGAGGTTCCACCAACGGTCAGCAGCGCGTGGGTTCTAAGGGAGTGCTTGTGCTCGTCTCCCCTGAGTGTTTTCTTCATGTCTCTGTGCCAGGGAATGCTAGGGGGGTTTGCCGGAAATCCCAGTGACAGAGGCTGCCTCCCCAAGGTCAGGGAAGGTATTTCTCGCACTTCCCCGAGCAGGGAACACCTGTGACTGAAGAGAGCTGCGTGGAGTTGTCTCTCGAGCTCCCCCACTCAATGACAATGGTTCCGGAATCCTGAGCGTGGGGAGGTTCCACCAACGGTCGGCAGCGCGTGGGTTCTAAGGGAATGCCTGTGCTCGTCTCCCCTGAGTGTTTTCCTCATGTCTCTGTGCCAGGGAATGCTAGGGGGGGTTGCAGGAATTCCCAGTGACAGAGGCTGCCTCCCCAAGGTCAGGGAAGGTATTTCTCGGACTTCCCCGAGCAGGGAACACCTGTGACTGAAGAGAGCTGCGTGGAGTTGTCTCTCGAGCTCCCCCACTCAATGACAATGGTTCCGGAATCCTTAGCGTGGGGAGGTTCCACCAACGGTCGGCAGCGCGTGGGTTCTAAGGGAATGCCTGTGCTCGTCTCCCCTGAGGGTTTTCCTCATGTGTCTGTGCCAGGTAATGCTAGGGGCGTTTGCAGGAAATCCCAGTGACAGAGGCTGCCTCCCCAAGGTCAGGGAAGGTATTTCTCGCACTTCCCCGAGCAGGGAACACCTGTGACTGAAGAGAGCTGCGTGGAGTTGTCTCTCGAGCTCCCCCACTCAATGACAATGGTTCCGGAATCCTGAGCGTGGGGAGGTTCCACCAACGGTCGGCAGTGCGTGGGTACTAAGGGAATGCCTGTGCTCGTCTCCCCTGAGGGTTTTCCTCATTTCTCTGTGCCAGGGAATGCTAGGGGTGTTTGCAGGAAATCCCAGTGACAGAGGCTGCCTCCCCAAGGTCTGGGAAGTTATTTCTCGGACTTAACTGAGCAGGGAACACCTGTGACTGAAGAGAGCTGCGTGGAGTTTTCTCTCGAGCTCCCCCACTCAATTACAATGGTTCCGGAATCCTGAGCGTGGGGAGGTTCCACCAACGGTCGGCAGCGCGTGGGTTCAAAGGGAATGCCTGTGCTCGTCTCCCCTGAGGGTTTTCCTCATGTCTCTGTGCCAGGGAATGCTAGGAGGGTTTGCAGGAAATCCCAGTGACAGAGGCTGACTCCCCAAGGTCAGGGAAGGTATTTCTCAGACTTCCCCGAGCAGGGAACACCTGTGACTGAAGAGAGCTGCGTGGAGTTGTCTCTCGAGCTCCCCCACTCAATGACAATGGTTCCGGAATCCTGAGCGTGGGGAGGTTCCACCAACGGTCAGCAGCGCGTGGGTTCTAAGGGAGTGCCTGTGCTCGTCTCCCCTGAGTGTTTTCTTCATGTCTCTGTGCCAGGGAATGCTAGGGGTGGTTGCAGGAAGTCCCAGTGACAGAGGCTGCCTCCCCAAGGTCAGGGAAGGTATTTCTCGCACTTCCCCGAACAGGGAACACCTGTGACTGAAGAGAGCTGCGTGGAGTTGTCTCTCGAGCTCCCCCACTCAATGACAATGGTTCCGGAATCCTGAGCGTGTGGAGGTTCCACCAACGGTCGGCAGCGCGTGGGTTCTAAGGGAATGCCTGTGCTCGTCTCCCCTGAGGGTTTTCCTCATGTCTCTGTGCCAGGGAATGCTAGGGGGGTTTGCAGGAAATCCCAGTGACAGAGGCTGCCTCCCCAAGGTCAGGGAAGGTATTTCTCATACTTCCCCGAGCAGGGAACACCTGTGACTGAAGAGAGCTGCGTGGAGTTGTCTCTCGAGATCCCCCACTCAATGAAAATGGTTCCGGAATCCTGAGCGTGGGGAGGTTCCACCAACGGTCGGCAGCGCGTGGGTTCTAAAAGAATGCCTGTGCTCGTCTCCCCTGAGTGTTTTCCTCATTTCTCTGTGCCAGGGAATGCTAGGGGGGTTTGCAGGAAATCCCAGTGACAGAGGCTGCCTCCCCAAGGTCAGGGAAGGTATTTCTCAAACTTCGCCGAGCAGGGAACACCTGTGACTGAAGAGAGCTGCGTGGAGTTGTCTCTCGAGCTCCCCCACTCAATGACAATGGTTCCGGAATCCTGAGCGTGGGGAGGTTCCACCAACGGTCGGCAGCACGTGGGTTCTAAGGGAATGCCTGTGTTCGTCTCCCCTGAGTGTTTTCCTCATGTCTCTCTGCCAGGGAATGCTAGGGGGTGTTGCAGGAAATCCCAGTGACAGAGGCTGCATCCCCAAGGTCAGGGAAGGTATTCTTGGACTTCCCCGAGCAGGGAACACCTGTGAATGAAGAGAGCTGTGTTGAGTTGTCTCTCGAGCTCCCCCACTCAATGACAATGGTTCCGGAATCCTGAGCGTGGGGAGGTCCCACCAACGGTCGGCAGCGCGTGGTTTCTAAGGGAATGCCTGTGCTCATCTCCCCTGAGGGTTTTCCTCATGTCTCTGTGCCAGGGAATGCTAGGAGGGTTTGCAGGAAATCCCAGTGACAGAGGCTGCCTCCCCAAGGTCAGGGAAGGTATTTCTCGGACTTCCCCGAGCAGGGAACACCTGTGACTGAAGAGAGCTGCGTGGAGTTGTCTCTCGAGCTCCCCCATTCAATGACAATGGTTCCGGAATCCTGAGCGTGGGGAGGTTCCACCAACGGTCGGCAGCGCGTGGGTTCTAAGCGAATGCCTGTGCTCGTCTCCCCTGAGGGTTTTCCTCATGTGTCTGTGCCAGGGAATGCTATGGGGGTTTGCCGGAAATCCCAGTGACAGAGGCTGCCTCCCCAAGGTCAGGGAAGGTATTTCTCGCACTTCCCCGAGCAGGGAACGCCTGTGACTGAAGATAGATGCCTGGAGTTTTCACTCGAGCTCCCCATCTCAATGACAATTGTTCCGGAATCCTTAGCGTGGGGAGGTTCCACCAACGGTCGGCAGCGCGTGGGTTCTAACGGAATGCCTGTGCTCGTCTCCCCTGAGTGTTTACCACATGTCTCTGTGCCAGGGAATGCTAGGGGTGTTTGCAGGAAATCCCAGTGACAGAGGCTGCCTCCCCAAGGTCAGGGAACGTATTTCTCAAACTTCCCCAAGCAGGGAACACCTGTGACTGAAGAGAGCTGCGTGGAGTTGTCTCTCGAGCTCCCCCACTCAATGACAATGGTTCCGGAATCCTGAGCGTGGGGAGGTTCCACCAACGGTCGGCAGCGCGTGTGTTCTATGGGAATGCCTGTGCTCGTCTCCCCTGAGGGTTTTCCTCATGTGTCTGTGCCAGGTAATGCTAGGGGCGTTTGCAGGAAATCCCAGTGACAGAGGCTGCCTCCCCAAGGTCAGGGAAGGTATTTCTCGCACTTCCCCTAGCAGGCAACACCTGTGACTGAAGAGAGCTGCGTGGAGTTTTCTCTCGAGCTCCCCCACTCAATGACAATGTTTCCGGAATCCTGAGCGTGGGGAGGTTCCACCAACGGTCGGCAGCGCGTGGGTTCTAAGGGAATGCCTGTGCTCGTCTCCCCTGAGGGTTTTCCTCATTTCTCTGTGCCAGGGAATGCTAGGGGTGTTTGCAGGAAATCCCAGTGACAGAGGCTGCCTCCCCAAGGTCTGGGAAGGTATTTCTCGGACTTAACTGAGCAGGGAACACCTGTGACTGAAGAGAGCTGCGTGGAGTTTTCTCTCGAGCTCCCCCACTCAATTACAATGGTTCCGGAATCCTGAGCATGGGGAGGTTCCACCAACGGTCGGCAGCGCGTGGGTTCTAAGGGAATGCCTGTGCTCGTCTCCCCTGAGGGTTTTCCTCATGTCTCTGTGCCAGGGAATGCTAGGAGGGTTTGCAGGAAATCCCAGTGACAGAGGCTGACTCCCCAAGGTCAGGGAAGGTATTTCTCGGACTTCCCCGAGCAGGGAACACCTGTGACTGAAGAGAGCTGCGTGGAGTTGTCTCTCGAGCTCCCCCACTCAATGACATTGGTTCCGGAATCCTGAGCGTGGGGAGGTTCCACCAACGGTCGGCAGCGCGTGGATTCTCAGGGAATGCCTGTGCTCATCTCCCCTGAGGGTTTTCCTCATGTCTCTGTGCCAGGGAATGCTAGGGGTTGTTGCAGGAAATCCCAGTGACAGAGGCTGCCTCCCCAAGGTCAGGGAAGGTATTTCTCGGACTTCCCCGAGCAGGGAACACCTGTGACTGAAGAGAGCTGCGTGGAGTTGTCTCTCGTGCTCCCCCACTCAATGACAATGGTTCGGGAATCCTGAGCGTGGGAGGTTCCACCAACGGTCGGCAGCGCGTGGGTTCTAGGGAATGCCAGTGCTCGTCTCCCCTGAGGGCTTTCCTCATGTCTCTGTGCCAGGGAATGCTAGGGGGGTTTGCAGGAAATCCCAGTGACAGAGGCTGCCTCCACAAGTTCAGGGAAGGTATTTCTCGCACTTCCCCGAGCAGGGAACGCCTGTGACTGAAGAGAGCTGCGTGGAGTTTTCACTCGAGCTCCCCATCTCAATGACAATGGTTCCGGAATCCTGAGCGTGGGGAGGTTCCACCAACGGTCGGCAGCGCGTGGGTTCTAACGGAATGCCTGTGATCGTCTCCCCTGAGTGTTTACCACATGTCTCTGTGCCAGGGAATGCTAGGGGTGTTTGCAGGAATTCCCAGTGACAGAGGCTGCCTCCCCAAGGTCAGGAAAGGTATTTCTCGGACTTCCCCGTGCAGGGAACACCTGTGACTGAAGAGAGCTGCGTGGAGTTGTCTCTCGAGCTCCCCCACTCAATGACAATGGTTCCGGAATCCTGAGCGTGGGGAGGTTCCACCAACGGTCGGCAGCGCGTGGGTTCTAGGGAATGCCTGTGCTCGTCTCCCCTGAGTGTTTTCCTCATGTCTCTGTGCCAGGGAATGCTAGGGGGTGTTGCAGGAAATCCAAGTGACAGAGGCTGCCTCCCCAAGGTCAGGGAAGGTATTTCTCGGACTTCCCCGGGCAGGGAACACCTGTGAATGAAGAGAGCTGCGTGGAGTTGTCTCTCGAGCTCCCCCACTCAATGACAATGTTTCCGGAATCCTGAGCGTGGTGAGGTTCCACCAACGGTCGGCAGCGCGTGGGTTCTAAGGGAATGCCTGTGCTCGTCTCCCCTGAGGGTTTTCCTCATGTGTCTGTGCCAGGGAATGCTAGGGGGGTTTGCAGGAAATCCCAGTGACAGAGGCTGCCTCCCCAAGGTCAGGGAAGATATTTCTCGGACTTCCCCGAGCAGGGAACACCTGTGACTGAAGAGAGATTCGTGGATTTGTCTCTCGAGCTCCCCCACTCAATGACTATGGTTCCGAAATCCTGAGCGTGGGGAGGTTCCACCAACGGTCGGCAGCGCGTGGATTCTAAGGGAATGCCTGTGCTCGTCTCCCCTGAGGGTTTTACTCATGTCTCTGTGCCAGGGAATGCTAGGGGGTGTTTCAGGAAATCCCAGTGACAGAGGCTGCCTCCCCAAGGTCAGGGAAGTTATTTCTCGGACTTCCCCGAGCAGGGAACACCTGTGACTGAAGAGAGCTGCGTGGAGTTGTCTCTCGAGCTCCCCCACTCAATGAGAATGGTTCCGGAATCATGAGCGTGGGGAGGTTCCACCAACGGTCGGCAGCGCGTGGGTTCTAAGGGAATGCCTGTGCTCGTCTCCCCTGAGGGTTTTCCTCATTTCTCTGTGCCAGGGAATGCTAGGGGATGCTGCAGGAAATCCCAGCGACAGAGGCTGCCTCCCCAAGGTCAGGGAAGGTATTTCTCGGACTTCCCAGGACAGGGAACACCTGTGACTGAAGAGAGCTGCGTGGAGTTGTCTCTCGAGCTCCCCCACTCAATGACAATGGTTCCGGAATCCTGAGCGTGTGGAGGTTCCACCAACGGTCGGCAGCGCGTGGGGTCTAAGGGAATGCCTGTGCTCGTCTCCCCTGAGGGTTTTCCTCATGTCTCTGTGCCAGGGAATTCTAGGGGGGTTTGCAGGAAATCCCAGTGACAGAGGCTGCCTCCCCAAGGTCAGGGAAGTTATTTCTCAATCTTCCCCGAGCAGGGAACACCTGTGACTGAAGAGAGCTGCGTGGAGTTGTCTCTCGAGCTCCCCCACTCAATGACAATGTTTCCGGAATCCTGAGCGTGGGGAGGTTCCACCAACGGTCGGCAGCGCGTGGGTTCTAACGGAATGCCTGTGCTCGTCTCCCCTGAGTGTTTTCCTCATTTCTCTGTGCCAGGGAATGCTAGGGGGGTTTGCAGGAAATCCCAGTGACAGAGGCTGCCTCCCCAAGTTCAGGGAAGGTATTCTTGGACTTCCCCGAGCAGGGAACACCTGTGAATGAAGAGAGCTGTGTGGAGTTGTCTCTCGAGCTCCCCCACTCAATGACAATGGTTCCGGAATCCTGAGCGTGGGGAGGTTCCACCAACGGTCGGCAGCGCGTGGTTTCTAAGGGAATGCCTGTGCTAATCTCCCCTGAGGGTTTTCCTCATGTCTCTTTGCCAGGGAATGCTAGGAGGGTTTGCAGGAAATCCCAGTGACAGAGGCTGCCTCCCCAAGGTCAGGGAAGGTATTTCTCGGACTTCCCCGAGCAGGGAACACCTGTGACTGAAGAGAGCTGCGTGGAGTTGTCTCTCGAGCTCCCCCATTCAATGACAATGGTTCCGGAATCCTGAGCGTGGGGAGGTTCCACCAACGGTCGGCAGCGCGTGGGTTCTAACGGAATGCCTGTGCTCGTCTCCCCTGAGTGTTTACCACATGTCTCTGTGCCAGGGAATGCTAGGGGTGTTTGCAGGAAATCCCAGTGACAGAGGCTGCCTCCCCAAGGTCAGGGAACGTATTTCTCGGACTTCCCCGAGCAGGGAACACCTGTGACTGAAGAGAGCTGCGTGGAGTTGTCTCTCGAGCTCCCCCACTCAATGACAATGGTTCCGGAATCCTGAGCGTGGGGAGGTTCCACCAACGGTCGGCAGCGCGTGGGTTCTAGGGAATGCCTGTGCTCGTCTCCCCTGAGGGTTTTCCTCATGTCTCTGTGCCAGGGAATGCTAGGGGGTGTTGCAGGAAATCCAAGTGACAGAGGCTGCCTCCCCAAGGTCAGGGAAGGTATTTCTCGGACTTCCCCGGGCAGGGAACACCTGTGACTGAAGAGAGCTGCGTGGAGTTGTCTCTCGAGCTCCCCCACTCAATGACAATGTTTCCGGAATCCTGAGCGTGGTGAGGTTCCACCAACGGTCGGCAGCGCGTGGGTTCTAAGGGAATGCCTGTGCTCGTCTCCCCTGAGGGTTTTCCTCATGTGTCTGTGCCAGGGAATGCTAGGGGGGTTTGCAGGAAATCCCAGTGACAGAGGCTGCCTCCCCAAGGTCAGGGAAGATATTTCTCGGACTTCCCCGAGCAGGGAACACCTGTGACTGAAGAGAGATTCGTGGATTTGTCTCTCGAGCTCCCCCACTCAATGACTATGGTTCCGAAATCCTGGGCGTGGGGAGGTTCCACCAACGGTCGGCAGCGCGTGGATTCTAAGGGAATGCCTGTGCTCGTCTCCCCTGAGGGTTTTACTCATGTCTCTGTGCCAGGGAATGCTAGGGGGTGTTTCAGGAAATCCCAGTGACAGAGGCTGCCTCCCCAAGGTCAGGGAAGTTATTTCTCGGACTTCCCCGAGCAGGGAACACCTGTGACTGAAGAGATCTGCGTGGAGTTGTCTCTCAGGCTCCCCCACTCAATGAGAATGGTTCCGGAATCATGAGCGTGGGGAGGTTCCACCAACGGTCGGCAGCGCGTGGGTTCTAAGGGAATGCCTGTGCTCGTCTCCCCTGAGGGTTTTCCTCATTTCTCTGTGCCAGGGAATGCTAGGGGATGCTGCAGGAAATCCCAGCGACAGAGGCTGCCTCCCCAAGGTCAGGGAAGGTATTTCTCGGACTTCCCAGGACAGGGAACACCTGTGACTGAAGAGAGCTGCGTGGAGTTGTCTCTCGAGCTCCCCCACTCAATGACAATGGTTCCGGAATCCTGAGCGTGTGGAGGTTCCACCAACGGTCGGCAGCGCGTGGGGTCTAAGGGAATGCCTGTGCTCGTCTCCCCTGAGGGTTTTCCTGATGTCTCTGTGCCAGGGAATTCTAGGGGGGTTTGCAGGAAATCCCAGTGACAGAGGCTGCCTCCCCAAGGTCAGGGAAGTTATTTCTCAATCTTCCCCGAGCAGGGAACACCTGTGACTGAAGAGAGCTGCGTGGAGTTGTCTCTCGAGCTCCCCCACTCAATGACAATGTTTCCGGAATCCTGAGCGTGGGGAGGTTCCACCAACGGTCGGCAGCGCGTGGGTTCTAACGGAATGCCTGTGCTCGTCTCCCCTGAGTGTTTTCCTCATTTCTCTGTGCCAGGAAATGCTAGGGGGGTTTGCAGGAAATCCCAGTGACAGAGGCTGCCTCCCCAAGTTCAGGGAAGGTATTCTTGGACTTCCCCGAGCAGGGAACACCTGTGAATGAAGAGAGCTGTGTGGAGTTGTCTCTCGAGCTCCCCCACTCAATGACAATGGTTCCGGAATCCTGAGCGTGGGGAGGTTCCACCAACGGTCGGCAGCGCGTGGTTTCTAAGGGAATGCCTGTGCTCATCTCCCCTGAGGGTTTTCCTCATGTCTCTTTGCCAGGGAATGCTAGGAGGGTTTGCAGGAAATCCCAGTGACAGAGGCTGCCTCCCCAAGGTCAGGGAAGGTATTTCTCGGACTTCCCCGAGCAGGGAACACCTGTGACTGAAGAGAGCTGCGTGGAGTTGTCTCTCGAGCTCCCCCATTCAATGACAATGGTTCCGGAATCCTGAGCGTGGGGAGGTTCCACCAACGGTCGGCAGCGCGTGGGTTCTAAGCAAATGCCTGTGCTCGTCTCCCCTGAGGGTTTTCCTCATGTGTCTGTGCCAGGGAATGCTAGGGGGGTTTGCCGGAAATCCCAGTGACAGAGGCTGCCTCCCCAAGGTCAGGGAAGGTATTTCTCGCACTTCCCCGAGCAGGGAACGCCTGTGATTGAAGAGAGCTGCGTGGAGTTTTCACTCGAGCTCCCCATCTCAATGACAATGGTTCCGGAATCCTTAGCGTGGGGAGGTTCCACCAACGGTCGGCAGCGCGTGGGTTCTAACGGAATGCCTGTGCTCGTCTCCCCTGAGTGTTTACCACATGTCTCTGTGCCAGGGAATGCTAGGGGTGTTTGCAGGAAATCCCAGTGACAGAGGCTGCCTCCCCAAGGTCAGGGAACGTATTTCTCGGACTTCCCCGAGCAGGGAACACCTGTGACTGAAGAGAGCTGCGTGGAGTTGTCTCTCGAGCTCCCCCACTCAATGACAATGTTTCCGGAATCATGAGCGTGGGGAGGTTCCACCAACGGTCGGCAGCGCGTGGGTTCTAAGGGAATGCCTGTGCTCGTCTCCCCTGAGGGTTTTCCTCATGTCTCTGTGCCAGGGAATGCTAGGGGATGCTGCAGGAAATCCCAGTGACAGAGGCTGCCTCCCCAAGGTCAGGGAAGGTATTTCTCGGACTTCCCCGGCCAGGGAACACCTGTGACTGAAGAGAGATTCGTGGATTTGTCTCTCGAGCTCCCCCACTCAATGACTATGGTTCCGAAATCCTGAGCGTGGGGAGGTTCCACCAACGGTCGGCAGCGCGTGGATTCTAAGGGAATGCCTGTGCTCGTCTCCCCTGAGGGTTTTACTCATGTCTCTGTGCCAGGGAATGCTAGGGGGTGTTTCAGGAAATCCCAGTGACAGAGGCTGCCTCCCCAAGGTCAGGGAAGTTATTTCTCGGACTTCCCCGAGCAGGGAACACCTGTGACTGAAGAGATCTGCGTGGAGTTGTCTCTCAGGCTCCCCCACTCAATGAGAATGGTTCCGGAATCATGAGCGTGGGGAGGTTCCACCAACGGTCGGCAGCGCGTGGGTTCTAAGGGAATGCCTGTGCTCGTCTCCCCTGAGGGTTTTCCTCATTTCTCTGTGCCAGGGAATGCTAGGGGATGCTGCAGGAAATCCCAGCGACAGAGGCTGCCTCCCCAAGGTCAGGGAAGGTATTTCTCGGACTTCCCAGGACAGGGAACACCTGTGACTGAAGAGAGCTGCGTGGAGTTGTCTCTCGAGCTCCCCCACTCAATGACAATGGTTCCGGAATCCTGAGCGTGTGGAGGTTCCACCAACGGTCGGCAGCGCGTGGGGTCTAAGGGAATGCCTGTGCTCGTCTCCCCTGAGGGTTTTCCTAATGTCTCTGTGCCAGGGAATTCTAGGGGGGTTTGCAGGAAATCCCAGTGACAGAGGCTGCCTCCCCAAGGTCAGGGAAGTTATTTCTCAATCTTCCCCGAGCAGGGAACACCTGTGACTGAAGAGAGCTGCGTGGAGTTGTCTCTCGAGCTCCCCCACTCAATGACAATGTTTCCGGAATCCTGAGCGTGGGGAGGTTCCACCAACGGTCGGCAGCGCGTGGGTTCTAACGGAATGCCTGTGCTCGTCTCCCCTGAGTGTTTTCCTCATTTCTCTGTGCCAGGAAATGCTAGGGGGGTTTGCAGGAAATCCCAGTGACAGAGGCTGCCTCCCCAAGTTCAGGGAAGGTATTCTTGGACTTCCCCGAGCAGGGAACACCTGTGAATGAAGAGAGCTGTGTGGAGTTGTCTCTCGAGCTCCCCCACTCAATGACAATGGTTCCGGAATCCTGAGCGTGGGGAGGTTCCACCAACGGTCGGCAGCGCGTGGTTTCTAAGGGAATGCCTGTGCTCATCTCCCCTGAGGGTTTTCCTCATGTCTCTTTGCCAGGGAATGCTAGGAGGGTTTGCAGGAAATCCCAGTGACAGAGGCTGCCTCCCCAAGGTCAGGGAAGGTATTTCTCGGACTTCCCCGAGCAGGGAACACCTGTGACTGAAGAGAGCTGCGTGGAGTTGTCTCTCGAGCTCCCCCATTCAATGACAATGGTTCCGGAATCCTGAGCGTGGGGAGGTTCCACCAACGGTCGGCAGCGCGTGGGTTCTAAGCAAATGCCTGTGCTCGTCTCCCCTGAGGGTTTTCCTCATGTGTCTGTGCCAGGGAATGCTAGGGGGGTTTGCCGGAAATCCCAGTGACAGAGGCTGCCTCCCCAAGGTCAGGGAAGGTATTTCTCGCACTTCCCCGAGCAGGGAACGCCTGTGATTGAAGAGAGCTGCGTGGAGTTTTCACTCGAGCTCCCCATCTCAATGACAATGGTTCCGGAATCCTTAGCGTGGGGAGGTTCCACCAACGGTCGGCAGCGCGTGGGTTCTAACGGAATGCCTGTGCTCGTCTCCCCTGAGTGTTTACCACATGTCTCTGTGCCAGGGAATGCTAGGGGTGTTTGCAGGAAATCCCAGTGACAGAGGCTGCCTCCCCAAGGTCAGGGAACGTATTTCTCGGACTTCCCCGAGCAGGGAACACCTGTGACTGAAGAGAGCTGCGTGGAGTTGTCTCTCGAGCTCCCCCACTCAATGACAATGTTTCCGGAATCATGAGCGTGGGGAGGTTCCACCAACGGTCGGCAGCGCGTGGGTTCTAAGGGAATGCCTGTGCTCGTCTCCCCTGAGGGTTTTCCTCATGTCTCTGTGCCAGGGAATGCTAGGGGATGCTGCAGGAAATCCCAGTGACAGAGGCTGCCTCCCCAAGGTCAGGGAAGGTATTTCTCGGACTTCCCCGGCCAGGGAACACCTGTGACTGAAGAGAGATTCGTGGATTTGTCTCTCGAGCTCCCCCACTCAATGACTATGGTTCCGAAATCCTGAGCGTGGGGAGGTTCCACCAACGGTCGGCAGCGCGTGGATTCTAAGGGAATGCCTGTGCTCGTCTCCCCTGAGGGTTTTACTCATGTCTCTGTGCCAGGGAATGCTAGGGGGTGTTTCAGGAAATCCCAGTGACAGAGGCTGCCTCCCCAAGGTCAGGGAAGTTATTTCTCGGACTTCCCCGAGCAGGGAACACCTGTGACTGAAGAGATCTGCGTGGAGTTGTCTCTCAGGCTCCCCCACTCAATGAGAATGGTTCCGGAATCATGAGCGTGGGGAGGTTCCACCAACGGTCGGCAGCGCGTGGGTTCTAAGGGAATGCCTGTGCTCGTCTCCCCTGAGGGTTTTCCTCATTTCTCTGTGCCAGGGAATGCTAGGGGATGCTGCAGGAAATCCCAGCGACAGAGGCTGCCTCCCCAAGGTCAGGGAAGGTATTTCTCGGACTTCCCAGGACAGGGAACACCTGTGACTGAAGAGAGCTGCGTGGAGTTGTCTCTCGAGCTCCCCCACTCAATGACAATGGTTCCGGAATCCTGAGCGTGTGGAGGTTCCACCAACGGTCGGCAGCGCGTGGGGTCTAAGGGAATGCCTGTGCTCGTCTCCCCTGAGGGTTTTCCTCATGTCTCTGTGCCAGGGAATTCTAGGGGGGTTTGCAGGAAATCCCAGTGACAGAGGCTGCCTCCCCAAGGTCAGGGAAGTTATTTCTCAATCTTCCCCGAGCAGGGAACACCTGTGACTGAAGAGAGCTGCGTGGAGTTGTCTCTCGAGCTCCCCCACTCAATGACAATGTTTCCGGAATCCTGAGCGTGGGGAGGTTCCACCAACGGTCGGCAGCGCGTGGGTTCTAACGGAATGCCTGTGCTCGTCTCCCCTGAGTGTTTTCCTCATTTCTCTGTGCCAGGAAATGCTAGGGGGGTTTGCAGGAAATCCCAGTGACAGAGGCTGCCTCCCCAAGTTCAGGGAAGGTATTCTTGGACTTCCCCGAGCAGGGAACACCTGTGAATGAAGAGAGCTGTGTGGAGTTGTCTCTCGAGCTCCCCCACTCAATGACAATGGTTCCGGAATCCTGAGCGTGGGGAGGTTCCACCAACGGTCGGCAGCGCGTGGTTTCTAAGGGAATGCCTGTGCTCATCTCCCCTGAGGGTTTTCCTCATGTCTCTTTGCCAGGGAATGCTAGGAGGGTTTGCAGGAAATCCCAGTGACAGAGGCTGCCTCCCCAAGGTCAGGGAAGGTATTTCTCGGACTTCCCCGAGCAGGGAACACCTGTGACTGAAGAGAGCTGCGTGGAGTTGTCTCTCGAGCTCCCCCATTCAATGACAATGGTTCCGGAATCCTGAGCGTGGGGAGGTTCCACCAACGGTCGGCAGCGCGTGGGTTCTAAGCAAATGCCTGTGCTGGTCTCCCCTGAGGGTTTTCCTCATGTGTCTGTGCCAGGGAATGCTAGGGGGGTTTGCCGGAAATCCCAGTGACAGAGGCTGCCTCCCCAAGGTCAGGGAAGGTATTTCTCGCACTTCCCCGAGCAGGGAACGCCTGTGATTGAAGAGAGCTGCGTGGAGTTTTCACTCGAGCTCCCCATCTCAATGACAATGGTTCCGGAATCCTTAGCGTGGGGAGGTTCCACCAACGGTCGGCAGCGCGTGGGTTCTAACGGAATGCCTGTGCTCGTCTCCCCTGAGTGTTTACCACATGTCTCTGTGCCAGGGAATGCTAGGGGTGTTTGCAGGAAATCCCAGTGACAGAGGCTGCCTCCCCAAGGTCAGGGAACGTATTTCTCGGACTTCCCCGAGCAGGGAACACCTGTGACTGAAGAGAGCTGCGTGGAGTTGTCTCTCGAGCTCCCCCACTCAATGACAATGTTTCCGGAATCATGAGCGTGGGGAGGTTCCACCAACGGTCGGCAGCGCGTGGGTTCTAAGGGAATGCCTGTGCTCGTCTCCCCTGAGGGTTTTCCTCATGTCTCTGTGCCAGGGAATGCTAGGGGATGCTGCAGGAAATCCCAGTGACAGAGGCTGCCTCCCCAAGGTCAGGGAAGGTATTTCTCGGACTTCCCCGGCCAGGGAACACCTGTGACTGAAGAGAGCTGCGTGGAGTTGTCTCTCGAGCTCCCCCACTCAATGACAATGGTTCCGGAATCCTGAGCGTGGGGAGGTTCCACCAACGTTCGGCAGCGCGTGGGTTCTAAAGGAATGCCTGTGCTCGTCTCCCCTGAGTGTTTTCCTCATTTCTCTGTGCCAGGGAATGCTAGGGGGGTTTGCAGGAAATCCCAGTGACAGAGGCTGCCTCCCCAAGGTCAGGGAAGGTATTTCTCAAACTTCCCCGTGCAGGGAACACCTGTGACTGAAGAGAGCTGCGTGGAGTTGTCTCTCGAGCTCCCCCACTCAATGACAGTGGTTCCGGAATCCTGAGCGTGGGGAGGTTCCACCAACGGTCGGCAGCGCGTGGATTCTAAGGGAATGCCTGTGCTCAACTCCCCTGAGTGTTTTCCTCATGTCTCTTTGCCAGGGAATGCTAGGGGATGCTGCAGGAAATCCCAGTGACAGAGGCTGCCTCCCCAAGGTCAGGGAAGTTATTTCTCGGACTTCCCCGGACAGGGAACACCTGTGACTGAAGAGAGCTGCGTGGAGTTGTCTCTCGAGCTCCCCCACTCAATGAAAATGGTTCCGGAATCCTGAGCGTGGGGAGGTTCCACCAACGGTCGGCAGCGCGTGGGTTCTAAAGGAATGCCTGTGCTCGTCTCCCCTGAGGGTTTTCCACATTTCTCTGTGCCAGGGAATGCTAGGGGGGTTTGCAGGAAATCCCAGTGACAGAGGCTGCCTCCCCAAGGTCAGGGAAGCTATTTCTCGGACTTCCCCGAGCAGGGAACACCTGTGACTGAAGAGAGCTGCGTGGAGTTGTCTCTCGAGCTCCCCCACTCAATGACAATGGTTCCGGAATCCTGAGCGTGGGGAGGTTCCACCAACGGTCGGCAGCGCTTGGGTTCTAACGAAATGCCTGTGCTCGTCTCCCCTGAGGGTTTTCCTCATGTCTCTGTGCCAGGGAATGCTCGGGGGATTTGCAGGAAATCCCAGTGACAGAGGCTGCTTCCCCAAGGTCAGGGAAGGTTTTTCTCGGAATTCCCCTAGCAGGGAACACCTGTGACTGAAGAGAGCATCGTGGAGTTGTCTCTCGAGCTCCCCCACTCAATGACAATGGTTCCGGAATCCTGAGCGTGGGGAGGTTCCACCAACGGTCGGTAGCGCGTGGGTTCTAATGGAGTGCCTGTGGTCGTCTCCCCTGAGGGTTTTCTTCATGTCTCTGTGCCAGGGAATGCTAGGGGGGGTTGCTGGAAATCCCAGTGACAGAGGATGCCTCCCCAAGGTCAGGGAATGTATTTCTCGCACTTCCCCGAGCAGGGAACACCTGTGATTGAAGAGAGCTGCGTCGAGTTGTCTCTCGAACTCCCCCACTCAATGACAATGGTTCCGGAATCCTGAGCGTGGGGAGGTTCCATCAACGGTCGGCAGCGCTTGGGTTCTAAAAGAATGCCTGTGCTCGTCTCCCCTGAGTGTTTTCCTCATTTCTCTGTGCCAGGGAATGCTAGGGGGGTTTGCAGGAAATGCCAGTGACAGAGGCTGCCTCCCCAAGGTCAGGGAAGGTGTTTCTCAAACTTCGCCGAGCAGGGAACACCTGTGACTGAAGAGAGCTGCGTGGAGTTGTCTCTCGAGCTCCCCCACTCAATGACAATGGTTCCGGAATCCTGAGCGTGGGGAGGTTCCACCAACGGTCGGCAGCACGTGGGTTCTAAGGGAATGCCTGTGTTCGTCTCCCCTGAGTGTTTTCCTCATGTCTCTCTGCCAGGGAATGCTAGGGGGTGTTGCAGGAAATCCCAGTGACAGAGGTTGCATCCCCAAGGTCAGGGAAGGTATTCTTGGACTTCCCCGAGCAGGGAACACCTGTGACTGAAGAGAGCTGCGTGGAGTTGTCTCTCGAGCTCCCCCACTCAATGACAATGGTTCCGGAATCCTGAGCGTGGGGAGGTTCCACCAACGGTCGGCAGCGCGTGGTTTCTAAGGGAATGCCTGTGCTCATCTCCCCTGAGGGTTTTCCTCATGTCTCTGTGCCAGGGAATGCTAGGAGGGTTTGCAGGAAATCCCAGTGACAGAGGCTGCCTCCCCAAGGTCAGGGAAGGTATTTCTCGGACTTCCCCGAGCAGGGAACACCTGTGACTGAAGAGAGCTGCGTGGAGTTGTCTCTCGAGCTGCCCCATTCAATGACAATGGTTCCGGAATCCTGAGCGTGGGGAAGTTCCACCAACGGTCGGCAGCGCGTGGGTTCTAAGCGAATGCCTGTGCTCGTCTCCCCTGAGGGTTTTCCTCATGTGTCTGTGCCAGGGAATGCTAGGGGGGTTTGCCGGAAATCCCAGTGACAGAGGCTGCCTCCCCAAGGTCAGGGAAGGTATTTCTCGCACTTCCCCGAGCAGGGAACGCCTGTGACGGAAGAGAGCTGCCTGGAGTTTTCACTCGAGCTCCCCATCTCAATGACAATGGTTCCGGAATCCTTAGCGTGGGGAGGTTCCACCAACGGTCGGCAGCGCGTGGGTTCTAACGGAATGCCTGTGCTCGTCTCCCCTGAGTGTTTACCACATGTCTCTGTGCCAGGGAATTCTAGGGGTGTTTGCAGGAAATCCCAGTGACACAGGCTGCCTCCCCAAGGTCAGGGAACGTATTTCTCAAACTTCCCCAAGCAGGGAACACCTGTGACTGAAGAGAGCTGCGTGCAGTTGTCTCTCGAGCTCCCCCACTCAATGACAATGGTTCCGGAATCCTGAGCGTGGGGAGGTTCCACCAACGGTCGGCAGCGCGTGGGTTCTAAGGGAATGCCTGTGCTCGTCTCCCCTGAGTGTTTTCCTCATGTCTCTGTGCCAGGGAATGCTAGGGGGGGTTGCAGGAATTCCCAGTGACAGAGGCTGCCTCCCCAAGGTCAGGGAAGGTATTTCTCGGACTTCCCCGAGCAGGGAACACCTGTGACTGAAGAGAGCTGCGTGGAGTTGTCTCTCGAGCTCCCCCACTCAATGACAATGGTTCCGAAATCCTGAGCGTGGGGAGGTTCCACCAACGGTCGGCAGCGCGTGGGTTCTAAGGGAATGCCTGTGCTCGTCTCCCCTGAGGGTTTTCCTCATGTGTCTGTGCCAGGTTATGCTAGGGGCGTTTGCAGGAAATCCCAGTGACAGAGGCTGCCTCCCCAAGGTCAGGGAAGGTTTTTCTCATACTTCCCCGAGCAGGGAACACCTGTGACTGAAGAGAGCTGCGTGGAGTTGTCTCTCGAGCTCCCCCACTCAATGAAAATGGTTCCGGAATCCTGAGCGTGGGGAGGTTCCACCAACGGTCGGCAGCGCGTGGGTTCTAAAAGAATGCCTGTGCTCGTCTCCCCTGAGAGTTTTCCTCATTTCTCTGTGCCAGGGAATGCTGGGGGGGTTTGCAGGAAATCCCAGTGACAGAGGCTGCCTCCCCAAGGTCAGGGAAGGTATTTCTCAAACTTCGCCGAGCAGGGAACACCTGTGACTGAAGAGAGCTGCGTGGAGTTGTCTCTCGAGCTCCCCCACTCAATGACAATGGTTCCGGAATCCTGAGCGTGGGGAGGTTCCACCAACGGTCGGCAGCACGTGGGTTCTAAGGGAATGCCTGTGTTCGTCTCCCCTGAGTGTTTTCCTCATGTCTCTCTGCCAGGGAATGCTAGGGGGTGTTGCAGGAAATCCCAGTGACAGAGGCTGCATCCCCAAGGTCAGGGAAGGTATTCTTGGACTTCCCCGAGCAGGGAACACCTGTGAATGAAGAGAGCTGTGTTGAGTTGTCTCTCGAGCTCCCCCACTCAATGACAATGGTTCCGGAATCCTGAGCGTGGGGAGGTTCCACCAACGGTCGGCAGCGCGTGGTTTCTAAGGGAATGCCTCTGCTCAACTCCCCTGAGGGTTTTCCTCATGTCTCTGTGCCAGGGAATGCTAGGAGGGTTTGCAGGAAATCCCAGTGACAGAGGCTGCCTAACCAAGGTCAGGGAAGGTATTTCTCGGACTTCCCCGAGCAGGGAACACCTGTGACTGAAGAGAGCTGCGTGGAGTTGTCTCTCGAGCTCCCCCATTCAATGACAATGGTTCCGGAATCCTGAGCGTGGGGAGGTTCCACCAACGGTCGGCAGCGCGTGGGTTCTAAGCGAATGCCTGTGCTCGTCTCCCCTGAGGGTTTTCCTCATGTGTCTGTGCCAGGGAATGCTATGGGGTTTTGCTGGAAATCCCAGTGACAGAGGCTGCCTCCCCAAGGTCAGGGAAGGTATTTCTCGCACTTCCCCGAGCAGGGAACGCCTGTGACTGAAGAGAGCTGCCTGGAGTTTTCACTCGAGCTCCCCATCTCAATGACAATGGTTCCGGAATCCTTAGCGTGGGGAGGTTCCACCAACGGTCGGCAGCGAGTGGGTTCTAACGGAATGCCTGTGCTCGTCTCCCCTGAGTGTTTACCACATGTCTCTGTGCCAGGGAATGCTAGGGGTGTTTGCAGGAAATCCCAGTGACAGAGGCTGCCTCCCCAAGGTCAGGGAAAGTATTTCTCAAACTTCCCCAAGCAGGGAACACCTGTGACTGAAGAGAGCTGCGTGGAGTTGTCTCTCGAGCTCCCCCACTCAATGACAATGTTTCCGGAATCCTGAGCGTGGGGAGGTTCCACCAACGGTCGGCAGCGCGTGGGTTCTAAGGGAATGCCTGTGCTCGTCTCCCCTGAGTGTTTTCCTCATGTCTCTGTGCCAGGGAATGCTAGGGGGGTTGCAGGAATTCCCAGTGACAGAGGCTGCCTCCCCAAGGTCAGGGAAGGTATTTCTCGGACTTCCCCGAGCAGGGAACACCTGTGACTGAAGAGAGCTGCGTGGAGTTGTCTCTCGAGCTCCCCCACTCAATGACAATGGTTCCGGAATCCTGAGCGTGGGGAGGTTCCACCAACGGTCGTCAGCGCGTGGGTTCTAAGGGAATGCCTGTGCTCGTCTCCCCTGAGGGTTTTCCTCATGTCTCTGTGCCAGGGAATGCTAGGAGGGTTTGCAGGAAATCCCAGTGACAGAGGCTGACTCCCCAAGGTCAGGGAAGGTATTTCTCGGACTTCCCCGAGCAGGGAACACCTGTGACTGAAGACAGCTGCGTGGAGTTGTCTCTCGAGCTCCCCCACTCAATGACAATGGTTCCGGAATCCTGAGCGTGGGGAGGTTCCACCAACGGTCGGCAGCGCGTGGATTCTCAGGGAATGCCTGTGCTCATCTCCCCTGAGGGTTTTCCTCATGTCTCTGTGCCAGGGAATGCTAGGGGGGTTTGCAGGAAATCCCAGTGACAGAGGCTGCCTCCACAAGTTCAGGGAAGGTATTTCTCGCACTTCCCCGAGCAGGGAACGCCTGTGACTGAAGAGAGCTGCGTGGAGTTTTCACTCGAGCTCCCCATCTCAATGACAATGGTTCCGGAATCCTGAGCGTGGGGAGGTTCCACCAACGGTCGGCAGCGCGTGGGTTCTAACGGAATGCCTGTGATCGTCTCCCCTGAGTGTTTACCACATGTCCCTGTGCCAGGGAATGCTAGGGGTGTTTGCAGGAATTCCCAGTGACAGAGGCTGCCTCCCCAAGGTCAGGAAAGGTATTTCTCGGACTTCCCCGCGCAGGGAACACCTGTGACTGAAGAGAGCTGCGTGGAGTTGTCTCTCGAGCTCCCCCACTCAATGACAATGGTTCCGGAATCCTGAGCGTGGGGAGGTTCCACCAACGGTCGGCAGCGCGTGGGTTCTAGGGAATGCCTGTGCTCGTCTCCCCTGAGTGTTTTCCTCATGTCTCTGTGCCAGGGAATGCTAGGGGGTGTTGCAGGAAATCCAAGTGACAGAGGCTGCCTCCCCAAGGTCAGGGAAGTTATTTCTCGGACTTCCCCGGGCAGGGAACACCTGTGACTGAAGAGAGCTGCGTGGAGTTGTCTCTCGAGCTCCCCCACTCAATGACAATGGTTCCGGAATCCTGAGCGTGGGGAGGTTCCACCAACGGTCGGCAGCGCTTGGGTTCTAAAAGAATGCCTGTGCTCATCTCCCCTGAGTGTTTTCCTCATGTGTCTGTGCCAGGTAATGCTAGGGGGTGTTGCAGGAAATCCCAGTGACAGAGGCTGCCTCCCCAAGGTCAGGGAAGCTATTTCTCGCACTTCCCGAGCAGGCAACACCTGTGACTGAAGAGAGCTGCGTGGAGTTGTCTCTCGAGCTCCCCCACTCAATGACAATGGTTCCGGAATCCTGAGCGTGGGGAGGTTCCACCAACGGTCGGCAGCACGTGGGTTCTAAGGGAATGCCTGTGTTCGTCTCCCCTGAGGGTTTTCCTCATGTCTCTCTGCCAGGGAATGCTAGGGGGTGTTGCAGGAAATCCCAGTGACAGAGGATGCATCCCCAAGGTCAGGGAAGGTATTCTTGGACTTCCCCGAGCAGGGAACACCTGTGAATGAAGAGAGCTGTGTTGAGTTGTCTCTCGAGCTCCCCCACTCAATGACAATGTTTCCGGAATCCTGAGCGTGGGGAGGTTCCACCAACGGTCGGCAGCGCGTGGGTTCTAAGGGAATGCCTGTGCTCGTCTCCCCTGAGTGTTTTCCTCATGTCTCTGTGCCAGGGAATGCTGGGGGGGGTTGCAGGAATTCCCAGTGACAGAGGCTGCCTCCCCAAGGTCAGGGAAGGTATTTCTCGGACTTCCCCGAGCAGGGAACACCTGTGACTGAAGAGAGCTGCGTGGAGTTGTCTCTCGAGCTCCCCCACTCAATGACAATGGTTCCGGAATCCTTAGCGTGGGGAGGTTCCACTAACGGTCGGCAGCGCGTGGGTTCTAAGGGAATGCCTGTGCTCGTCTCCCCTGAGGGTTTTCCTCATGTGTCTGTGCCAGGTAATGCTAGGGGCGTTTGCAGGAAATCCCAGTGACAGAGGCTGCCTCCCCAAGGTCAGGGAAGGTATTTCTCGCACTTCCCCGAGCAGGGAACACCTGTGACTGAAGAGAGCTGCGTGGAGTTTTCTCTCGAGCTCCCCCACTCAATGACAATGGTTCCGGAATCCTGAGCGTGTGGAGGTTCCACCAACGGTCGGCAGCGCGTGGGTTCTAAAAGAATGCCTGTGCTCGTCTCCCCTGAGGGTTTTCCTCATTTCTCTGTGCCAGGGAATGCTAGGGGGGTTTGCAGGAAATCCCAGTGACAGAGGCTGCCTCCCCAAGGTCAGGGAAGGTATTTTTCAAACTTCGCCGAGCAGGGAACACCTGTGACTGAAGAGAGCTGCGTGGAGTTGTCTCTCGAGCTCCCCCACTCAATGACAATGGTTCCGGAATCCTGAGCGTGGGGAGGTTCCACCAACGGTCGGCAGCACGTGGGTTCTAAGGGAATGCCTGTGTTCGTCTCCCCTGAGTGTTTTCCTCATGTCTCTCTGCCAGGGAATGCTAGGGGGTGTTGCAGGAAATCCCAGTGACAGAGGCTGCATCCCCAAGGTCAGGGAAGGTATTCTTGGACTTCCCCGAGCAGGGAACACCTGTGACTGAAGAGAGCTGCGTGGAGTTGTCTCTCGAGCTCCCCCACTCAATGACAATGGTTCCGGAATCCTGAGCGTGGGGAGGTTCCACCAACGGTCGGCAGCGCGTGGTTTCTAAGGGAATGCCTGTGCTCACCTCCCCTGAGGGTTTTCCTCATGTCTCTGTGCCAGGGAATGCTAGGAGGGTTTGCAGGAAATCCCAGTGACAGAGGCTGCCTCCCCAAGGTCAGGGAAGGTATTTCTCGGACTTCCCCGAGCAGGGAACACCTGTGACTGAAGAGAGCTGCGTGGAGTTGTCTCTCGAGCTCCCCCATTCAATGACAATGGTTCCGGAATCCTGAGCGTGGGGAGGTTCCACCAACGGTCGGCAGCGCGTGGGTTCTAAGCGAATGCCTGTGCTCGTCTCCCCTGAGGGTTTTCCTCATGTGTCTGTGCCAGGGAATGCTATGGGGGTTTGCCGGAAATCCCAGTGACAGAGGCTGCCTCCCCAAGGTCAGGGAAGGTATTTCTCGCACTTCCCCGAGCAGGGAACGCCTGTGAATGAAGAGAGCTGCCTGGAGTTTTCACTCGAGCTCCCCATCTCAATGACAATGGTTCCGGAATCCTTAGCGTGGGGAGGTTCCACCAACGGTCGGCAGCGCGTGGGTTCTAACGGAATGCCTGTGCTCGTCTCCCCTGAGTGTTTACCACATGTCTCTGTGCCAGGGAATGCTAGGGGTGTTTGCAGGAAATCCCAGTGACAGAGCCTGCCTCCCCAAGGTCAGGGAACGTATTTCTCAAACTTCCCCAAGCAGGGAACACCTGTGACTGAAGAGAGCTGCGTGGAGTTGTCTCTCGGGCTCCCCCACTCAATGACAATGTTTCCGGAATCCTGAGCGTGGGGAGGTTCCACCAACGGTCGGCAGCGCGTGGGTTCTAAGGGAATGCCTGTGCTCGTCTCCCCTGAGTGTTTTCCTCATGTCTCTGTGCCAGGGAATGCTAGGGGGGGTTGCAGGAATTCCCAGTGACAGAGGCTGCCTCCCCAAGGTCAGGGAAGGTATTTCTTGGACTTCCCCGAGCAGGGAACACCTGTGACTGAAGAGAGCTGCGTGGAGTTGTCTCTCGAGCTCCCCCACTCAATGACAATGGTTCCGGAATCCTGAGCGTGGGGAGGTTCCAACAACGGTCGGCAGCGCGTGGGTTCTAAGGGAATGCCTGTGCTCGTCTCCCCTGAGGGTTTTCCTCATGTGTCTGTGCCAGGTAATGCTAGGGGCGTTTGCAGGAAATCCCAGTGACAGAGGCTGCCTCCCCAAGGTCAGGGAAGTTATTTCTCGCACTTCCCCGAGCAGGCAACACCTGTGACTGAAGAGAGCTGCGTGGAGTTGTCTCTCGAGCTCCCCCACTCAATGACAATGTTTCCGGAATCCTGAGCGTGGGGAGGTTCCACCAACGGTCGGCAGCGCGTGGGTTCTAAGGGAATGCCTGTGCTCGTCTCCCCTTAGGGTTTTCCTCATTTCTCTGTGCCAGGGAATGCTAGGGGTGTTTGCAGGAAATCCCAGTGACAGAGTCTGCCTCCCCAAGGTCTGGGAAGGTATTTCTCGGACTTAACTGAGCAGGGAACACCTGTGATTGAAGAGAGCTGCGTGGAGTTTTCTCTCGAGCTCCCCCACTCAATTACAATGGTTCCGGAATCCTGAGCTTAGGGAGGTTCCACCAACGGTCGGCAGCGCGTGGGTTCTAAGGGAATGCCTGTGCTCGTCTCCCCTGAGGGTTTTCCCCATGTGTCTGTGCCAGGGAATGCTAGGAGTGTTTGCAGGAAATCCCAGTGACAGAGGCTGACTCCCCAAGGTCAGGGAAGTTATTTCTCGGACTTCCCCGAGCAGGGAACCCCTGTGACTGAAGAGAGCTGCGTGGAGTTGTCTCTCGAGCTCCCCCACTCAATGACAATGGTTCCGGAATCCTGAGCGTGGGGAGGTTCCACCAACGGTCGGAAGCGCGTGGATTCTCAGGGAATGCCTGTGCTCATCTCCCCTGAGGGTTTTCCTCATGTCTCTGTGCCAGGGAATGCTAGGGGGTGTTGCAGGAAATCCCAGTGACAGAGGCTGCCTCCCCATGGTCAGGGAAGGTATTTCTCGGACTTCCCCGAGCAGGGAACACCTGTGACTGAAGAGAGCTGCGTGGAGTTGTCTCTCGTGCTCCCCCACTCAATGACAATGGTTCGGGAATCCTGAGCGTGGGAGGTTCCACCAACGGTCGGCAGCGCGTGGGTTCTAGGGAATGCCAGTGCTCGTCTCCCCTGAGGGTTTTCCTCATGTCTCTGTGCCAGGGAATGCTAGGGGGGTTTGCAGGAAATCCCAGTGACAGAGGCTGCCTCCACAAGTTCAGGGAAGGTATTTCTCGCACTTCCCCGAGCAGGGAACGCCTGTGACTGAAGAGAGCTGCGTGGAGTTTTCACTCGAGCTCCCCATCTCAATGACAATCGTTCCGGAATCCTGAGCGTGGGGAGGTTCCACCAACGGTCGGCAGCGCGTGGGTTCTAACGGAATGCCTGTGATCGTCTCCCCTGAGTGTTTACCACATGTCTCTGTGCCAGGGAATGCTAGGGGTGTTTGCAGGAATTCCCAGTGACCGAGGCTGCCTCCCCAAGGTCAGGGAACGTATTTCTCAAACTTCCCCAAGCAGGGAACACCTGTGACTGAAGAGAGCTGCGTGGAGTTGTCTCTCGAGCTCCCCCACTCAATGACAATGGTTCCGGAATCCTGAGCGTGGGGAGGTTCCACCAACGGTCGGCAGCGCGTGGGTTCTAAGGGAATGCCTGTGCTCGTCTCCCCTGAGTGTTTTCCTCATGTCTCTGGGCCAGGGAATGCTAGGGGGCGTTGCAGGAATTCCCAGTGACAGAGGCTGCCTCCCCAAGGTCAGGGAAGGTATTTCTCGGACTTCCCCGAGCAGGGAACACCTGTGACTGAAGAGAGCTGCGTGGAGTTGTCTCTCGAGCTCCCCCACTCAATGACAATGGTTCCGGAATCCTGAGCGTGTGGAGGTTCCACCAACGGTCGGCAGCGCGTGGGTTCTAAGGGAATGCCTGTGCTCGTCTCCCCTGAGGGTTTTCCTCATGTCTCTGTGCCAGGGAATGCTAGGGGGGTTTGCAGGAAATCCCAGTGACAGAGGCTGCCTCCCCAAGGTCAGGGAAGGTATTTCTCATACTTCCCCGAGCAGGGAACACCTGTGACTGAAGAGAGCTGCGTGGAGTTGTCTCTCGAGCTCCCCCACTCAATGAAAATGGTTCCGGAATCCTGAGCGTGGGGAGGTTCCACCAACGGTCGGCAGCGCGTGGGTTCTAAAAGAATGCCTGTGCTCGTCTCCCCTGAGTGTTTTCCTCATTTCTCTGTGCCAGGGAATGCTGGGGGGGTTTGCAGGAAATCCCAGTGACAGAGGCTGCCTCCCCAAGGTCAGGGAAGGTATTTCTCAAACTTCGCCGAGCAGGGAACACCTGTGACTGAAGAGAGCTGCGTGGAGTTGTCTCTCGAACTCCCCCACTCAATGACAATGGTTCCGGAATCCTGAGCGTGGGGTGGTTCCACCAACGGTCGGCAGCACGTGGGTTCTAAGGGAATGCCTGTGTTCGTCTCCCCTGAGGGTTTTCCTCATGTCTCTCTGCCAGGGAATGCTAGGGGGTGTTGCAGGAAATCCCAGTGACAGAGGCTGCATCCCCAAGGTCAGGGAAGGTATTCTTGGACTTCCCCGAGCAGGGAACACCTGTGAATGAAGAGAGCTGTGTTGAGTTGTCTCTCGAGCTCCCCCACTCAATGACAATGGTTCCGGAATCCTGAGCGTGGGGAGGTTCCACCAACGGTCGGCAGCGCGTGGTTTCTAAGGGAATGCCTGTGCTCAACTCCCCTGAGGGTTTTCCTCATGTCTCTGTGCCAGGGAATGCTAGGAGGGTTTGCAGGAAATCCCAGTGACAGAGGCTGCCTCCCCAAGGTCAGGGAAGTTATTTCTCGGACTTCCCCGAGCAGGGAACACCTGTGACTGAAGAGAGCTGCGTGGAGTTGTCTCTCGAGCTCCCCCATTCAATGACAATGGTTCCGGAATCCTGAGCGTGGGGAGGTTCCACCAACGGTCGGCAGCGCGTGGGTTCTAAGCGAATGCCTGTGCTCGTCTCCCCTGAGGGTTTTCCTCATGTCTCTGTGCCAGGGAATGCTATGGGGGTTTGCCGGAAATCCCAGTGACAGAGGCTGCCTCCCCAAGGTCAGGGAAGGTATTTCTCGCACTTCCCCGAGCAGGGAACGCCTGTGACTGAAGAGAGCTGCCTGGAGTTTTCACTCGAGCTCCCCATCTCAATGACAATGGTTCCGGAATCCTTAGCGTGGGGAGGTTCCACCAACGGTCGGCAGCGCGTGGGTTCTAACGGAATGCCTGTGCTCGTCTCCCCTGAGTGTTTACCACATGTCTCTGAGCCAGGGAATGCTAGGGGTGTTTGCAGGAAATCCCAGTGACAGAGCCTGCCTCCCCAAGGTCAGGGAACGTATTTCTCAAACTTCCCCAAGCAGGGAACACCTGTGACTGAAGAGAGCTGCGTGGAGTTGTCTCTCGAGCTCCCCCACTCAATGACAATGTTTCCGGAATCCTGAGCGTGGGGAGGTTCCACCAACGGTCGGCAGCGCGTGGGTTCTAAGGGAATGCCTGTGCTCGTCTCCCCTGAGTGTTTTCCTCATGTCTCTGTGCCAGGGAATGCTAGGGGGGGTTGCAGGAATTCCCAGTGACAGAGGCTGCCTCCCCAAGGTCAGGGAAGGTATTTCACGGACTTCCCCGAGCAGGGAACACCTGTGACTGAAGAGAGCTGCGTGGAGTTGTCTTTCGAGCTCCCCCACTCAATGACAATGGTTCCGGAATCCTGAGCGTGGGGAGGTTCCACCAACGGTCGGCAGCGCGTGGGTTCTAGGGAATGCCTGTGCTCGTCTCCCCTGAGTGTTTTCCTCATGTCTCTGTGCCAGGGAATGCTAGGGGGTGTTGCAGGAAATCCAAGTGACAGAGGCTGCCTCCCCAAGGTCAGGGAAGGTATTTCTCGGACTTCCCCGGGCAGGGAACACCTGTGACTGAAGAGAGCTGCGTGGAGTTGTCTCTCGAGCTCCCCCACTCAATGACAATGGTTCCGGAATCCTGAGCGTGGGGAGGTTCAACCAACGGTCGGCAGCGCGTGGGTTCTAAAGGAATGCCTGTGCTCGTCTCCCCTGAGGGTTTTCCTCATTTCTCTGTGCCAGGGAATGCTAGGGGGTTTGCAGGAAATCCCAGTGACAGAGGCTGCCTCCCCAAGGTCAGGGAAGCTATTTCTCGGACTTCCCCGAGCAGGGAACACCTGTGACTGAAGAGAGCTGCGTGGAGTTGTCTCTCGAGCTCCCCCACTCAATGACAATGGTTCCGGAATCCTGAGCGTGGGGAGGTTCCACCAACGGTCGGCAGCGCTTGGGTTCTAACGAAATGCCTGTGCTCGTCTCCCCTGAGGGTTTTCCTCATGTCTCTGTGCCAGGGAATGCTCGGGGGATTTGCAGGAAATCCCAGTGACAGAGGCTGCTTCCCCAAGGTCAGGGAAGGTTTTTCTCGGACTTCCCCTAGCAGGGAACACCTGTGACTGAAGAGAGCATCGTGGAGTTGTCTCTCGAGCTCCCCCACTCAATGACAATGGTTCCGGAATCCTGAGCGTGGGGAGGTTCCACCAACGGTCGGTAGCGCGTGGGTTCTAAGGGAATGCCTGTTCTACTCTCCCCTGAGGGTTTTCGTCATGTCTCTGTGCCAGGGAATGCTAGGGGGGGTGCAGGAAATCCCAGTGACATAGGCTGCCTCCCAAAGGGCAGGGAAGTTATTTCTCGGACTTCCCCTAGCAGGGAACACCTGTGACTGAAGAGAGCTGCGTGGAGTTGTCTCCCGAGCTCCCCCAATCAATGACAATGGTTCTGGAATCCTGAGCGTGGGGAGGTTCCACCAACGGTCGGCAGCGCGTGGGTTCTAATGGAGTGCCTGTGGTCGTCTCCCCTGAGGGTTTTCTTCATGTCTCTGTGCCAGGGAATGCTAGGGGGGGTTGCAGGAAATCCCAGTGACAGAGGCTGCCTCCCCAAGGTCAGGAAAGGTATTTCTCGGACTTCCCCGCGCAGGGAACACCTGTGACTGAAGAGAGCTGCGTGGAGTTGTCTCTCGAGCTCCCCCACTCAATGACAATGGTTCCGGAATCCTGAGCGTGGGGAGGTTCCACCAACGGTCGGCAGCGCGTGGGTTCTAGGGAATGCCTGTGCTCGTCTCCCCTGAGTGTTTTCCTCATGTCTCTGTGCCAGGGAATGCTAGGGGGTGTTGCAGGAAATCCCAGTGACAGAGGCTGCCTCCCCAAGGTCAGGGAAGGTATTTCTCGGACTTCCCCGGGCAGGGAACACCTGTGACTGAAGAGAGCTGCGTGGAGTTGTCTCTCGAGCTCCCCCACTCAATGACAATGGTTCCGGAATCCTGAGCGTGGGGAGGTTCCACCAACGGTCGGCAGCGCGTGGGTTCTAAAGGAATGCCTGTGCTCGTCTCCCCTGAGGGTTTTCCTCATTTCTCTGTGCCAGGGAATGCTAGGGGGGTTTGCAGGAAATCCCAGTGACAGAGGCTGCCTCCCCAAGGTCAGGGAAGCTATTTCTCGGACTTCCCCGAGCAGGGAACACCTGTGACTGAAGAGAGCTGCGTGGAGTTGTCTCTCGAGCTCCCCCACTCAATGACAATGGTTCCGGAATCCTGAGCGTGGGGAGGTTCCACCAACGGTCGGCAGCGCTTGGGTTCTAACGAAATGCCTGTGCTCGTCTCCCCTGAGGGTTTTCCTCATGTCTCTGTGCCAGGGAATGCTCGGGGGATTTGCAGGAAATCCCAGTGACAGAGGCTGCTTCCCCAAGGTCAGGGAAGGTTTTTCTCGGACTTCCCCTAGCAGGGAACACCTGTGACTGAAGAGAGCATCGTGGAGTTGTCTCTCGAGCTCCCCCACTCAATGACAATGGTTCCGGAATCCTGAGCGTGGGGAGGTTCCACCAACGGTCGGTAGCGCGTGGGTTCTAAGGGAATGCCTGTTCTACTCTCCCCTGAGGGTTTTCGTCATGTCTCTGTGCCAGGGAATGCTAGGGGGGGTGCAGGAAATCCCAGTGACATAGGCTGCCTCCCAAAGGGCAGGGAAGTTATTTCTCGGACTTCCCCTAGCAGGGAACACCTGTGACTGAAGAGAGCTGCGTGGAGTTGTCTCCCGAGCTCCCCCAATCAATGACAATGGTTCTGGAATCCTGAGCGTGGGGAGGTTCCACCAACGGTCGGCAGCGCGTGGGTTCTAATGGAGTGCCTGTGGTCGTCTCCCCTGAGGGTTTTCTTCATGTCTCTGTGCCAGGGAATGCTAGGGGGGGTTGCAGGAAATCCCAGTGACAGAGGATGCCTCCCCAAGGTCAGGGAATGTATTTCTCGCACTTCCCCGAGCAGGGAACACCTGTGATTGAAGAGAGCTGCGTCGAGTTGTCTCTCGAACTCCCCCACTCAATGACAATGGTTCCGGAATCCTGAGCGTGTGGAGGTTCCACCAACGGTCAGCAGCGCGTGGGTTCTAAGGGAGTGCCTGTGCTCGTCTCCCCTGAGGGTTTTCTTCATGTCTCTGTGCCAGGGAATGCTAGGGGAGGTTGCAGGAATTCCCAGTGACAGAGGCTGCCTCCCCAAGGTCAGGGAAGGTATTTCTCGCACTTCCCCGAGCAGGGAACACCTGTGACTGAAGAGAGCTGCGTGGAGTTGTCTCTCGAGCTCCCCCACTCAATGAAAATGGTTCCGGAATCCTGAGCGTGGGGAGGTTCCACCAACGGTCGGCAGCGCTTGGGTTCTAAAAGAATGCCTGTGCTCGTCTCCCCTGAGTGTTTTCCTCATTTCTCTGTGCCAGGGAATGCTAGGGGGGTTTGCAGGAAATCCCAGTGACAGAGGCTGCCTCCCCAAGGTCAGGGAAGTTATTTCTCAAACTTCGCCGAGCAGGGAACACCTGTGACTGAAGAGAGCTGCGTGGAGTTGTCTCTCGAGCTCCCCCACTCAATGACAATTGTTCCGGAATCCTGAGCGTGGGGAGGTTGCACCAACGGTCGGCAGCGCGTGGCTTATAAGGGAATGCCTGTGTTCGTCTCCCCTGAGGGTTTTCCTCATGTCTCTGTGCCAGGGAATGCTAGGGGGGGTTGCAGGAATTCCCAGTGACAGAGGCTGCCTCCCCAAGGTCAGGGAAGGTATTTCTCGGACTTCCCCGAGCAGGGAACACCTGTGACTGAAGAGAGCTGCGTGGAGTTGTCTCTCGAGCTCCCCCACTCAATGACAATGGTTCCGGAATCCTTAGCGTGGGGAGGTTCCACCAACGGTCGGCAGCGCGTGGGTTCTAAGGGAATGCCTGTGCTCGTCTCCCCTGAGGGTTTTCCTCATGTGTCTGTGCCAGGTAATGCTAGGGGCGTTTGCAGGGAATCCCAGTGACAGAGGCTGCCTCCCCAAGGTCAGGGAAGGTATTTCTCGCACTTCCCCGAGCAGGGAACACCTGTGACTGAAGAGAGCTGCGTGGAGTTGTCTCTCGAGCTCCCCCACTCAATGACAATGGTTCCGGAATCCTGAGCGTGTGGAGGTTCCACCAACGGTCGGCAGCGCGTGGGTTCTAAAAGAATGCCTGTGCTCGTCTCCCCTGAGGGTTTTCCTCATTTCTCTGTGCCAGGGAATGCTAGGGGGGTTTGCAGGAAATGCCAGTGACAGAGGCTGCCTCCCCAAGGTCAGGGAAGGTGTTTCTCAAACTTCGCCGAGCAGGGAACACCTGTGACTGAAGAGAGCTGCGTGGAGTTGTCTCTCGAGCTCCCCCACTCAATGACAATGGTTCCGGAATCCTGAGCGTGGGGAGGTTCCACCAACGGTCGGCAGCACGTGGGTTCTAAGGGAATGCCTGTGTTCGTCTCCCCTGAGTGTTTTCCTCATGTCTCTCTGCCAGGGAATGCTAGGGGGTGTTGCAGGAAATCCCAGTGACAGAGGTTGCATCCCCAAGGTCAGGGAAGGTATTCTTGGACTTCCCCGAGCAGGGAACACCTGTGACTGAAGAGAGCTGCGTGGAGTTGTCTCTCGAGCTCCCCCACTCAATGACAATGGTTCCGGAATCCTGAGCGTGGGGAGGTTCCACCAACGGTCGGCAGCGCGTGGTTTCTAAGGGAATGCCTGTGCTCATCTCCCCTGAGGGTTTTCCACATGTCTCTGTGCCAGGGAATGCTAGGAGGGTTTGCAGGAAATCCCAGTGACAGAGGCTGCCTCCCCAAGGTCAGGGAAGGTATTTCTCGGACTTCCCCGAGCAGGGAACACCTGTGACTGAAGAGAGCTGCGTGGAGTTGTCTCTCGAGCTCCCCCATTCAATGACAATGGTTCCGGAATCCTGAGCGTGGGGAAGTTCCACCAACGGTCGGCAGCGCGTGGGTTCTAAGCGAATGCCTGTGCTCGTCTCCCCTGAGGGTTTTCCTCATGTGTCTGTGCCAGGGAATGCTATGGGGGTTTGCCGGAAATCCCAGTGACAGAGGCTGCCTCCCCAAGGTCAGGGAAGGTATTTCTCGCACTTCCCCGAGCAGGGAACGCCTGTGACGGAAGAGAGCTGCCTGGAGTTTTCACTGGAGCTCCCCATCTCAATGACAATGGTTCCGGAATCCTTAGCGTGGGGAGGTTCCACCAACGGTCGGCAGCGCGTGGGTTCTAACGGAATGCCTGTGCTCGTCTCCCCTGAGTGTTTACCACATGTCTCTGTGCCAGGGAATGCTAGGGGTGTTTGCAGGAAATCCCAGTGACAGAGGCTGCCTCCCCAAGGTCAGGGAAGGTATTTCTCGGACTTCCCCGAGCAGGGAACACCTGTGACTGAAGAGAGCTGCGTGGAGTTGTCTCTCGAGCTCCCCCACTCAATGACAATGGTTCCGGAATCCTGAGCGTGTGGAGGTTCCACCAACGGTCGGCAGCGCGTGGGTTCTAAGGGAATGCCTGTGCTCGTCTCCCCTGAGGGTTTTCCTCATGTCTCTGTGCCAGGGAATGCTAGGGGGGTTTGCAGGAAATCCCAGTGACAGAGGCTGCCTCCCCAAGGTCAGGGAAGGTATTTCTCATACTTCCCCGAGCAGGGAACACCTGTGACTGAAGAGAGCTGCGTGGAGTTGTCTCTCGAGCTCCCCCACTCAATGAAAATGGTTCCGGAATCCTGAGCGTGGGGAGGTTCCACCAACGGTCGGCAGCGCGTGGGTTCTAAATGAATGCCTGTGCTCGTCTCCCCTGAGTGTTTTCCTCATTTCTCTGTGCCAGGGAATGCTGGGGGGGTTTGCAGGAAATCCCAGTGACAGAGGCTGCCTCCCCAAGGTCAGGGAAGTTATTTCTCAAACTTCGCCGAGCAGGGAACACCTGTGACTGAAGAGAGCTGCGTGGAGTTGTCTCTCGAGCTCCCCCACTCAATGACAATGGTTCCGGAATCCTGAGCGTGGGGAGGTTCCACCAACGGTCGGCAGCACGTGGGTTCTAAGGGAATGCCTGTGTTCGTCTCCCCTGAGGGTTTTCCTCATGTCTCTCTGCCAGGGAATGCTAGGGGGTGTTGCAGGAAATCCCAGTGACAGAGGCTGCATCCCCAAGGTCAGGGAAGGTATTCTTGGACTTCCCCGAGCAGGGAACACCTGTGAATGAAGAGAGCTGTGTTGAGTTGTCTCTCGAGCTCCCCCACTCAATGACAATGGTTCCGGAATCCTGAGCGTGGGGAGGTTCCACCAACGGTCGGCAGCGCGTGGTTTCTAAGGGAATGCCTGTGCTCAACTCCCCTGAGGGTTTTCCTCATGTCTCTGTGCCAGGGAATGCTAGGAGGGTTTGCAGGAAATCCCAGTGACAGAGGCTGCCTAACCAAGGTCAGGGAAGGTATTTCTCGGACTTCCCCGAGCAGGGAACACCTGTGACTGAAGAGAGCTGCGTGGAGTTGTCTCTCGAGCTCCCCCATTCAATGACAATGGTTCCGGAATCCTGAGCGTGGGGAGGTTCCACCAACGGTCGGCAGCGCGTGGGTTCTAAGCGAATGCCTGTGCTCGTCTCCCCTGAGGGTTTTCCTCATGTGTCTGTGCCAGGGAATGCTATGGGGTTTTGCCGGAAATCCCAGTGACAGAGGCTGCCTCCCCAAGGTCAGGGAAGGTATTTCTCGCACTTCCCCGAGCAGGGAACGCCTGTGACTGAAGAGAGCTGCGTGGAGTTTTCACTCGAGCTCCCCATCTCAATGACAATGGTTCCGGAATCCTTAGCGTGGGGAGGTTCCACCAACGGTCGGCAGCGCGTGGGTTCTAACGGAATGCCTGTGCTCGTCTCCCCTGAGTGTTTACCACATGTCTCTGTGCCAGGGAATGCTAGGGGTGTTTGCAGGAAATCCCAGTGACAGAGGCTGCCTCCCCAAGGTCAGGGAAGGTATTTCTCGGACTTCCCCGAGCAGGGAACACCTGTGACTGAAGAGAGCTGCGTGGAGTTGTCTCTCGAGCTCCCCCACTCAATGACAATGGTTCCGGAATCCTGAGCGTGGGGAGGTTCCACCAACGGTCGGCAGCGCGTGGGTTCTAAGGGAATGCCTGTGCTCGTCTCCCCTGAGGGTTTTCCTCATGTGTCTGTGCCAGGTAATGCTAGGGGCGTTTGCAGGAAATCCCAGTGACAGAGGCTGCCTCCCCAAGGTCAGGGAAGGTATTTCTCGCACTTCCCCGAGCAGGCAACACCTGTGACTGAAGAGAGCTGCGTGGAGTTGTCTCTCGAGCTCCCCAACTCAATGACAATGTTTCCGGAATCCTGAGCGTGGGGAGGTTCCACCAACGGTCGGCAGCGCGTGGGTTCTAAGGGAATGCCTGTGCTCGTCTCCCCTGAGGGTTTTCCTCATTTCTCTGTGCCAGGGAATGCTAGGGGTGTTTGCAGGAAATCCCAGTGACAGAGTCTGCCTCCCCAAGGTCTGGTAAGGTATTTCTCGGACTTCACTGAGCAGGGAACACCTGTGACTGAAGAGAGCTGCGTGGAGTTTTCTCTCGAGCTCCCCCACTCAATGACAATGGTTCCGGAATCCTGAGCATGGGGAGGTTCCACCAACGGTCGGCAGCGCGTTGGTTCTAAGGGAATGCCTGTGCTCGTCTCCCCTGAGGGTTTTCCTCATGTCTCTGTGCCAGGGAATGCTAGGAGGGTTTGCAGGAAATCCCAGTGACAGAGGCTGACTCCCCAAGGTCAGGGAAGGTATTTCTCGGACTTCCCCGAGCAGGGAACACCTGTGAATGAAGACAGCTGCGTGGAGTTGTCTCTCGAGCTCCCCCACTCAATGACAATGGTTCCGGAATCCTGAGCGTGGGGAGGTTCCACCAACGGTCGGCAGCGCGTGGATTCTCAGGGAATGCCTGTGCTCATCTCCCCTGAGGGTTTTCCTCATGTCTCTGTGCCAGGGAATGCTAGGGGGGTTTGCAGGAAATCCCAGTGACAGAGGCTGCCTCCACAAGTTCAGGGAAGGTATTTCTCGCACTTCCCCGAGCAGGGAACGCCTGTGACTGAAGAGAGCTGCGTGGAGTTTTCACTCGAGCTCCCCATCTCAATGACATTGGTTCCGGAATCCTGAGCGTGGGGAGGTTCCACCAACGGTCGGCAGCGCGTGGGTTCTAACGGAATGCCTGTGATCGTCTCCCCTGAGTGTTTACCACATGTCCCTGTGCCAGGGAATGCTAGGGATTGTTTGCAGGAATTCCCAGTGACAGAGGCTGCCTCCCCAAGGTCAGGAAAGGTATTTCTCGGACTTCCCCGCGCAGGGAACACCTGTGACTGAAGAGAGCTGCGTGGAGTTGTCTCTCGAGCTCCCCCACTCAATGACAATGGTTCCGGAATCCTGAGCGTGGGGAGGTTCCACCAACGGTCGGCAGCGCGTGGGTTCTAGGGAATGCCTGTGCTCGTCTCCCCTGAGTGTTTTCCTCATGTCTCTGTGCCAGGGAATGCTAGGGGGTGTTGCAGGAAATCCAAGTGACAGAGGCTGCCTCCCCAAGGTCAGGGAAGTTATTTCTCGGACTTCCCCGGGCAGGGAACACCTGTGACTGAAGAGAGCTGCGTGGAGTTGTCTCTCGAGCTCCCCCACTCAATGACAATGGTTCCGGAATCCTGAGCGTGGGGAGGTTCCACCAACGGTCGGCAGCGCGTGGGTTCTATGGGAATGCCTGTGCTCGTCTCCCCTGAGGATTTTCCTCATGTGTCTGTGCCAGGTAATGCTAGGGGGTGTTGCAGGAAATCCCAGTGACAGAGGCTGCCTCCCCAAGGTCAGGGAAGGTATTTCTCGCACTTCCCGAGCAGGCAACACCTGTGACTGAAGAGAGCTGCGTGGAGTTGTCTCTCGAGCTCCCCCACTCAATGACAATGGTTCCGAAATCCTGAGCGTGGGGAGGTTCCACCAACGGTCGGCAGCGCGTGGGTTCTAAGGGAATGCCTGTGCTCGTCTCCCCTGAGGGTTTTCCTCATATCTCTGTGCCAGGGAATGCTAGGGAGGTTTGCAGGAAATCCCAGTGACAGAGGCTGCCTCCCCAAGGTCAGGAAAGGTATTTCTCGGACTTCCCCGAGCAGGGAACACCTGTGACTGAAGAGAGCTGCGTGGAGTTGTCTCTCGAGCTCCCCCACTCAATGACAATGGTTCCGGAATCCTGAGCGTGTGGAGGTTCCACCAACGGTCGGCAGCGCGTGGGTTCTAAAAGAATGCCTGTGCTCGTCTCCCCTGAGGGTTTTCCTCATTTCTCTGTGCCAGGGAATGCTAGGGGGGTTTGCAGGAAATCCCAGTGACAGAGGCTGCCTCCCCAAGGTCAGGGAAGGTATTTCTCAAACTTCGCCGAGCAGGGAACACCTGTGACTGAAGAGAGCTGCGTGGAGTTGTCTCTCGAGCTCCCCCACTCAATGACAATGGTTCCGGAATCCTGAGCGTGGGGAGGTTCCACCAACGGTCGGCAGCACGTGGGTTCTAAGGGAATGCCTGTGTTCGTCTCCCCTGAGTGTTTTCCTCATGTCTCTCTGCCAGGGAATGCTAGGGGGTGTTGCAGGAAATCCCAGTGACAGAGGCTGCATCCCCAAGGTCAGGGAAGGTATTCTTGGACTTCCCCGAGCAGGGAACACCTGTGACTGAAGAGAGCTGCGTGGAGTTGTCTCTCGAGCTCCCCCACTCAATGACAATGGTTCCGGAATCCTGAGCGTGGGGAGGTTCCACCAACGGTCGGCAGGGCGTGGTTTCTAAGGGAATGCCTGTGCTCATCTCCCCTGAGGGTTTTCCTCATGTCTCTGTGCCAGGGAATGCTAGGAGGGTTTGCAGGAAATCCCAGTGACAGAGGCTGCCTCCCCAAGGTCAGGGAAGGTATTTCTCGGACTTCCCCGAGCAGGGAACACCTGTGACTGAAGAGAGCTGCGTGGAGTTGTCTCTCGAGCTCCCCCATTCAATGACAATGGTTCCGGAATCCTGAGCGTGGGGAAGTTCCACCAACGGTCGGCAGCGCGTGGGTTCTAAGCGAATGCCTGTGCTCGTCTCCCCTGAGGGTTTTCCTCATGTGTCTGTGCCAGGGAATGCTATGGGGGTTTGCCGGAAATCCCAGTGACAGAGGCTGCCTCCCCAAGGTCAGGGAAGGTATTTCTCGCACTTCCTCGAGCAGGGAACGCCTGTGACTGAAGAGAGCTGCCTGGAGTTTTCACTCGAGCTCCCCATCTCAATGACAATGGTTCCGGAATCCTTAGCGTGGGGAGGTTCCACCAACGGTCGGCAGCGCGTGGGTTCTAACGGAATGCCTGTGCTCGTCTCCCCTGAGTGTTTACCACATGTCTCTGTGCCAGGGAATGCTAGGGGTGTTTGCAGGAAATCCCAGTGACAGAGGCTGCCTCCCCAAGGTCAGGGAACGTATTTCTCAAACTTCCCCAAGCAGGGAACACCTGTGACTGAAGAGAGCTGCGTGGAGTTGTCTCTCGAGCTCCCCCACTCAATGACAATGGTTCCGGAATCCTGAGCGTGTGGAGGTTCCACCAACGGTCGGCAGCGCGTGGGTTCTAAGGGAATGCCTGTGCTCGTCTCCCCTCAGGGTTTTCCTCATGTCTCTGTGCCAGGGAATGCTAGGGGTGTTTGCAGGAAATCCCAGTGACAGAGGCTGCCTCCCCAAGGTCAGGGAAGGTATTTCTCATACTTCCCCGAGCAGGGAACACCTGTGACTGAAGAGAGCTGCGTGGAGTTGTCTCTCGAGCTCCCCCACTCAATGAAAATGGTTCCGGAATCCTGAGCGTGGGGAGGTTCCACCAACGGTCGGCAGTGCGTGGGTTCTAAAAGAATGCCTGTGCTCGTCTCCCCTGAGTGTTTTCCTAATTTCTCTGTGCCAGGGAATGCTGGGGGGTTTGCAGGAAATCCCAGTGACAGAGGCTGCCTCCCCAAGGTCAGGGAAGGTATTTCTCAAACTTCGCCGAGCAGGGAACACCTGTGACTGAAGAGAGCTGCGTGGAGTTGTCTCTCGAGCTCCCCCACTCAATGACAATGGTTCCGGAATCCTGAGCGTGGGGAGGTTCCACCAACGGTCGGCAGCACGTGGGTTCTAAGGGTATGCCTGTGTTCGTCTCCCCTGAGGGTTTTCCTCATGTCTCTCTGCCAGGGAATGCTAGGGGGTGTTGCAGGAAATCCCAGTGACAGAAGCTGCATCCCCAAGGTCAGGGAAGGTATTCTTGGACTTCCCCGAGCAGGGAACACCTGTGAATGAAGAGAGCTGTGTTGAGTTGTCTCTCGAGCTCCCCCACTCAATGACAATGGTTCCGGAATCCTGAGCGTGGGGAGGTTCCACCAACGGTCGGCAGCGCTTGGTTTCTAAGGGAATGCCTGTGCTCAACTCCCCTGAGGGTTTTCCTCATGTCTCTGTGCCAGGGAATGCTAGGAGGGTTTGCAGGAAATCCCAGTGACAGAGGCTGCCTCCCCAAGGTCAGGGAAGGTATTTCTCGGACTTCCCCGAGCAGGGAACACCTGTGACTGAAGAGAGCTGCGTGGAGTTGTCTCTCGAGCTCCCCCATTCAATGACAATGGTTCCGGAATCCTGAGCGTGGGGAGGTTCCACCAACGGTCGGCAGCGCGTGGGTTCTAAGCGAATGCCTGTGCTCGTCTCCCCTGAGGGTTTTCCTCATGTGTCTGTGCCAGGGAATGCTATGGGGGTTTGCCGGAAATCCCAGTGACAGAGGCTGCCTCCCCAAGGTCAGGGAAGGTATTTCTCGCACTTCCTCGAGCAGGGAACGCCTGTGACTGAAGAGAGCTGCCTGGAGTTTTCACTCGAGCTCCCCATCTCAATGACAATGGTTCCGGAATCCTTAGCGTGGGGAGGTTCCACCAACGGTCGGCAGCGCGTGGGTTCTAACGGAATGCCTGTGCTCGTCTCCCCTGAGTGTTTACCACATGTCTCTGTGCCAGGGAATGCTAGGGGTGTTTGCAGGAAATCCCAGTGACAGAGGCTGCCTCCCCAAGGTCAGGGAACGTATTTCTCAAACTTCCCCAAGCAGGGAACACCTGTGACTGAAGAGAGCTGCGTGGAGTTGTCTCTCGAGCTCCCCCACTCAATGACAATGGTTCCGGAATCCTGAGCGTGTGGAGGTTCCACCAACGGTCGGCAGCGCGTGGGTTCTAAGGGAATGCCTGTGCTCGTCTCCCCTGAGGGTTTTCCTCATGTCTCTGTGCCAGGGAATGCTAGGGGGGTTTGCAGGAAATCCCAGTGACAGAGGCTGCCTCCCCAAGGTCAGGGAAGGTATTTCTCATACTTCCCCGAGCAGGGAACACCTGTGACTGAAGAGAGCTGCGTGGAGTTGTCTCTCGAGCTCCCCCACTCAATGAAAATGGTTCCGGAATCCTGAGCGTGGGGAGGTTCCACCAACGGTCGGCAGCGCGTGGGTTCTAAAAGAATGCCTGTGCTCGTCTCCCCTGAGTGTTTTCCTCATTTCTCTGTGCCAGGGAATGCTGGGGGGGTTTGCAGGAAATCCCAGTGACAGAGGCTGCCTCCCCAAGGTCAGGGAAGGTATTTCTCAAACTTCGCCGAGCAGGGAACACCTGTGACTGAAGAGAGCTGCGTGGAGTTGTCTCTCGAGCTCCCCCACTCAATGACAATGGTTCCGGAATCCTGAGCGTGGGGAGGTTCCACTAACGGTCGGCAGCACGTGGGTTCTAAGGGAATGCCTGTGTTCGTCTCCCCTGAGGGTTTTCCTCATGTCTCTCTGCCAGGGAATGCTAGGGGGTGTTGCAGGAAATCCCAGTGACAGAAGCTGCATCCCCAAGGTCAGGGAAGGTATTCTTGGACTTCCCCGAGCAGGGAACACCTGTGAATGAAGAGAGCTGTGTTGAGTTGTCTCTCGAGCTCCCCCACTCAATGACAATGGTTCCGGAATCCTGAGCGTGGGGAGGTTCCACCAACGGTCGGCAGCGCGTGGTTTCTAAGGGAATGCCTGTGCTCAACTCCCCTGAGGGTTTTCCTCATGTCTCTGTGCCAGGGAATGCTAGGAGGGTTTGCAGGAAATCCCAGTGACAGAGGCTGCCTCCCCAAGGTCAGGGAAGGTATTTCTCGGACTTCCCCGAGCAGGGAACACCTGTGACTGAAGAGAGCTGCGTGGAGTTGTCTCTCGAGCTCCCCCATTCAATGACAATGGTTCCGGAATCCTGAGCGTGGGGAGGTTCCACCAACGGTCGGCAGCGCGTGGGTTCAAAGCGAATGCCTGTGCTCGTCTCCCCTGAGGGTTTTCCTCATGTGTCTGTGCCAGGGAATGCTATGGGGGTTTGCCGGAAATCCCAGTGAAAGAGGCTGCCTCCCCAAGGTCAGGGAAGGTATTTCTCGCACTTCCCCGAGCAGGGAACGCCTGTGAATGAAGAGAGCTGCCTGGAGTTTTCACTCGAGCTCCCCATCTCAATGACAATGGTTCCGGAATCCTTAGCGTGGGGAGGTTCCACCAACGGTCGGCAGCGCGTGGGTTCTAACGGAATGCCTGTGCTCGTCTCCCCTGAGTGTTTACCACATGTCTCTGTGCCAGGGAATGCTAGGGGTGTTTGCAGGAAATCCCAGTGACAGAGCCTGACTCCCCAAGGTCAGGGAACGTATTTCTCAAACTTCCCCAAGCAGGGAACACCTGTGACTGAAGAGAGCTGCGTGGAGTTGTCTCTCGAGCTCCCCCACTCAATGACAATGTTTCCGGAATCCTGAGCGTGGGGAGGTTCCACCAACGGTCGGCAGCGCGTGGGTTCTAAGGGAATGCCTGTGCTCGTCTCCCCTGAGTGTTTTCCTCATGTCTCTGTGCCAGGGAATGCTAGGGGGGGTTGCAGGAATTCCCAGTGACAGAGGCTGCCTCCCCAAGGTCAGGGAAGGTATTTCTCGGACTTCCCCGAGCAGGGAACACCTGTGACTGAAGAGAGCTGCGTGGAGTTGTCTCTCGAGCTCCCCCACTCAATGACAATGGTTCCGGAATCCTGAGCGTGGGGAGGTTCCACCAACGGTCGGCAGCGCGTGGGTTCTAAGGGAATGCCTGTGCTCGTCTCCCCTGAGGGTTTTCCTCATGTGTCTGTGCCAGGTAATGCTAGGGGCGTTTGCAGGAAATCCCAGTGACAGAGGCTGCCTCCCCAAGGTCAGGGAAGGTATTTCTCGCACTTCCCCGAGCAGGCAACACCTGTGACTGAAGAGAGCTGCGTGGAGTTGTCTCTCGAGCTCCCCAACTCAATGACAATGTTTCCGGAATCCTGAGCGTGGGGAGGTTCCACCAACGGTCGGCAGCGCGTGGGTTCTAAGGGAATGCCTGTGCTCGTCTCCCCTGAGGGTTTTCCTCATTTCTCTGTGCCAGGGAATGCTAGGGGTGTTTGCAGGAAATCCCAGTGACAGAGTCTGCCTCCCCAAGGTCTGGGAAGGTATTTCTCGGACTTAACTGAGCAGGGAACACCTGTGACTGAAGAGAGCTGCGTGGAGTTTTCTCTCGAGCTCCCCCACTCAATTACAATGGTTCCGGAATCCTGAGCTTAGGGAGGTTCCACCAACGGTCGGCAGCGCGTGGGTTCTAAGGGAATGCCTGTGCTCGTCTCCCCTGAGGGTTTTCCTCATGTCTCTGTGCCAGGGAATGCTAGGAGGGTTTGCAGGAAATCCCAGTGACAGAGGCTGACTCCCCAAGGTCAGGGAAGTTATTTCTCGGACTTCCCCGAGCAGGGAACACCTGTGACTGAAGAGAGCTGCGTGGAGTTGTCTCTCGAGCTCCCCCACTCAATGACAATGGTTCCGGAATCCTGAGCGTGGGGAGGTTCCACCAACGGTCGGCAGCGCGTGGATTCTCAGGGAATGCCTGTGCTCATCTCCCCTGAGGGTTTTCCTCATGTCTCTGTGCCAGGGAATGCTAGGGGGTGTTGCAGGAAATCCCAGTGACAGAGGCTGCCTCCCCATGGTCAGGGAAGGTATTTCTCGGACTTCCCCGAGCAGGGAACACCTGTGACTGAAGAGAGCTGCGTGGAGTTGTCTCTCGTGCTCCCCCACTCAATGACAATGGTTCGGGAATCCTGAGCGTGGGAGGTTCCACCAACGGTCGGCAGCGCGTGGGTTCTTGGGAATGCCAGTGCTCGTCTCCCCTGAGGGTTTTCCTCATGTCTCTGTGCCAGGGAATGCTAGGGGGGTTTGCAGGAAATCCCAGTGACAGAGGCTGCCTCCACAAGTTCAGGGAAGGTATTTCTCGCACTTCCCCGAGCAGGGAACGCCTGTGACTGAAGAGAGCTGCGTGGAGTTTTCACTCGAGCTCCCCATCTCAATGACAATCGTTCCGGAATCCTGAGCGTGGGGAGGTTCCACCAACGGTCGGCAGCGCGTGGGTTCTAACGGAATGCCTGTGATCGTCTCCCCTGAGTGTTTACCACATGTCTCTGTGCCAGGGAATGCTAGGGGTGTTTGCAGGAATTCCCAGTGACAGAGGCTGCCTCCCCAAGGTCAGGGAACGTATTTCTCAAACTTCCCCAAGCAGGGAACACCTGTGACTGAAGAGAGCTGCGTGGAGTTGTCTCTCGAGCTCCCCCACTCAATGACAATTGTTCCGGAATCCTGAGAGTGGGGAGGTTCCACCAACGGTCGGCAGCGCGTGGGTTCTAAGGGAATGCAGGTGCTCGTCTCCCCTGAGTGTTTTCCTCATTTCTCTGGGCCAGGGAATGCTAGGGGGGGTTGCAGGAATTCCCAGTGACAGAGGCTGCCTCCCCAAGGTCAGGGAAGTTATTTCTCGGACTTCCCCGAGCAGGGAACACCTGTGACTGAAGAGAGCTGCGTGGAGTTGTCTCTCGAACTCCCCCACTCAATGACAATGGTTCCGGAATCCTGAGCGTGTCTAGGTTCCACCAACGGTCGGCAGCGCGTGGGTTCTAAGGGAATGCCTGTGCTCGTCTCCCCTGAGGGTTTTCCTCATGTCTCTGTGCCAGGGAATGCTAGGGGGGTTTGCAGGAAATCCCAGTGACAGAGGCTGCCTCCCCAAGGTCAGGGAAGGTATTTCTCATACTTCCCCGAGCAGGGAACACCTGTGACTGAAGAGAGCTGCGTGGAGTTGTCTCTCGAGCTCCCCCACTCAATGAAAATGGTTCCGGAATCCTGAGCGTGGGGAGGTTCCACCAACGGTCGGCAGCGCGTGGGTTCTAAAAGAATGCCTGTGCTCGTCTCCCCTGAGTGTTTTCCTCATTTCTCTGTGCCAGGGAATGCTGGGGGGGTTTGCAGGAAATCCCAGTGACAGAGGCTGCCTCCCCAAGGTCAGGGAAGGTATTTCTCAAACTTCGCCGAGCAGGGAACACCTCTGACTGAAGAGAGCTGCGTGGAGTTGTCTCTCGAGCTCCCCCACTCAATGACAATGGTTCCGGAATCCTGAGCGTGGGGAGGTTCCACCAACGGTCGGCAGCACGTGTTTTCTAAGGGAATGCCTGTGTTCGTCTCCCCTGAGGGTTTTCCTCATGTCTCTCTGCCAGGGAATGCTAGGGGGTGTTGCAGGAAATCCCAGTGACAGAGGCTGCATCCCCAAGGTCAGGGAAGGTATTCTTGGACTTCCCCGAGCAGGGAACACCTGTGAATGAAGAGAGCTGTGTGGAGTTGTCTCTCGAGCTCCCCCAATCAATGACAATGGTTCCGGAATCCTGAGCGTGGGGAGGTTCCACCAACGGTCGGCAGCGCGTGGTTTCTAAGGGAATGCCTGTGCTCAACTCCCCTGAGGGTTTTCCTCATGTCTCTGTGCCAGGGAATGCTAGGAGGGTTTGCAGGAAATCCCAGTGACAGAGGCTGCCTCCCCAAGGTCAGGGAAGGTATTTCTCGGACTTCCCCGAGCAGGGAACACCTGTGACTGAAGAGAGCTGCGTGGAGTTGTCTCTCGAGCTCCCCCATTCAATGACAATGGTTCCGGAATCCTGAGCGTGGGGAGGTTCCACCAACGGTCGGCAGCGCGTGGGTTCTAAGCGAATGCCTGTGCTCGTCTCCCCTGAGGGTTTTCCTCATGTGTCTGTGCCAGGGAATGCTATGGGGGTTTGCCGGAAATCCCAGTGACAGAGGCTGCCTCCCCAAGGTCAGGGAAGGTATTTCTCGCACTTCCCCGAGCAGGGAACGCCTGTGACTGAAGAGAGCTGCCTGGAGTTTTCACTCGAGCTCCCCATCTCAATGACAATGGTTCCGGAATCCTTAGCGTGGGGAGGTTCCACCAATGGTCGGCAGCGCGTGGGTTCTAACGGAATGCCTGTGCTCGTCTCCCCTGAGTGTTTACCACATGTCTCTGAGCCAGGGAATGCTAGGGGTGTTTGCAGGAAATCCCAGTGACAGAGCCTGCCTCCCCAAGGTCAGGGAACGTATTTCTCAAACTTCCCCAAGCAGGGAACACCTGTGACTGAAGAGAGCTGCGTGGAGTTGTCTCTCGAGCTCCCCCACTCAATGACAATGTTTCCGGAATCCTGAGCGTGGGGAGGTTCCAGCAACGGTCGGCAGCGCGTGGGTTCTAAGGGAATGCCTGTGCTCGTCTCCCCTGAGTGTTTTCCTCATGTCTCTGTGCCAGGGAATGCTAGGGGGGGTTGCAGGAATTCCCAGTGACAGAGGCTGCCTCCCCAAGGTCAGGGAAGGTATTTCACGGACTTCCCCGAGCAGGGAACACCTGTGACTGAAGAGAGCTGCGTGGAGTTGTCTCTCGAGCTCCCCCACTCAATGACAATGGTTCCGGAATCCTGAGCGTGGGGAGGATCCAACAACGGTCGGCAGCGCGTGGGTTCTAAGGGAATGCCTGTGCTCGTCTCCCCTGAGGGTTTTCCTCATGTGTCTGTGCCAGGGAATGCTAGAGGCGTTTGCAGGAAATCCCAGTGACAGAGGCTGCCTCCCCAAGGTCAGGGAAGATATTTCTCGCACTTCCCCGAGCAGGCAACACCTGTGACTGAAGAGAGCTGCGTGGAGTTGTCTCTCGAGCTCCCCCACTCAATGACAATGTTTCCGGAATCCTGAGCGTGGGGAGGTTCCACCAACGGTCGGCAGCGCGTGGGTTCTAAGGGAATGCCTGTGCTCGTCTCCCCTGAGGGTTTTCCTCATTTCTCTGTGCCAGGGAATGCTAGGGGTGTTTGCAGGAAATCCCAGTGACAGAGTCTGCCTCCCCAAGGTCTGGGAAGGTATTTCTCGGACTTAACTGAGCAGGGAACACCTGTGACTGAAGAGAGCTGCGTGGAGTTTTCTCTCGAGCCCCCCACTCAATTACAATGGTTCCGGAATCCTGAGCATGGGGAGGTTCCACCAACGGTCGGCAGCGCGTGGGTTCTAAGGGAATGCCTGTGCTCGTCTCCCCTGAGGGTTTTCCTCATGTCTCTGTGCCAGGGAATGCTAGGAGGGTTTGCAGGAAATCCCAGTGACAGAGGCTGACTCCCCAAGGTCAGGGAAGTTATTTCTCGGACTTCCCCGAGCAGGGAACACCTGTGACTGAAGAGAGCTGCGTGGAGTTGTCTCTCGAGCTCCCCCACTCAATGACAATGGTTCCGGAATCCTGAGCGTGGGGAGGTTCCACCAACGGTCGGCAGCGCGTGGATTCTCAGGGAATGCCTGTGCTCATCTCCCCTGAGGGTTTTCCTCATTTCTCTGTGCCAGGGAATGCTAGGGGGTGTTGCAGGAAATCCCAGTGACAGAGGCTGCCTCCCCATGGTCAGGGAAGGTATTTCTCGGACTTCCCCGAGCAGGGAACACCTGTGACTGAAGAGAGCTGCGTGGAGTTGTCTCTCGTGCTCCCCCACTCAATGACAATGGTTCGGGAATCCTGAGCGTGGGAGGTTCCACCAACGGTCGGCAGCGCGTGGGTTCTAGGGAATGCCAGTGCTCGTCTCCCCTGAGGGTTTTCCTCATGTCTCTGTGCCAGGGAATGCTAGGGGGGTTTGCAGGAAATCCCAGTGACAGAGGCTGCCTCCACAAGTTCAGGGAAGGTATTTCTCGCACTTCCCCGAGCAGGGAACGCCTGTGACTGAAGAGAGCTGCGTGGAGTTTTCACTCGAGCTCCCCATCTCAATGACAATGGTTCCGGAATCCTGAGCGTGGGGAGGTTCCACCAACGGTCGGCAGCGCGTGGGTTCTAACGGAATGCCTGTGATCGTCTCCCCTGAGTGTTTACCACATGTCTCTGTGCCAGGGAATGCTAGGGGTGTTTGCAGGAATTCACAGAGACAGAGGCTGCCTCCCCAAGGTCAGGAAAGGTATTTCTCGGACTTCCCCGCGCAGGGAACACCTGTGACTGAAGAGAGCTGCGTGGAGTTGTCTCTCGAGCTCCCCCACTCAATGACAATGGTTCCGGAATCCTGAGCGTGGGGAGGTTCCACCAACGGTCGGCAGCGCGTGGGTTCTAGGGAATGCCTGTGCTCGTCTCCCCTGAGTGTTTTCCTCATGTCTCTGTGCCAGGGAATGCTAGGGGGTGTTGCAGGAAATCCAAGTGACAGAGGCTGCCTCCCCAAGGTCAGGGAAGGTATTTCTCGGACTTCCCCGGGCAGATAACACCTGTGACTGAAGAGAGCTGCGTGGAGTTGTCTCTCGAGCTCCCCCACTCAATGACAATGGTTCCGGAATCCTGAGCGTGGGGAGGTTCCACCAACGGTCGGCAGCGCGTGGGTTCTAAGGGAATGCCTGTGCTCGTCTCCCCTGAGGGTTTTCCTCATGTGTCTGTGCCAGGTAATGCTAGGGGGTGTTGCAGGAAATCCCAGTGACAGAGGCTGCCTCCCCAAGGTCAGGGAAGGTATTTCTCGCACTTCCCGAGCAGGCAACACCTGTGACTGAAGAGAGCTGCGTGGAGTTGTCTCTCGATCTCCCCCACTCAATGACAATGGTTCCGGAATCCTGAGCGTGGGGAGGTTCCACCAACGGTCGGCAGCGCGTGGGTTCTAAGGGAATGCCTGTGCTCGTCTCCCCTGAGGGTTTTCCTCATATCTCTGTGCCTGGGAATGCTAGGGAGGTTTGCAGGAAATCCCAGTGACAGAGGCTGCCTCCCCAAGGTCAGGAAAGGTATTTCTCGGACTTCCCCGAGCAGGGAACACCTGTGACTGAAGAGAGCTGCGTGGAGTTGTCTCTCGAGCTCCCCCACTCAATGACAATGGTTCCGGAATCCTGAGCGTGTGGAGGTTCCACCAACGGTCGGCAGCGCGTGGATTCTAAAAGAATGCCTGTGCTCGTCTCCCCTGAGGGTTTTCCTCATTTCTCTGTGCCAGGGAATGCTAGGGGGGTTTGCAGGAAATCCCAGTGACAGAGGCTGCCTCCCCAAGGTCAGGGAAGGTATTTCTCAAACTTCGCCGAGCAGGGAACACCTGTGACTGAAGAGAGCTGCGTGGAGTTGTCTCTCGAGCTCCCCCACTCAATGACAATGGTTCCGGAATCCTGAGCGTGGGGAGGTCCCACCAACGGTCGGCAGCACGTGGGTTCTAAGGGAATGCCTGTGTTCGTCTCCCCTGAGGGTTTTCCTCATGTCTCTCTGCCAGGGAATGCTAGGGGGTGTTGCAGGAAATCCCAGTGACAGAGGCTGCCTCCCCAAGGTCATGGAAGGTATTTCTCGGACTTCCCCGAGCAGGGAACACCTGTGACTGAAGAGAGCTGCGTGGAGTTGTCTCTCGAGCTCCCCCATTCAATGACAATGGTTCCGGAATCCTGAGCGTGGGGAAGTTCCACCAACGGTCGGCAGCGCGTGGGTTCTAAGCGAATGCCTGTGCTCGTCTCCCCTGAGGGTTTTCCTCATGTGTCTGTGCCAGGGAATGCTATGGGGGTTTGCCGGAAATCCCAGTGACAGAGGCTGCTTCCCCAAGGTCAGGGAAGCTATTTCTCGCACTTCCCCGAGCAGGGAACGCCTGTGACTGAAGAGAGCTGCCTGGAGTTTTCACTCGAGCTCCCCATCTCAATGACAATGGTTCCGGAATCCTTAGCGTGGGGAGGTTCCACCAACGGTCGGCAGCGCGTGGGTTCTAACGGAATGCCTGTGTTCGTCTCCCCTGAGTGTTTACCACATGATTCTGTGCCAGGGAATGCTAGGGGTGTTTGCAGGAAATCCCAGTGACAGAGGCTGCCTCCCCAAGGTCAGGGAACATATTTCTCAAACTTCCCCAAGCAGGGAACACCTGTGACTGAAGAGAGCTGCGTGGAGTTGTCTCTCGAGCTCCCCCACTCAATGACAATGGTTCCGGAATCCTGAGCGTGGGGAGGTTCCACCAACTGTCGGCAGCACGTGGGTTCTAAGGGAATGCCTGTGTTCGTCTCCCCTGAGGGTTTCCCTCATGTCTCTCTGCCAGGGAATGCTAGGGGGTGTTGCAGGAAATCCCAGTGACAGAGGCTGCATCCCCAAGGTCAGGGAAGGTATTCTTGGACTTCCCCGAGCAGGGAACACCTGTGAATGAAGAGAGCTGTGTTGAGTTGTCTCTCGAGCTCCCCCACTCAATGACAATGGTTCCGGAATCCTGAGCGTGGGGAGGTTCCACCAACGGTCGGCAGCGCGTGGTTTCTAAGGGAATGCCTGTGCTCATCTCCCCTGAGGGTTTTCCTCATGTCTCTGTGCCAGGGAATGCTATGGGGGTTTGCAGGAAATCCCAGTGACAGAGGCTGCCTCCCCAAGGTCAGGGAAGGTATTTCTCGCACTTCCCCGAGCAGGGAACGCCTGTGACTGAAGAGAGCTGCCTGGAGTTTTCACTCGAGCTCCCCATCTCAATGACAATGGTTCCGGAATCCTTAGCGTGGGGAGGTTCCACCAACGGTCGGCAGCGCGTGGGTTCTAACGGAATGCCTGTGCTCGTCTCCCCTGAGTGTTTACCACATGTCTCTGTGCCAGGGAATGCTAGGGGTGTTTGCAGGAAATCCCAGTGACAGAGGCTGCCACCCCAAGGTCAGGGAACGTATTTCTCAAACTTCCCAAAGCAGGGAACACCTGTGACTGAAGAGAGCTGCGTGGAGTTGTCTCTCGAGCTCCCCCACTCAATGACAATGGTTCCGGAATCCTGAGCGTGGGGAGGTTCCACCAACGGTCGGCAGCGCGTGGGTTCTAAGGGAATGCCTGTGATCGTCTCCCCTGAGGGTTTTCCTCATGTCTCTGTGCCAGGGAATGCTAGGGGGGGTTGCAGGAATTCCCAGTGACAGAGGCTGCCTCCCCAAGGTCAGGGAAGGTATTTCTCGGACTTCCCCGAGCAGGGAACACCTGTGACTGGAGAGAGCTGCGTGGAGTTGTCTCTCGAGCTCCCCCACTCAATGACAATGGTTCCGGAATCCTGAGCGTGGGGAGGTTCCACCAACGGTCGGCAGCGCGTGGGTTCTAAGGGAATGCCTGTGCTCGTCTCCCCTGAGGGTTTTCCTCATGTGTCTGTGCCAGGTAATGCTAGGGGCGTTTGCAGGAAATCCCAGTGACAGAGGCTGCCTCCCCAAGGTCAGGGAAGGTATTTCTCGCACTTCCCCGAGCAGGCAACACCTGTGACTGAAGAGAGCTGCGTGGAGTTGTCTCTCGAGCTCCCCCACTCAATGACAATGTTTCCGGAATCCTGAGCGTGGGGAGGTTCCACCAACGGTCGGCAGCGCGTGGGTTCTAAGGGAATGCCTGTGCTCGTCTCCCCTGAGGGTTTTCCTCATTTCTCTGTGCCAGGGAATGCTAGGGGTGTTTGCAGGAAATCCCAGTGACAGAGTCTGCCTCCCCAAGGTCTGGGAAGGTATTTCTCGGACTTAACTGAGCAGGGAACACCTGTGACTGAAGAGAGCTGCGTGGAGTTTTCTCTCGAGCTCCCCCACTCAATTACAATGGTTCCTTAATCCTGAGCATGGGGAGGTTCCACCAACGGTCGGCAGCGCGTGGGTTCTAAGGGAATGCTTGTGCTCGTCTCCCCTGAGGGTTTTCCTCATGTCTCTGTGCCAGGGAATGCTAGGAGGGTTTGCAGGAAATCCCAGTGACAGAGGCTGACTCCCCAAGGTCAGGGAAGGTATTTCTCGGACTTCCCCGAGCAGGGAACACCTGTGACTGAAGAGAGCTGCGTGGAGTTGTCTCTCGAGCTCCCCCACTCAATGACAATGGTTCCGGAATCCTGAGCGTGGGGAGGTTCCACCAACGGTCGGCAGCGCGTGGATTCTCAGGGAATGCCTGTGCTCATCTCCCCTGAGGGTTTTCCTCATGTTACTGTGCCAGGGAATGCTAGGGGGTGTTGCAGGAAATCCCAGTGACAGAGGCTGCCTCCCCATGGTCAGGGAAGTTATTTCTCGGACTTCCCCGAGCAGGGAACACCTGTGACTGAAGAGAGCTGCGTGGAGTTGTCTCTCGTGCTCCCCCACTCAATGACAATGGTTCGGGAATCCTGAGCGTGGGAGGTTCCACCAACGGTCGGCAGCGCGTGGGTTCTAGGGAATGCCAGTGCTCGTCTTCCCTGAGGGTTTTCCTCATGTCTCTGTGCCAGGGAATGCTAGGGGGGTTTGCAGGAAATCCCAGTGACAGAGGCTGCCTCCACAAGGTCAGGGAAGTTATTTCTCGCACTTCCCCGAGCAGGGAACGCCTGTGACTGAAGAGAGCTGCGTGGAGTTTTCACTCGAGCTCCCCATCTCAATGACAATGGTTCCGGAATCCTGAGCGTGGGGAGGTTCCACCAACGGTCGGCAGCGCGTGGGTTCTAACGGAATGCCTGTGATCGTCTCCCCTGAGTGTTTACCTCATGTCTCTGTGCCAGGGAATGCTAGGGGTGTTTGCAGGAATTCCCAGTGACAGAGGCTGCCTCCCCAAGGTCAGGAAAGGTATTTCTCGGACTTCCCCGCGCAGGGAACACCTGTGACTGAAGAGAGCTGCGTGGAGTTGTCTCTCGAGCTCCCCCACTCAATGACAATGGTTCCGGAATCCTGAGCGTGGGGAGGTTCCACCAACGGTCGGCAGCGCGTGGGTTCTAGGGAATGCCTGTGCTCGTCTCCCCTGAGTGTTTTCCTCATGTCTCTGTGCCAGGGAATGCTAGGGGGTGTTGCAGGAAATCCAAGTGACAGAGGCTGCCTCCCCAAGGTCAGGGAATGTATTTCTCGGACTTCCCCGGGCAGGGAACACCTGTGACTGAAGAGAGCTGCGTGGAGTTGTCTCTCGAGCTCCCCCACTCAATGACAATGGTTCCGGAATCCTGAGCGTGGGGAGGTTCCACCAACGGTCGGCAGCGCGTGGGTTCTAAGGGAATGCCTGTGCTCGTCTCCCCTGAGGGTTTTCCTCATGTGTCTGTGCCAGGTAATGCTAGGGGTTGTTGCAGGAAATCCCAGTGACAGAGGCTGCCTCCCCAAGGTCAGGGAAGGTATTTCTCGCACTTCCCGAGCAGGCAACACCTGTGACTGAAGAGAGCTGCGTGGAGTTGTCTCTCGAGCTCCCCCACTCAATGACAATGGTTCCGGAATCCTGAGCGTGGGGAGGTTCCACCAACGGTCGGCAGCGCGTGGGTTCTAAGGGAATGCCTGTGCTCGTCTCCCCTGAGGGTTTTCCTCATATCTCTGTGCCAGGGAATGCTAGGGAGGTTTGCAGGAAATCCCAGTGACAGAGGCTGCCTCCCCAAGGTCAGGAAAGGTATTTCTCGGACTTCCCCGAGCAGGGAACACCTGTGACTGAAGAGAGCTGCGTGGAGTTTTCTCTCGAGCTCCCCCACTTAATGACAATGGTTCCGGAATCCTGAGCGTGGGGAGGTTCCACCAACGGTCGGCAGCGCGTGGTTTCTAAGGGAATGCCTGTGCTCGTCTCCCCTGAGGGTTTTCCTCATGTCTCTGTGCCAGGGAATGCTAGGAGGGTTTGCAGGAAATCCCAGTGACAGAGGCTGCCTCCCCAAGGTCAGGGAAGGTATTTCTCGGACTTCCCCGAGCAGGGAACACCTGTGACTGAAGAGAGATTCGTGGATTTGTCTCTCGAGCTCCCCCACTCAATGACTATGGTTCCGAAATCCTGAGCGTGGGGAGGTTCCACCAACGGTCGGCAGCGCGTGGATTCTAAGGGAATGCCTGTGCTCGTCTCCCCTTAGGGTTTTACTCATGTCTCTGTGCCAGGGAATGCTAGGGGGTGTTTCAGGAAATCCCAGTGACAGAGGCTGCCTCCCCAAGGTCAGGGAAGGTATTTCTAGGACTTCCCAGGACAGGGAACACCTGTGACTGAAGAGAGCTGCGTGGAGTTTTCTCTCGAGCTCCCCCACTCAATGACAATGGTTCCGGAATCCTGAGCGTGGGGAGGTTCCACCAACGGTCGGCAGCGCGTGGGGTCTAAGGGAATGCCTGTGCTCGTCTCCCCTGAGGGTTTTCCTCATGTCTCTGTGCCAGGGAATGCTAGGGGGGTTTGCAGGAAATCCCAGTGACAGAGGCTGCCTCCCCAAGGTCAGGGAAGGTATTTCTCAATCTTCCCCGAGCAGGCAACACCTGTGACTGAAGAGAGCTCCGTGGAGTTGTCTCTCGAGCTCCCCCACTCAATGACAATGGTTCCGGAATCCTGAGCGTGGGGAGGTTCCACCAACGGTCGGCAGCGCGTGGGTTCTAACGGAATGCCTGTGCTCGTCTCCCCTGAGTGTTTTCCTCATTTCTCTGTGCCAGGGAATGCTAGGGGGGTTTGCAGGAAATCCCAGTGACAGAGGCTGCCTCCCCAAGTTCAGGGAAGTTATTCTTGGACTTCCCCGAGCAGGGAACACCTGTGAATGAAGAGAGCTGTGTGGAGTTGTCTCTCGAGCTCCCCCACTCAATGACAATGGTTCCGGAATCCTGAGCGTGGGGAGGTTCCACCAACGGTCGGCAGCGCGTGGGTTCTAAGGGAATGCCTGTGCTCATCTCCCCTGAGGGTTTTCCTCATGTCTCTTTGCCAGGGAATGCTAGGAGGGTTTGCAGGAAATCCCAGTGACAGAGGCTGCCTCCCCAAGGTCAGGGAAGGTATTTCTCGGACTTCCCCGAGCAGGGAACACCTGTGACTGAAGAGAGCTGCGTGGAGTTGTCTCTCGAGCTCCCCCATTCAATGACAATGGTTCCGGAATCCTGAGCATGGGGAGGTTCCACCAACGGTCGGCAGCGCGTGAGTTCTAAGCAAATGCCTGTGCTCGTCTCCCCTGAGGGTTTTCCTCATGTGTCTGTGCCAGGGAATGCTAGGGGGGTTTGCCGGAAATCCCAGTGACAGAGGCTGCCTCCCCAAGGTCAGGGAAGGTATTTCTCGCACTTCCCCGAGCAGGGAACGCCTGTGATTGAAGAGAGCTCCGTGGAGTTTTCACTCGAGCTCCCCATCTCAATGACAATGGTTCCGGAATCCTTAGCGTGGGGAGGTTCCACCAACGGTCGGCAGCGCGTGGGTTCTAACGGAATGCCTGTGCTCGTCTCCCCTGAGGGTTTTCCTCATGTGTCTGTGCCAGGGAATGCTAGGGGTGTTTGCCGGAAATCCCAGTGACAGAGGCTGCCTCCCCAAGGTCAGGGAAGGTATTTCTCGCACTTCCCCGAGCAGGGAACGCCTGTGATTGAAGAGAGCTCCGTGGAGTTTTCACTCGAGCTCCCCATCTCAATGACAATGGTTTCGGAATCCTTAGCGTGGGGAGGTTCCACCAACGGTCGGCAGCGCGTGGGTTCTAAGGGAATGCCTGTGCTCGTCTCCCCTGAGAGTTTTCCTCATGTCTCTGTGCCAGGGAATGCTAGGGGATGCTGCAGGAAATCCCAGTGACAGAGGCTGCTTCCCCAAGGTCAGGGAAGGTATTTCTCGGACTTCCCCGGCCAGGGAACACCTGTGACTGAAGAGAGCAGCGTGGAGTTGTCTCTCGAGCTCCCCCACTCAATGACAATGGTTCCGGAATCCTGAGCGTGTGGAGGTTCCACCAACGGTCGGCAGCGCGTGGGGTCTAAGGGAATGCCTGTGCTCGTCTCCCCGGAGGGTTTTCCTCATGTCTCTGTGCCAGGGAATGCTAGGGGATGCTGCAGGAAATCCCAGTGACAGAGGCTGCCTCCCCAAGGTCAGGGAAGGTATTTCTCAAACTTCCCCGAGCAGGGAACACCTGTGACTGAAGAGAGCTGCGTGGATTTGTCTCTCGATCTCCCCCACTCAATGACAATGGTTCCGGAATCCTGAGCGTGGGGAGGTTCCACCAACGGTCGGCAGCGCGTGGGTTCTAAAGGAATGCCTGTGCTCGTCTCCCCTGAGTGTTTTCCTCATTTCTCTGTGCCAGGGAATGCTAGGGGGGTTTGCAGGAAATCCCAGTGACAGAGGCTGCCTGCCCAAGGTCAGGGAAGGTATTTCTCAAACTTCCCCGAGCAGGGAACACCTGTGACTGAAGAGAGCTGCGTGGAGTTGTCTCTCGAGCTCCACCACTCAATGACAATGGTTCCGGAATCCTGAGCGTGGGGAGGTTCCTCCAACGGTCGGCAGCGCGTGGGTTCTAAGGGAATGCCTGTGCTCGACTCCCCTGAGTGTTTTCCACATGTCTCTCTGCCAGGGAATGCTAGTGGGGGTTGCAGGAATTCCCAGTGACAGAGGCTGCCTCCCCAAGTTCAGGGAAGTTATTTCTCGGACTTCCCCGAGCAGGGAACACCTGTGACTGAAGAGAGCTGCGTGGAGTTGTCTCTCGAGCTCCCCCACTCAATGACAATGGTTCCGGAATCCTGAGCGTGGGGAGGTTCCACCAACGGTCGGCAGCGTGTGGGTTCTATGAGAATGCCTGTTCTAGTCTCCCCTGAGGGTTTTCCTCATGTCTCTGTGCCAGGGAATGCTAGGGGGTGTTGCAGGAAATCCCAGTGACATAGGCTGCCTCCCGAAAGGGCAGGGAATTTATTTCTCGGACTTCCCCTAGCAGGGAACACCTGTGACTGAAGAGAGCTGCGTGGAGTTGTCTCTCGAGCTCCCCCACTCAATGACAATGGTTCCGGAATCCTGAGCGTGGGGAGGTTCCACCAACGGTCGGCAGCGCTTGGGTTGTAACGGAATGCCTGTGCTCGTCTCCCCTGAGGGTTTTCTTCATGTCTCTGTGCCAGGGAATGCTAGGGGGCTTTGCAGGAAATCCCAGTGACAGAGGCTGTTTCCCAAGGTCAGGGAAGTTATTTCTCGGACTTCCCCGAGCAGGGAACACCTGTGAAGGAAGAGAGCTTCGTGGAGTTGTCTCTCGAGTTCCCCACTCAATGACAATGGTTCCGGAATCCTGAGCGTGGGGAGGTTCCACCAACGGTCGGCAGCGCGTGGGTTCTAAGAGAATGCCTGTGCTCGTCTCCCCTGAGGGTTTTCCTCATGTCTCTGTGCCAGGGAATGCTAGGAGGGTTTGCAGGAAATCCCAGTGACAGAGGCTGCCTCCCCAAGGTCAGGGAAGGTATTTCTCGGACTTCCCCGAGCAGGGAACACCTGTGACTGAAGAGAGATTCGTGGATTTGTCTCTCGAGCTCCCCCACTCAATGACTATGGTTCCGAAATCCTGAGATTGGGGAGGTTCCACCAACGGTCGGCAGCGCGTGGATTCTAAGGGAATGCCTGTGCTCGTCTCCCCTGAGGGTTTTACTCATGTATCTGTGCCAGGGAATGCTAGGGGGTGTTTCAGGAAATCCCAGTGACAGAGGCTGCCTCCCCAAGTCAGGGAAGTTATTTCTCGGACTTCCCCGAGCAGGGAACACCTGTGACTGAAGAGAGCTGCGTGGAGTTGTCTCTCGAGCTCCCCCACTCAATGACAATGGTTCCGGAATCATGAGCGTGGGGAGGTTCCACCAACGGTCGGCAGCGCGTGGGTTCTAAGGGAATGCCTGTGCTCGTCTCCCCTGAGGGTTTTCCTCATTTCTCTGTGCCAGGGAATGCTAGGGGATGCTGCAGGAAATCCCAGCGACAGAGGCTGCCTCCCCAAGGTCAGGGAAGGTATTTCTCGGACTTCCCTGGACAGGGAACACCTGTGACTGAAGAGAGCTGCGTGGAGTTGTCTCTCGAGCTCCCCCACTCAATGACAATGGTTCCGGAATCCTGAGCGTGTGGAGGTTCCACCAACGGTCGGCAGCGCGTGGGGTCTAAGGGAATGCCTGTGCTCGTCTCCCCTGAGTGTTTTCCTCATGTCTCTGTGCCAGGGAATGCTAGGGGGGTTTGCAGGAAATCCCAGTGACAGAGGCTGCCTCCCCAAGGTCAGGGAAGGTATTTCTCAATCTTCCCCGAGCAGGCAACACCTGTGACTGAAGAGAGCTGCGTGGAGTTGTCTCTCGAGCTCCCCCACTCAATGACAATGGTTCCGGAATCATGAGCGTGGGGAGGTTCCACCAACGGTCGGCAGCGCGTGGGTTCTAATGGAATGCCTGTGCTCGTCTCCCCTGAGTGTTTTCCTCATTTCTCTGTGCCAGGAAATGCTAGGGGGGTTTGCAGGAAATCCCAGTGACAGAGGCTGCCTCCCCAAGTTCAGGGAAGGTATTCTTGGACTTCCCCGAGCAGGGAACACCTGTGAATGAAGAGAGCTGTGTGGAGTTGTCTCTCGAGCTCCCCCACTCAATGACAATGGTTCCGGAATCCTGAGCGTGGGGAGGTTCCACCAACGGTCGGCAGCGCGTGGTTTCTAAGGGAATGCCTGTGCTCATCTCCCCTGAGGGTTTTCCTCATGTCTCTTTGCCAGGGAATGCTAGGGGGGTTTGCCGGAAATCCCAGTGACAGAGGCTGCCTCCCCAAGGTCAGGGAAGGTATTTCTCGCACTTCCCCGAGCAGGGAACGCCTGTGATTGAAGAGAGCTCCGTGGAGTTTTCACTCGAGCTCCCCATCTCAATGACAATGGTTCCGGAATCCTTAGCGTGGGGAGGTTCCACCAACGGTCGGCAGCGCGTGGGTTCTAACGGAATGCCTGTGCTCGTCTCCCCTGAGTGTTTTCCTCATGTGTCTGTGCCAGGGAATGCTAGGGGGGTTTGCCGGAAATCCCAGTGACAGAGGCTGCCTCCCCAAGGTCAGGGAAGGTATTTCTCGCACTTCCCCGAGCAGGGAACGCCTGTGATTGAAGAGAGCTCCGTGGAGTTTTCACTCGAGCTCCCCATCTCAATGACAATGGTTCCGGAATCCTTAGCGTGGGGAGGTTCCACCAACGGTCGGCAGCGCGTGGGTTCTAAGGGAATGCCTGTGCTCGTCTCCCCTGAGGGTTTTCCTCATGTCTCTGTGCCAGGGAATGCTAGGGGATGCTGCAGGAAATCCCAGTGACAGAGGCTGCCTCCCCAAGGTCAGGGAAGGTATTTCTCGGACTTCCCCGGCCAGGGAACACCTGTGACTGAAGAGAGCTGCGTGGAGTTGTCTCTCGAGCTCCCCCACTCAATGACAATGGTTCCGGAATCCTGAGCGTGTGGAGGTTCCACCAACGGTCGGCAGCGCGTGGGGTCTAAGGGAATGCCTGTGCTCGTCTCCCCTGAGGGTTTTCCTCATGTCTCTGTGCCAGGGAATGCTAGGGGATGCTGCAGGAAATCCCAGTGACAGAGGCTGCCTCCCCAAGGTCAGGGAAGGTATTTCTCAAACTTCCCCGAGCAGGGAACACCTGTGACTGAAGAGAGCTGCGTGGAGTTGTCTCTCGAGCTCCCCCACTCAATGACAATGGTTCCGGAATCCTGAGCGTGGGGAGGTTCCACCAACGGTCGGCAGCGCGTGGGTTCTAAAGGAATGCCTGTGCTCGTCTACCCTGAGTGTTTTCCTCATTTCTCTGTGCCAGGGAATGCTAGGGGGGTTTGCAGGAAATCCCAGTGACAGAGGCTGCCTGCCCAAGGTCAGGGAAGGTATTTCTCAAACTTCGCCGAGCAGGGAACACCTGTGACTGAAGAGAGCTGCGTGGAGTTGTCTCTCGAGCTCCACCACTCAATGACAATGGTTCCGGAATCCTGAGCGTGGGGAGGTTCCACCAACGGTCGGCAGCGCGTGGGTTCTAAGGGAATGCCTGTGCTCGACTCCCCTGAGTGTTTTCCCCATGTCTCTCTGCCAGGGAATGCTAGTGGGGGTTGCAGGAATTCCCAGTGACAGAGGCTGCCTCCCCAAGTTCAGGGAAGGTATTTCTCGGACTTCCCCGAGCAGGGAACACCTGTGACTGAAGAGAGCTGCGTGGAGTTGTCTCTCGAGCTCCCCCACTCAATGACAATGGTTCCGGAATCCTGAGCGTGGGGAGGTTCCACCAACGGTCGGCAGCGCGTGGGTTCTATGAGAATGCCTGTTCTAGTCTCCCCTGAGGGTTTTCCTCATGTCTCTGTGCCAGGGAATGCTAGGGGGTGTTGCAGGAAATCCCAGTGACATAGGCTGCCTCCCGAAAGGGCAGGGAATTTATTTCTCGGACTTCCCCTAGCAGGGAACACCTGTGACTGAAGAGAGCTGCGTGGAGTTGTCTCTCGAGCTCCCCCACTCAATGACAATGGTTCCGGAATCCTGAGCGTGGGGAGGTTCCACCAACGGTCGGCAGCGCTTGGGTTGTAACGGAATGCCTGTGCTCGTCTCCCTTGAGGGTTTTCTTCATGTCTCTGTGCCAGGGAATGCTAGGGGGCTTTGCAGGAAATCCCAGTGACAGAGGCTGTTTCCCAAGGTCAGGGAAGTTATTTCTCGGACTTCCCCGAGCAGGGAACACCTGTGAAGGAAGAGAGCTTCGTGGAGTTGTCTCTCGAGCTCCCCCACTCAATGACAATGGTTCCGGAATCCTGAGCGTGGGGAGGTTCCACCAACGGTCGGCAGCGCGTGGGTTCTAAGAGAATGCCTGTTCTAGTCTCCCCTGAGGGTTTTCCTCATGTCTCTGTGCCAGGGAATGCTAGGGGGTGTTGCAGGAAATCCCAGTGACATAGACTGCCTCACAAAGTGCAGGGAAGTTATTTCTCGGACTTCCCCTAGCAGGGAACACCTGTGACTGAAGAGTGCTGCGTGGAGTTGTCTCTCGAGCTCCCCCACTCAATGACAATGGTTCCGGAATCCTGAGCGTGGGGAGGTTCCACCAACGGTCGGCAGCGCTTGGGTTCTAACGGAATGCCTGTGCTCGTCTCCCCTGAGGGTTTTCCTCATGTCTCTGTGCCAGGGAATGCTAGGGGGTGTTGCAGGAAATCCCAGTGACAGAGGCTGCCTCCCCAAGGTCAGGGAAGGTATTTCTCAGACTTCCCCGAGCAGGGAACACCTGTGACTGAAGAGAGCTGCGTGGAGTTTTCTCTCGAGCTCCCCCACTCAATGACAACGGTTCCGGAATCCTGAGCGTGGGGAGGTTCCACCAACGGTCGGCAGCGCGTGGCTTCTAAGGGAATGAATGTGCTCGTCTCCCCTGAGGGTTTTCCTCATGTCTCTGTGCCAGGGAATGCTAGGAGGGTTTCCAGGAAATCCCAGAGACAGAGGCTGCCTCCCCAAGGTCAGGGAAGGTATTTCTCGGACTTCCCCGAGCAGGGATCACCTGTGACTAAAGAGAGCTGCGTAGAGTTGTCTCTCGAGCTCCCCCACTCTTTGACTATGGTTCCGGAATCCTGAGCGTGGGGAGGTTCCACCAACGGTCGGCAGCGCGTGGGTTCTAAGGGAATGCCTGTGCTCGTCTCCCCTGAGGGTTTTCCTCATGTGTCTGTGCCAGGTAATGCTAGGGGAGTTTGCAGGAAATCCCAGTGACAGAGGCTGCCTCCCCAAGGTCAGGGAAGATATTTCTCGCACTTCCCCGAGCAGGCAACACCTGTGACTGAAGAGAGCTGCGTGGAGTTGTCTCTCGAGCTCCCCCACTCAATGACAATGGTTCCGGAATCGTGAGCATGGGGAGGTTCCACCAACGGTCGGCAGCGCGTGGGTTCTAAGGGAATGCCTGTGCTCGTCTCCCCTGAGGGTTTTCCTCATGTCTCTGTGCCAGGGAATGCTAGGAGGGTTTGCAGGAAATCCCAGTGACAGAGGCTGCTTCCCCAACGTCAGGAAAGTTATTTCTCGGACTTCCCTAGCAGGGAACACCTATGACTGAAGAGTGCTGCGTGGAGTTGTCTGTCGAGCTCCCCCAATCAATGACTATGGTTCCGAAATCCTGAGCGTGGGGAGGTTCCACCAACGGTCGGCAGCGCGTGGATTCTAAGGGAATGCTTGTGCTCGTCTCCCCTGAGGGTTTTCCTCATGTCTCTGTGCCAGGGAATGCTAGGGGTTGTTGCAGGAAATCCCAGTGACAGAGGCTGCCTCCCCAAGGTCAGGGAAGGTATTTCTCGGACTTCCCCGAGCAGGGAACACCTGTGACTGAAGAGAGCTGCGTGGAGTTGTCTCTCGAGCTCCCCCACTCAATGACAATGGTTCCGGAATTCTGAGCGTGTGGAGGTTCCACCAACGGTCGGCAGCGCGTGGGTTCTAAGGGAATGCCTGTGCTCGTCTCCCCTGAGGGTTTTCCTCATGTCTCTGTGCCAGGGAATGCGAGGGGGGTTTGCAGGAAATCCCAGTGACAGAGGCTGCCTCCCCAAGGTCAGGGAAGTTATTTCTCAAACTTCCCCGAGCAGGGAACACCTGTGACTGAAGAGAGCTGCGTGGAGTTGTCTCTCGAGCTCCCCCACTCAATGACAATGGTTCCGGAATCCTGAGCGTGGGGAGGTTCCACCAACGTTCGGCAGCGCGTGGGTTCTAAAGGAATGCCTGTGCTCGTCTCCCCTGAGTGTTTTCCTCATTTCTCTGTGCCAGGGAATGCTAGGGGGGTTTGCAGGAAATCCCAGTGACAGAGGCTGCCTCCCCAAGGTCAGGGAAGGTATTTCTCAAACTTCCCCGTGCAGGGAACACCTGTGACTGAAGAGAGCTGCGTGGAGTTGTCTCTCGAGCTCCCCCAATCAATGACAATGGTTCCGGAATCCTGAGCGTGGGGAGGTTCCACCAACGGTCGGCAGCGCGTGGGTACTAAGGGAATGAATGTGCTCGACTCCCCTGAGTGTTTTCCTCATGTCTCTCTGCCAGGGAATGCTAGTGGGGGTTGCAGGAATTCCCAGTGACAGAGGCTGCCTCCCCAAGGTCAGGGAAGGTATTTCTTGGATTTCCCCGAGCAGGGAACACCTGTGACTGAAGAGAGCTTCGTGGAGTTGTCTCTCGAGCTCCCCCACACAATGACAATTGTTCCGGAATCCTGAGCGTGGGGAGGTTCCACCAAAGGTCGGCAGCGCGTGGGTTCTAAGGGAATGCCTGTTCTAGTCTCCCCTGAGTGTTTTCCTGATGTCTCTGTCCCAGGGAATGCTAGGGGGTGTTGCAGGAAATCCCAGTGACATAGGCTGCCTCCCAAAGGTCAGGGAAGTTATTTCTCGGACTTCCCCTAGCAGGGAACACCTGTGACTGAAGAGAGCTGCGTGGAGTTGTCTCTCGAGCTCCCCCACTCAATGACAATGGTTCCGGAATCCTGAGCGTGGGGAGGTTCCACGAACGGTCGGCAGCGCTTGGGTTCTAACGGAATGCCTGTGCTCGTCTCCCCTGAGGGTTTTCCTCATGTCTCTGTGCCAGGGAATCCTAGGGGGTGTTGCAGGAAATCCCAGTGACAGAGGCTGCCTCCCCAAGGTCAGGGAAGGTATTTCCCAGACTTCCCCGAGCAGGGAACACCTGTGACTGAAGAGAGCTGCGTGGAGTTTTCTCTCGAGCTCCCCCACTCAATGACAATAGTTCCGGAATCCTGAGCGTGGGGAGGTTCCACCAACGGTCGGCAGCGCGTGGTTTCTAAGGGAATGAATGTGCTCTTCTCCCCTGAGGGTTTTCCTCATGTCTCTGTGCCAGGGAATGCTAGGGGGGGTTGCAGGAAATCCCAGAGACAGAGGCTGCCTCCCCAAAGTCAGGGAATTTATTTCTCGCACTTCTCCGAGCAGGGAACACCTGTGATAGAAGAGAGCTGCGTCGAGTTGTCTCTCGAACTCCCCCACTCAATGACAATGGTTCCGGAATCCTGAGCGTGGGGAGGTTCCACCAACGGTCGGCAGTGCGTGGGTTCTAAGGGAGTGCCTGTGCTCGTCTCCCCTGAGGGTTTTCTTCATGTCTCTGTGCCAGGGAATGCTAGGGGGGGTTGCAGGAAATCCCAGTGACAGAGGCTGCCCCCCAAGGTCAGGGAAGGTATTTCTCGCACTTCCCCGAGCAGGGAACACCTGTGACTGAAGAGAGCTGCGTCGAGTTGTCTCTCGAACTCCCCCACTCAATGACAATGGTTCCGGAATCCTGAGCGTGGGGAGGTTCCACCAACGGTCGGCAGCGCGTGGGTTATAAGGGAATGCCTGTGCTCGTCTCCCCTGAGGGTTTTCCTCATGTCTCTGTGCCAGGGAATGCTAGGGGGTGTTGCAGGAAATCCCAGTGACAGAGGCTGCCTCCCCAAGGTCAGGGAAGGTATTTCTCGGACTTCCCCGAGCAGGGAACACCTGTGACTGACGAGAGCTGCGTGGAGTTGTCTCTCGAGCTCCCCCACTCAATGACAATGGTTCCGGAATCCTGAGCATGGGGAGGTTCCACCAACGGTCGGCAGCGCTTGGGTTCTAACGGAATGCCTGTGCTCGTCTCCCCTGAGGGTTTTCCTCATGTCTCTGTGCCAGGGAATGCTAGGGTGGTTTGCAGGAAATCCCAGTGACAGAGGCTGCCTCCGCAATGTCAGGGAAAGTATTTCTCGGACTTCCCTGAGCAGGGAACACCTGTGACTGAAGAGAGCTTCGTGGAGTTGTCTCTCGAGCTCCCCCAATCAATGACAATGGTTCCGGTATCCTGAGCGTGGGGAGGTTCCACCAACAGTCGGCAGCGCGTGGGTTCTAAGGGAATGCCTGTGCTAGTCTCCCCTGAGGGTTTTCCTCATGTCTCTGTGCCAGGGAATGCTAGGGGGTGTTGCAGGAAATCCCAGTGACAGAGGCTGCCTCCCCAAGGGCAGGGAAGATATTTCTCGGACTTCCCCTAGCAGGGAACACCTGTGACTGAAGAGAGCTGCGTGGAGTTGTCTCTCGAGCTCCCCCACTCAATGACAATGGTTCCGGAATCCTGAGCGTGGGGAGGTTCCACCAACGGTCGGCAGCGCTTGGGTTCTAACGGAATGCCTGTGCTCGTCTCCCCTGAGGATTTTTCTCATTTCTCTGTGCCAGGGAATGCTAGGAGGGTTTCCAGGAAATCCCAGTGACAGAGGCTGCCTCCCCAAGGTCAGGGAAGGTATTTCTCGCACTTCCCCGAGCAGGGAACACCTGTGACTGAAGAGAGATTCGTGGAGTTGTCTCTCGAGATCCCCCACTCATTGACTATGGTTCCGGAATCCTGAGCGTGGGGAGGTTCCACCAACGGTCGGCAGCGCGTGGGTTCTAAGGGAGTGCCTGTGCTCGTCTCCCCTGAGGGTTTTCTTCATGTCTCTGAGCCAGGGAATGCTAGGGGGGGTTGCAGGAAATCCCAGTGACAGAGGCTGCCTCCCCAAGGTAAGGGAAGGTATTTCTCGCACTTCCCCGAGCAGGGAACACCTGTGACTGAAGAGAGATTCGTGGAGTTGTCTCTCGAGATCCCCCACTCAATGACAATGGTTCCGGAATCCTGAGCGTGGGGAGGTTCCACCAACGGTCGGCAGCGCGTGGGTTCTCACGGAATGCCTGTGCTCGTCTCCCCTGAGGGTTTTCCTCATGTCTCTGTGCCAGGGAATGCTAGGGGGTGTTGCAGGAAATCCCAGTGTCAGAGGCTGCCTCCCCAAGGGCAGGGAAGTTATTTCTCGGACTTCCCCGAGCAGGGAACACCTGTGACTGAAGAGAGCTGCGTGGAGATGTGTCTCGAGGTCCCCCACTCAATGACAATGGTTCCGGAATCCTGAGCGTGGGGAGGTTCCACCAACGGTCGGCAGCGCGTTGGTTCGAAGGGAATGCCTGTGCTCGTCTCCCCTGAGGGTTTTCCTCATGTCTCTGTGCCAGGGAATGCTAGGGGGTGTTGCAGGAATTTCCAGTGACAGAGGCTGCCCCCTCACGATCAGGGGAGTTATTTATTGGACTTCCCCGAGCATGGAACACCTGTGACTGAAGAGAGCTGCGTGGAGTTGTCTCTCGAGCTCCCCCACTCAATGACAATGGTTCCGGAATCCTGAGCGTGGGGAGGTTCCACAAACGGTCGGCAGCGCGTGGGTTCTAAGGGAATGCCTGTGCTTGTCTCCCCTGAGGGTTTTCCTCATGTCTCTGTGCAGGGAATGCTAGGGGGTGTTGCAGGAAATCCCAGTGACAGAGGCTGCCTCCCCAAGGTCAGGGAAGGTGTTTCTCGGACTTCCCCGAGCAGGGAACACCTGTGACTGAAGAGAGCTGAGTGGAGTTTTGTCTCGAGCTCCCCCACTCAATGACAATGGTTCCGGAATCCTGAGCGTGGGGAGGTTCCACCAACGGTCGTCAGCGCGTGGGTTCTAATGGAATGCCAGTGCTCTTCTCCCCTGAGGGTTTTCCTCATGTCTCTGTGCCAGGGAAAGCTAGGGGGTTTTGCAGGAAATCCCAGTGACAGAGGCTGCCTCCCCAAGGTCAGGGAAGCTATTTCTCGGACTTCCCCGAGCAGGGAACACCTGTGACTGAAGAGAGCTGCGTGGAGTTGTCTCTCGAGATCCCCCACTCAATGACTATGGTTCCGGAATCCTGAGCGTGGGGAGGTTCCACCAACTGTTGGCAGCGCGTGGGTTCTAAGGGAGTGTCTGTTCTCATCTCCCCTGAGGGTTTTCCTCATGTCTCTGTGCCAGGGAATGCTAGGGGGTGTTGCAGGTAATCCCAGTGACAGAGTCTGCCTCCCCAAGGTCAGGGAAGATATTTCTCGCACTTCCCCAAGCTGGGAACACCTGTGACTGAAGAGAGCTGCGTCGAGTTGTCTCTCGATCTCCCCAACTCAACGAAAATGGTTCCGGAATCCTGAGGGTGCGGAGGTTCCACCAATGGTCGGCAGCGCGTGGGTTCTAAGGGAATGCCTGTGCTTGTCTCCCCTGAGTGTTTTCCTCATTTCTCTGTGCCAGGGAATGCTAGGGGGTGTTGCAGGAAATCCCAGTGACAGAGGCTGCCTCCCCAAGGTCAGGGAAGTTATTTCTCGGACTTCCCCGAGCAGGGAACACCTGTGAATGAAGAGAGCTGCGTGGAGTTGTCTCTCGAGCTCCCCCACTCAATGACAATGGTTCCGGAATCTTGAGCGTGGGGAGGTTCCACCATCGGTCGGCAGCGCGTGGTTTCTAAGGGAATGCCTGTGCTCGTCTCCCCTGAGGGTTTTCCTCATGTCTCTGTGCCAGGGAATGCTAGGAGGGTTTGCAGGAAATCCCAGTGACAGAGGCTGCCTCCCCAAGGTCAGGGAAGGTATTTCTCGGACTTCCCCGAGCAGGGAACACCTGTGACTGAAGAGAGCTGCGTGGACTTGTCTCTCGAGATCCCCCACTCATTGACTATGGTTCCGGAATCCTGAGCGTGGGGAGGTTCCACCAACGGTCGGCAGAGCGTGGGTTCTAAGGGAGTGCCTGTGCTCGTCTCCCCTGAGGGTTTTCCTCATGTCACTGTGCCAGGGAATGCTAGGGGGGGTTGCAGGAAATCCCAGTGACAGAGGCTTCCTCCCCAAGATCAGGGAAGTTATTTCTCGGACTTCCCCGTGCAGGGAACACCTGTGACTGAAGAGAGCTGCGTGGAGATTTCTCTCGAGCTCCCCCACTCAATGACAATGGTTCCAGAATCCTGAGCGAGGGGAGGTTCCACCAACGGTCGGCAGCGCATGGTTTCTAATGGAATGCCTGTACTTGTCTCCCCTGAGGGTTTTCCTCATGTCTCTGTGCCAGGGAATGCTAGGGGGTGATGCAGGAAATCCCAGTGACAGAGGCTGCCTCCCCAAGGGCAGGGAAGTTATTTCTCTGACTTCCCCGAGCAGGGAACACCTGTGAATGAAGAGAGCTGCGTGGAATTGTTTCTCGAGCTCCCCCACTCAATGACAATTGTTTCGGAATCCTGAGCGTTGGGAGGTTCCACCAACGGTCGGCAGCGCATTGGTTCTAAGGGAATGCCTGTGTTTGTCTCCCCTGAGGGTTTTCCTCATGTCTCTGTGCCAGGGAATGCTAGGGGGGGTTGCAGGAAATCCCAGTGACAGATGCTGCCTCCCCAAGGTCAAAGAAGATATTTCTCGGACTTCCCCGAGCAGGGAACAGCTGTGACTGAAGAGAGCTGCGTGGAGTTTTCTCTCGAGCTCCCCCACTCAATGACAATGGTTCCGGAATCCTGAGCGTGGGGAGGTTCCACCAACGGTCGGCAGCGCGTGGGTTCTAACGGAATGCCAGTGCTCGTCTCCCCTGAGGGTTTTCCTCATGTCTCTGTGCCAGGGAATGCTAGGGGGTGTTGCAGGAAATCCCAGTGACAGAGGCTGCCTCCCCAAGATCAGGGAAGTTATTTCTTGGACTTCCCCGAGCAAGGAACACCTGTGACTGAAGAGAGCTGCGTGGAGTTTTGTTTCGAGCTCCCCCACTCAATGACAATGGTTCCGGAATCCTGAGCGTGGGGAGGTTCCTCCAACGGTCGGCAGCCAGTGGGTCCTAACGGAATGCCAGTGCTCTTCTCCCCTGAGGGTTTTCCTAAAGTCTCTGTGCCAGGGAAAGCTAGGGGGTGTTGCAGGAAATCCCAGTGACAGAGGCTGACTCCCCAAGGTCAGGGAAGGTATTTCTCGCACTTCCCCGAGCAGGGAACACCTGTGATTGAAGAGAGCTGCGTGGAGCTGTCTCTCGAGCTCCCCCACTCAATGACAATGGTTCCGGAATCCTGAGCGTGGGGAGATTCCACCAACGGACGGCAGCGCGTGGGTTCTAAGGGAATGCCTGTGCTAGTCTCCCCTGAGGGTTTTCCTCATGTCTCTGCGCCAGGGAATGCTAGGGGGTGTTGCAGGAAATCCCAGTTACAGAGGCCGCCTCCCCAAGGGCAGGGAAGTTATTTCTCGGACTTCCCCTAGCAGGGAACACCTGTGACTGAAGAGAGCTGCGTGGAGTTGTCTCTCGAGCTCCCCCACTCAATGACAATGGTTCCGGAATCATGAGCGTGGGGAGGTTCCACCAACGGTCGGCAGCGCGTGGGTTCTAAGGGAATGCCTGTGCTCGTCTCCCCTGAGGGTTTTCCTCATTTCTCTGTGCCAGGGAATGCTAGGGGTTGCTGCAGGAAATCCCAGCGACAGAGGCTGCCTCCCCAAGGTCAGGGAAGGTATTTCTCGGACTTCCCCGAGCAGGGAACACCTGTGACTGAAGAGAGCTGCGTGGAGTTGTCTCTCGAGCTCCCCCACTCAATGACAATGGTTCCGGAATCATGAGCGTGGGGAGGTTCCACCAACGGTCGGCAGCGCGTGGGTTCTAAGGGAATGCCTGTGCTCGTCTCCCCTGAGGGTTTTCCTCATTTCTCTGTGCCAGGGAATGCTAGGGGATGCTGCAGGAAATCCCAGCGACAGAGGCTGCCTCCCCAAGGTCAGGGAAGTTATTTCTCGGACTTCCCAGGACAGGGAACACCTGTGACTGAAGAGAGCTGCGTGAAGTTGTCTCTCGAGCTCCCCCACTCAATGACAATGGTTCCGGAATCCTGAGCGTGTGGAGGTTCCACCAACGGTCGGCAGCGCGTGGGGTCTAAGGGAATGCCTGTGCTCGTCTCCCCTGAGTGTTTTCCTCATGTCTCTGTGCCAGGGAATGCTAGGGGGGTTTGCAGGAAATCCCAGTGACAGAGGCTGCCTCCCCAAGGTCAGGGAATGTATTTCTCAATCTTCCCCGAGCAGGCAACACCTGTGACTGAAGAGAGCTGCGTGGAGTTGTCTCTCGAGCTCCCCCACTCAATGACAATGGTTCCGGAATCCTGAGCGTGGGGAGGTTCCACCAACGGTCGGCAGCGCGTGGGTTCAAATGGAATGCCTGTGCTCGTCTCCCCTGAGTGTTTTCCTCATTTCTCTGTGCCAGGAAATGCTAGGGGGGTTTGCAGGAAATCCCAGTGACAGAGGCTGCCTCCCCAAGTTCAGGGAAGGTATTCTTGGACTTCCCCGAGCAGGGAACACCTGTGAATGAAGAGAGCTGTGTGGAGTTGTCTCTCGAGCTCCCCCACTCAATGACAATGGTTCCGGAATCCTGAGGGTGGGGAGGTTCCACCAACGGTCGGCAGCGCGTGGTTTCTAAGGGAATGCCTGTGCTCATCTCCCCTGAGGGTTTTCCTCATGTCTCTGTGCCAGGGAATGCTAGGAGAGTTTGCAGGAAATCCCAGTGACAGAGGCTGCCTCCCCAAGGTCAGGGAAGGTATTTCTCGGACTTCCCCGAGCAGGGAACACCTGTGACTGAAGAGAGCTGCGTGGAGTTGTCTCTCGAGCTCCCCCATTCAATGACAATGGTTCCGGAATCCTGAGCATGGGGAGGTTCCACCAACGGTCGGCAGCGCGTGAGTTCTAAGCAAATGCCTGTGCTCGTCTCCCCTGAGGGTTTTCCTCATGTGTCTGTGCCAGGGAATGCTAGGGGGGTTTGCCGGAAATCCCAGTGACAGAGGCTGCCTCCCCAAGGTCAGGGAAGGTATTTCTCGCACTTCCCCGAGCAGGGAACGCCTGTGATTGAAGAGAGCTCCGTGGAGTTTTCACTCGAGCTCCCCATCTCAATGACAATGGTTCCGGAATCCTTAGCGTGGGGAGGTTCCACCAACGGTCGGCAGCGCGTGGGTTCTAACGGAATGCCTGTGCTCGTCTCCCCTGAGGGTTTTCCTCATGTGTCTGTGCCAGGGAATGCTAGGGGGGTTTGCCGGAAATCCCAGTGACAGAGGCTGCCTCCCCAAGGTCAGGGAAGGTATTTCTCGCACTTCCCCGAGCAGGGAACGCCTGTGATTGAAGAGAGCTCCGTGGAGTTTTCACTCGAGCTCCCCATCTCAATGACAATGGTTCCGGAATCCTTAGCGTGGGGAGGTTCCACCAACGGTCGGCAGCGCGTGGGTTCTAAGGGAATGCCTGTGCTCGTCTCCCCTGAGGGTTTTCCTCATGTCTCTGTGCCAGGGAATGCTAGGGGATGCTGCAGGAAATCCCAGTGACAGAGGCTGCCTCCCCAAGGTCAGGGAAGGTATTTCTCGGACTTCCCCGGCCAGGGAACACCTGTGACTGAAGAGAGCTGCGTGGAGTTGTCTCTCGAGCTCCCCCACTCAATGACAATGGTTCCGGAATCCTGAGCGTGTGGAGGTTCCACCAACGGTCGGCAGCGCGTGGGTTCTAAGGGAATGCCTGTGCTCGACTCCCCTGAGTGTTTTCCCCATGTCTCTCTGCCAGGGAATGCTAGTGGGGGTTGCAGGAATTCCCAGTGACAGAGGCTGCCTCCCCAAGTTCAGGGAAGGTATTTCTCGGACTTCCCCGAGCAGGGAACACCTGTGACTGAAGAGAGCTGCGTGGAGTTGTCTCTCGAGCTCCCCCACTCAATGACAATGGTTCCGGAATCCTGAGCGGGGGGAGGTTCCACCAACGGTCGGCAGCGCGTGGGTTCTATGAGAATGCCTGTTCTAGTCTCCCCTGAGGGTTTTCCTCATGTCTCTGTGCCAGGGAATGCTAGGGGGTGTTGCAGGAAATCCCAGTGACATAGGCTGCCTCCCGAAAGGGCAGGGAATTTATTTCTCGGACTTCCCCTAGCAGGGAACACCTGTGACTGAAGAGAGCTGCGTGGAGTTGTCTCTCGAGCTCCCCCACTCAATGACAATGGTTCCGGAATCCTGAGCGTGGGGAGGTTCCACCAACGGTCGGCAGCGCTTGGGTTGTAACGGAATGCCTGTGCTCGTCTCCCTTGAGGGTTTTCTTCATGTCTCTGTGCCAGGGAATGCTAGGGGGCTTTGCAGGAAATCCCAGTGACAGAGGCTGTTTCCCAAGGTCAGGGAAGTTATTTCTCGGACTTCCCCGAGCAGGGAACACCTGTGAAGGAAGAGAGCTTCGTGGAGATGTCTCTCGAGCTCCCCCACTCAATGACAATGGTTCCGGAATCCTGAGCGTGGGGAGGTTCCACCAACGGTCGGCAGCGCGTGGGTTCTAAGAGAATGCCTGTTCTAGTCTCCCCTGAGGGTTTTCCTCATGTCTCTGTGCCAGGGAATGCTAGGGGGTGTTGCAGGAAATCCCAGTGACATAGGCTGCCTCCCAAAGTGCAGGGAAGTTATTTCTCGGACTTCCCCTAGCAGGGAACACCTGTGACTGAAGAGTGCTGCGTGGAGTTGTCTCTCGAGCTCCCCCACTCAATGACAATGGTTCCGGAATCCTGAGCGTGGGGAGGTTCCACCAACGGTCGGCAGCGCTTGGGTTCTAACGGAATGCCTGTGCTCGTCTCCCCTGAGGGTTTTCCTCATGTCTCTGTGCCAGGGAATGCTAGGGGGTGTTGCAGGAAATCCCAGTGACAGAGGCTGCCTCCCCAAGGTCAGGGAAGGTATTTCTCAGACTTCCCCGAGCAGGGAACACCTGTGACTGAAGAGAGCTGCGTGGAGTTTTCTCTCGAGCTCCCCCAATCAATGACAACGGTTCCGGAATCCTGAGCGTGGGGAGGTTCCACCAACGGTCGGCAGCGCGTGGCTTCTAAGGGAATGAATGTGCTCGTCTCCCCTGAGGGTTTTCCTCATGTCTCTGTGCCAGGGAATGCTAGGAGGGTTTCCACGAAATCCCAGAGACAGAGGCTGCCTCCCCAAGGTCAGGGAAGGTATTTCTCGGACTTCCCCGAGCAGGGATCACCTGTGACTAAAGAGAGCTGCGTAGAGTTGTCTCTCGAGCTCCCCCACGCTTTGACTATGGTTCCGGAATCCTGAGCGTGGGGAGGTTCCACCAACGGTCGGCAGCGCGTGGGTTCTAAGGGAATGCCTGTGCTCGTCTCCCCTGAGGGTTTTCCTCATGTGTCTGTGCCAGGTAATGCTAGGGGAGTTTGCAGGAAATCCCAGTGACAGAGGCTGCCTCCCCAAGGTCAGGGAAGATATTTCTCGCACTTCCCCGAGCAGGCAACACCTGTGACTGAAGAGAGCTGCGTGGAGTTGTCTCTCGAGCTCCCCCACTCAATGACAATGGTTCCGGAATCGTGAGCATGGGGAGGTTCCACCAACGGTCGGCATCGCGTGGGTTCTAAGGGAATGCCTGTGCTCGTCTCCCCTGAGGGTTTTCCTCATGTCTCTGTGCCAGGGAATGCTAGGAGGGTTTGCAGGAAATCCCAGTGACAGAGGCTGCTTCCCCAACGTCAGGAAAGTTATTTCTCGGACTTCCCCTAGCAGGGAACACCTATGACTGAAGAGTGCTGCGTGGAGTTGTCTGTCGAGCTCCCCCAATCAATGACTATGGTTCCGAAATCCTGAGCGTGGGGAGGTTCCACCAACGGTCGGCAGCGCGTGGATTCTAAGGGAATGCCTGTGCTCGTCTCCCCTGAGGGTTTTCCTCATGTCTCTGTGCCAGGGAATGCTAGGGGTTGTTGCAGGAAATCCCAGTGACAGAGGCTGCCTCCCCAAGGTCAGGGAAGGTATTTCTCGGACTTCCCCGAGCAGGGAACACCTGTGACTGAAGAGAGCTGCGTGGAGTTGTCTCTCGAGCTCCCCCACTCAATGACAATGGTTCCGGAATTCTGAGCGTGTGGAGGTTCCACCAACGGTCGGCAGCGCGTGGGTTCTAAGGGAATGACTGTGCTCGTCTCCCCTGAGGGTTTTCCTCATGTCTCTGTGCCAGGGAATGCGAGGGGGGTTTGCAGGAAATCCCAGTGACAGAGGCTGCCTCCCCAAGGTCAGGGAAGTTATTTCTCAAACTTCCCCGAGCAGGGAACACCTGTGACTGAAGAGAGCTGCGTGGAGTTGTCTCTCGAGCTCCCCCACTCAATGACAATGGTTCCGGAATCCTGAGCGTGGGGAGGTTCCACCAACGTTCGGCAGCGCGTGGGTTCTAAAGGAATGCCTGTGCTCGTCTCCCCTGAGTGTTTTCCTCATTTCTCTGTGCCAGGGAATGCTAGGGGTGTTTGCAGGAAATCCCAGTGACAGAGGCTGCCTCCCCAAGGTCAGGGAAGGTATTTCTCAAACTTCCCCGTGCAGGGAACACCTGTGACTGAAGAGAGCTGCGTGGAGTTGTCTCTCGAGCTCCCCCAATCAATGACAATGGTTCCGGAATCCTGAGCGTGGGGAGGTTCCACCAACGGTCGGCAGCGCGTGGTTTCTAAGGGAATGAATGTGCTCTTCTCCCCTGAGGGTTTTCCTCATGTCTCTGTGCCAGGGAATGCTAGGAGGGTTTCCATGAAATCCCAGAGACAGAGGCTGCCTCCCCAAGGTCAGGGAAGTTATTTCTCGGACTTCCCCGAGCAGGGAACACCTGTGACTAAAGAGAGCTGCGTGGAGTTGTCTCTCGAGATCCCCCACTCATTGACTATGGTTCCGCAATCCTGAGCGTGAGGAGGTTCCACCAATGGTCGGCAGCGCGTGGGTTCTACTGGAGTGCCTGTGCTCGTCTCCCCTGAGGGTTTTCTTCATGTCTCTGTGCCAGGGAATGCTAGGGGGGGTTGCAGGAAATCCCAGTGACAGAGGCTGCCTCCCAAAGTTCAGGGAAGGTATTTCTCGCACTTCCCCGAGCAGGGAACACCTGTGATTGAAGAGAGCTGCGTCGAGTTGTCTCTCGAACTCCACCACTCAGTGACAATCGTTCCGGAATCCTGAGCGTGGGGAGGTTCCACCAACGGTCGGCAGCGCGTGGGTTCTAAGGGAATGCCTGTGCTCGTCACCCCTGAGGGTTTTCCTCATGTCTCTGTGCCAGGGAATGCTAGGGGGGGTTGCAGGAAATCCCAGTGACAGAGGCTGCCTCCCCAAATTCAGGTAAGGTTTTTCTCGGACTTCCCCGAGCAGGGAACACCTGTGACTGAAGAGAGCGGCGTGGAGTTTTCTCTCGAGCTCCCCCACTCAATGACAATGGTTCCGGAATCCTGAGCGTGGGGAGGTTCCACCAACGGTCGGCAGCGCGTGGGTTCTAAGGGAATGCCTGTGCTCGTCTCCCCTGAGGGTTTTCCTCATGTCTCTGTGCCAGGGAATGCTAGGGGGTGTTGCAGGAAATCCCAGTGACAGAGGCTGCCTCCCCAAGGTCAAGGAAGTTATTTCCCAGACTTCCCCGAGCAGGGAACACCTGTGACTGAAGAGAGCTGCGTGGAGTTTTCTCTCCAGATCCCCCACTCATTGACTATGGTTCCGGAATTATGAGCGTGGGGAGGTTCCACCAACGGTCGGCAGCGCGTGGGTTCTAATGGAGTGCCTGTGCTCGTCTCCCCTGAGGGTTTTCTTCATGTCTCTGTGCCAGGGAATGCTAGGGGGGTTGCAGGAAATCCCAGTGACAGAGGATGCTTCCCCAAGGTCAGGGAATTTATTTCTCGCACTTCTCCGAGCAGGGAACACCTGTGATAGAAGAGAGCTGCGTCGAGTTGTCTCTCGAACTCCCCCACTCAATGACAATGGTTCCGGAATCCTGAGCGTGGGGAGGTTCCACCAACGGTCGGCAGCGCGTGGGTTCTAAGTGAGTGCCTGTGCTCGTCTCCCCTGAGGGTTTTCTTCATGTCTCTGTGCCAGGGAATGCTAGGGGGGGTTGCAGGAAATCCCAGTGACAGAGGCTGCCCCCCAAGGTCAGGGAAGGTATTTCTCGCACTTCCCCGAGCAGGGAACACCTGTGACTGAAGAGAGCTGCGTCGAGTTGTCTCTCGAACTCCCCCACTCAATGACAATTGTTCCGGAATCCTGAGCGTGGGGAGGTTCCACCAACGGTCGGCAGCGCGTGGGTTATAAGGGAATGCCTGTGCTCGTCTCCCCTGAGGGTTTTCCTCATGTCTCTGTGCCAGGGAATGCTAGGGGGTGTTGCAGGAAATCCCAGTGACAGAGGCTGCCTCCCCAAGGTCAGGGAAGGTATTTCTCGGACTTCCCCGAGCAGGGAACACCTGTGACTGAAGAGAGCTGCGTGGAGTTGTCTCTCGAGCTCCCCCACTCAATGACAATGTTTCCGGAATCCTGAGCATGGGGAGGTTCCACCAACGGTCGGCAGCGCTTGGGTTCTAACGGAATGCCTGTGCTCGTCTCCCCTGAGGGTTTTCCTCATGTCTCTGTGCCAGGGAATGCTAGGGTGGTTTGCAGGAAATCCCAGTGACAGAGGCTGCCTCCGCAAGGTCAGGGAAAGTATTTCTCGGACTTCCCCGAGCAGGGAACACCTGTGACTGAAGAGAGCTTCGTGGAGTTGTCTCTCGAGCTCCCCCAATCAATGACAATGGTTCCGGTATCCTGAGCGTGGGGAGGTTCCACCAACAGTCGGCAGCGCGTGGGTTCTAAGGGAATGCCTGTGCTAGTCTCCCCTGAGGGTTTTCCTCATGTCTCTGTGCCAGGGAATGCTAGGGGGTGTTGCAGGAAATCCAAGTGACAGAGGCTGCCTCCCCAAGGGCAGGGAAGTTATTTCTCGGACTTCCCCTAGCAGGGAACACCTGTGACTGAAGAGAGCTGCGTGGAGTTGTCTCTCGAGCTCCCCCACTCAATGACAATGGTTCCGGAATCCTGAGCGTGGGGAGGTTCCACCAACGGTCGGCAGCGCTTGGGTTCTAACGGAATGCCTGTGCTCGTCTCCCCTGAGGGTTTTTCTCATTTCTCTGTGCCAGGGAATGCTAGGAGGGTTTCCAGGAAATCCCAGTGACAGAGGCTGCCTCCCCAAGGTCAGGGAAGGTATTTCTCGCACTTCCCCGAGCAGGGAACACCTGTGACTGAAGAGAGATTCGTGGAGTTGTCTCTCGAGATCCCCCACTCATTGACTATGGTTCCGGAATCCTGAGCGTGGGGAGGTTCCACCAACGGTCGGCAGCGCGTGGGTTCTAAGGGAGTGCCTGTGCTCGTCTCCCCTGAGGGTTTTCTTCATGTCTCTGAGCCAGGGAATGCTAGGGGGGGTTGCAGGAAATCCCAGTGACAGAGGCTGCCTCCCCAAGGTAAGGGAAGGTATTTCTCGCACTTCCCCGAGCAGGGAACACCTGTGATTGAAGAGAGCTGCGTAGAGTTGTCTCTCGAGCTCCCCCACTCAATGACAATGGTTCCGGAATCCTGAGCGTGGGGAGGTTCCACCAACGGTCGGCAGCGCGTGGGTTCTAACGGAATGCCTGTGCTCGTCTCCCCTGAGGGTTTTCCTCATGTCTCTGTGCCAGGGAATGCTAGGGGGTGTTGCAGGAAATCCCAGTGTCAGAGGCTGCCTCCCCAAGGGCAGGGAAGTTATTTCTCGGACTTCCCCGAGCAGGGAACACCTGTGACTGAAGAGAGCTGCGTGGAGATGTGTCTCGAGGTCCCCCACTCAATGACAATGTTTCCGGAATCCTGAGCGTGGGGAGGTTCCACCAACGGTCGGCAGCGCGTTGGTTCGAAGGGAATGCCTGTGCTCGTCTCCCCTGAGGGTTTTCCTCATGTCTCTGTGCCAGGGAATGCTAGGGGGTGTTGCAGGAATTTCCAGTGACAGAGGCTGCCCCCTCACGATCAGGGGAGTTATTTCTTGGACTTCCCCGAGCATGGAACACCTGTGACTGAAGAGAGCTGCGTGGAGTTGTCTCTCGAGCTCCCCCACTCAATGACAATGGTTCCGGAATCCTGAGCGTGGGGAGGTTCCACAAACGGTCGGCAGCGCGTGGGTTCTAAGGGAATGCCTGTGCTTGTCTCCCCTGAGGGTTTTCCTCATGTCTCTGTGCAGGGAATGCTAGGGGGTGTTGCAGGAAATCCCAGTGACAGAGGCTGCCTCCCCAAGTTCAGGGAAGGTGTTTCTCGGACTTCCCCGAGCAGGGAACACCTGTGACTGAAGAGAGCTGAGTGGAGTTTTGTCTCGAGCTCCCCCACTCAATGACAATGGTTCCGGAATCCTGAGCATGGGGAGGTTCCACCAACGGTCGGCAGCGCTTGGGTTCTAACGGAATGCCTGTGCTCGTCTCCCCTGAGGGTTTTCCTCATGTCTCTGTGCCAGGGAATGCTAGGGTGGTTTGCAGGAAATCCCAGTGACAGAGGCTGCCTCCGCAAGGTCAGGGAAAGTATTTCTCGGACTTCCCCGAGCAGGGAACACCTGTGACTGAAGAGAGCTTCGTGGAGTTGTCTCTCGAGCTCCCCCAATCAATGACAATGGTTCCGGTATCCTGAGCGTGGGGAGGTTCCACCAACAGTCGGCAGCGCGTGGGTTCTAAGGGAATGCCTGTGCTAGTCTCCCCTGAGGGTTTTCCTCATGTCTCTGTGCCAGGGAATGCTAGGGGGTGTTGCAGGAAATCCCAGTGACAGAGGCTGCCTCCCCAAGGGCAGGGAAGTTATTTCTCGGACTTCCCCTAGCAGGGAACACCTGTGACTGAAGAGAGCTGCGTGGAGTTGTCTCTCGAGATCCCCCACTCAATGACAATGGTTCCGGAATCCTGAGCGTGGGGAGGTTCCACCAACGGTCGGCAGCGCTTGGGTTCTAACGGAATGCCTGTGCTCGTCTCCCCTGAGTGTTTTTCTCATTTCTCTGTGCCAGGGAATGCTAGGAGGGTTTCCAGGAAATCCCAGTGACAGAGGCTGCCTCCCCAAGGTCAGGGAAGGTATTTCTCGCACTTCCCCGAGCAGGGAACACCTGTGACTGAAGAGAGATTCGTGGAGTTGTCTCTCGAGATCCCCCACTCATTGACTATGGTTCCGGAATCCTGAGCGTGGGGAGGTTCCACCAACGGTCGGCAGCGCGTGGGTTCTAAGGGAGTGCCTGTGCTCGTCTCCCCTGAGGGTTTTCTTCATGTCTCTGAGCCAGGGAATGCTAGGGGGGGTTGCAGGAAATCCCAGTGACAGAGGCTGCCTCCCCAAGTTAAGGGAAGGTATTTCTCGCACTTCCCCGAGCAGGGAACACCTGTGATTGAAGAGAGCTGCGTAGAGTTGTCTCTCGAACTCCCCCACTCAATGACAATGGTTCCGGAATCCTGAGCGTGGGGAGGTTCCACCAACGGTCGGCAGCGCGTGGGTTCTAACGGAATGCCTGTGCTCGTCTCCCCTGAGGGTTTTCCTCATGTCTCTGTGCCAGGGAATGCTAGGGGGTGTTGCAGGAAATCCCAGTGACAGAGGCTGCCTCCCCAAGGGCAGGGAAGTTATTTCTCGGACTTCCCCGAGCAGGGAACACCTGTGACTGAAGAGAGCTGCGTGGAGATGTGTCTCGAGGTCCCCCACTCAATGACAATGGTTCCGGAATCCTGAGCGTGGGGAGGTTCCACCAACGGTCGGCAGCGCGTTGGTTCGAAGGGAATGCCTGTGCTCGTCTCCCCTGAGGGTTTTCCTCATGTCTCTGTGCCAGGGAATGCTGGGGGTGTTGCAGGAATTTCCAGTGACAGAGGCTGCCCCCTCACGATCAGGGGAGTTATTTATTGGACTTCCCCGAGCATGGAACACCTGTGACTGAAGAGAGCTGCGTGGAGTTGTCTCTCGAGCTCCCCCACTCAATGACAATGGTTCCGGAATCCTGAGCGTGGGGAGGTTCCACAAACGGTCGGCAGCGCGTGGGTTCTAAGGGAATGCCTGTGCTTGTCTCCCCTGAGGGTTTTCCTCATGTCTCTGTGCAGGGAATGCTAGGGGGTGTTGCAGGAAATCCCAGTGACAGAGGCTGCCTCCCCAAGGTCAGGGAAGGTGTTTCTTGGACTTCCCCGAGCAAGGAAAACCTGTGACTGAAGAGAGCTGCGTGGAGTTTTGTTTCGAGCTCCCCCACTCAATGACAATGGTTCCGGAATCCTGAGCGTGGGGAGGTTCCTCCAACGGTCGGCAGCCAGTGGGTTCTAACGGAATGCCAGTGCTCTTCTCCCCTGAGGGTTTTCCTCATGTCTCTGCGCCAGGGAATGCTAGGGGGTGTTGCAGGAAATCCCAGTTACAGAGGCCGCCTCCCCAAGGGCAGGGAAGTTATTTCTCGGACTTCCCCTAGCAGGGAACACCTGTGACTGAAGAGAGCTGCGTGGAGTTGTCTCTCGAGCTCCCCCACTCAATGACAATGGTTCCGGAATCATGAGCGTGGGGAGGTTCCACCAACGGTCGGCAGCGCGTTGGTTCTAAGGGAATGCCTGTGCTCGTCTCCCCTGAGGGTTTTCCTCATTTCTCTGTGCCAGGGAATGCTAGGGGATGCTGCAGGAAATCCCAGCGACAGAGGCTGCCTCCCCAAGGTCAGGGAAGGTATTTCTCGGACTTCCCCGAGCAGGGAACACCTGTGACTGAAGAGAGCTGCGTGGAGTTGTCTCTCGAGCTCCCCCACTCAATGACAATGGTTCCGGAATCATGAGCGTGGGGAGGTTCCACCAACGGTCGGCAGCGCGTGGGTTCTAAGTGAATGCCTGTGCTCGTCTCCCCTGAGGGTTTTCCTCATTTCTCTGTGCCAGGGAATGCTAGGGGATGCTGCAGGAAATCCCAGCGACAGAGGCTGCCTCCCCAAGGTCAGGGAAGTTATTTCTCGGACTTCCCAGGACAGGGAACACCTGTGAATGAAGAGAGCTGCGTGGAGTTGTCTCTCGAGCTCCCCCACTCAATGACAATGGTTCCGGAATCCTGAGCGTGTGGAGGTTCCACCAACGGTCGGCAGCGCGTGGGGTCTAAGGGAATGCCTGTGCTCGTCTCCCCTGAGTGTTTTCCTCATGTCTCTGTGCCAGGGAATGCTAGGGGGGTTTGCAGGAAATCCCAGTGACAGAGGCTGCCTCCCCAAGGTCAGGGAAGGTATTTCTCAATCTTCCCCGAGCAGGCAACACCTGTGACTGAAGAGAGCTGCGTGGAGTTGTCTCTCGAGCTCCCCCACTCAATGACAATGGTTCCGGAATCCTGAGCGTGGGGAGGTTCCACCAACGGTCGGCAGCGCGTGGGATCTAATGGAATGCCTGTGCTCGTCTCCCCTGAGTGTTTTCCTCATTTCTCTGTGCCAGGAAATGCTAGGGGGGTTTGCAGGAAATCCCAGTGACAGAGGCTGCCTCCCCAAGTTCAGGGAAGGTATTCTTGGACTTCCCCGAACAGGGAACACCTGTGAATGAAGAGAGCTGTGTGGAGTTGTCTCTCGAGCTCCCCCACTCAATGACAATGGTTCCGGAATCCTGAGCGTGGGGAGGTTCCACCAACGGTCGGCAGCGCGTGGTTTCTAAGGGAATGCCTGTGCTCATCTCCCCTGAGGGTTTTCCTCATGTCTCTTTGCCAGGGAATGCTAGGAGGGTTTGCAGGAAATCCCAGTGACAGAGGCTGCCTCCCCAAGGTCAGGGAAGGTATTTCTCGGACTTCCCCGAGCAGGGAACACCTGTGACTGAAGAGAGCTGCGTGGAGTTGTCTCTCGAGCTCCCCCATTCAATGACAATGGTTCCGGAATCCTGAGCATGGGGAGGTTCCACCAACGGTCGGCAGCGCGTGAGTTCTAAGCAAATGCCTGTGCTCGTCTCCCCTGAGGGTTTTCCTCATGTGTCTGTGCCAGGGAATGCTAGGGGGGTTTGCCGGAAATCCCAGTGACAGAGGCTGCCTCCCCAAGGTCAGGGAAGGTATTTCTCGCACTTCCCCGAGCAGGGAACGCCTGTGATTGAAGAGAGCTCCGTGGAGTTTTCACTCGAGCTCCCCATCTCAATGACAATGGTTCCGGAATCCTTAGCGTGGGGAGGTTCCACCAACGGTCGGCAGCGCGTGGGTTCTAACGGAATGCCTGTGCTCGTCTCCCCTGAGGGTTTTCCTCATGTGTCTGTGCCAGGGAATGCTAGGGGGGTTTGCCGGAAATCCCAGTGACAGAGGCTGCCTCCCCAAGGTCAGGGAAGGTATTTCTCGCACTTCCCCGAGCAGGGAACGCCTGTGATTGAAGAGATCTCCGTCGAGTTTTCACTCGAGCTCCCCATCTCAATGACAATGGTTCCGGAATCCTTAGCGTGGGGAGGTTCCACCAACGGTCGGCAGCGCGTGGGTTCTAAGGGAATGCCTGTGCTCGTCTCCCCTGAGGGTTTTCCTCATGTCTCTGTGCCAGGGAATGCTAGGGGATGCTGCAGGAAATCCCAGTGACAGAGGCTGCCTCCCCAAGGTCAGGGAAGGTATTTCTCGGACTTCCCCGGCCAGGGAACACCTGTGACTGAAGAGAGCTGCGTGGAGTTGTCTCTCGAGCTCCCCCACTCAATGACAATGGTTCCGGAATCCTGAGCGTGTGGAGGTTCCACCAACGGTCGGCAGCGCGTGGGGTCTAAGGGAATGCCTGTGCTCGTCTCCCCTGAGGGTTTTCCTCATGTCTCTGTGCCAGAGAATGCTAGGGGATGCTGCAGGATATCCCAGTGACAGAGGCTGCCTCCCCAAGGTCAGGGAAGGTATTTCTCAAACTTCCCCGAGCAGGGAACACCTGTGATTGAAGAGAGCTGCGTGGAGTTGTCTCTCGAGCTCCCCCACTCAATGACAATGGTTCCGGAATCCTGAGCGTGGGGAGGTTCCACCAACGGTCGGCAGCGCGTGGGTTCTAAAGGAATGCCTGTGCTCGTCTCCCCTGAGTGTTTTCCTCATTTCTCTGTGCCAGGGAATGCTAGGGGGGTTTGCAGGAAATCCCAGTGACAGAGGCTGCCTGCCCAAGGTCAGGGAAGGTATTTCTCAAACTTCCCCGAGCAGGGAACACCTGTGACTGAAGAGAGCTGCGTGGAGTTGTCTCTCGAGCTCCACCACTCAATGACAATGGTTCCGGAATCCTGAGCGTGGGGAGGTTCCACCAACGGTCGGCAGCGCGTGGGTTCTAAGGGAATGCCTGTGCTCGACTCCCCTGAGTGTTTTCCCCATGTCTCTCTGCCAGGGAATGCTAGTGGGGGTTGCAGGAATTCCCAGTGACAGAGGCTGCCTCCCCAAGTTCAGGGAAGGTATTTCTCGGACTTCCCCGAGCAGGGAACACCTGTGACTGAAGAGAGCTGCGTGGAGTTTTCTCTCGAGCTCCCCCACTCAATGACAATGGTTCCGGAATCCTGAGCGTGGGGAGGTTCCACCAACGGTCGGCAGCGCGTGGGTTCTATGAGAATGCCTGTTCTAGTCTCCCCTGAGGGTTTTCCTCATGTCTCTGTGCCAGGGAATGCTAGGGGGTGTTGCAGGAAATCCCAGTGACATAGGCTGCCTCCCGAAAGGGCAGGGAATTTATTTCTCGGACTTCCCCTAGCAGGGAACACCTGTGACTGAAGAGAGCTGCGTGGAGTTGTCTCTCGAGCTCCCCCACTCAATGACAATGGTTCCGGAATCCTGAGCGTGGGGAGGTTCCACCAACGGTCGGCAGCGCTTGGGTTGTAACGGAATGCCTGTGCTCGTCTCCCTTGAGGGTTTTCTTCATGTCTCTGTGCCAGGGAATGCTAGGGGGCTTTGCAGGAAATCCCAGTGACAGAGGCTGTTTCTCAAGGTCAGGGAAGTTATTTCTCGGACTTCCCCGAGCAGGGAACACCTGTGAAGGAAGAGAGCTTCGTGGAGATGTCTCTCGAGCTCCCCCACTCAATGACAATGGTTCCGGAATCCTGAGCGTGGGGAGGTTCCACCAACGGTCGGCAGCGCGTGGGCTCTAAGAGAATGCCTGTTCTAGTCTCCCCTGAGGGTTTTCCTCATGTCTCTGTGCCAGGGAATGCTAGGGGGTGTTGCAGGAAATCCCAGTGACATAGGCTGCCTCCCAAAGTGCAGGGAAGTTATTTCTCGGACTTCCCCTAGCAGGGAACACCTGTGACTGAAGAGTGCTGCGTGGAGTTGTCTCTCGAGATCCCCCACTCAATGACAATGGTTCCGGAATCCTCAGCGTGGGGAGGTTCCACCAACGGTCGGCAGCGCTTGGGTTCTAACGGAATGCCTGTGCTCGTCTCCCCTGAGGGTTTTCCTCATGTCTCTGTGCCAGGGAATGCTAGGGGGTGTTGCAGGAAATCCCAGTGACAGAGGCTGCCTCCCCAAGGTCAGGGAAGGTATTTCTCAGACTTCCCCGAGCAGGGAACACCTGTGACTGAAGAGAGCTGCGTGGAGTTTTCTCTCGAGCTCCCCCAATCAATGACAACGGTTCCGGAATCCTGAGCGTGGGGAGGTTCCACCAACGGTCGGCAGCGCGTGGCTTCTAAGGGAATGAATGTGCTCGTCTCCCCTGAGGGTTTTCCTCATGTCTCTGTGCCAGGGAATGCTAGGAGGGTTTCCAGGAAATCCCAGAGACAGCGGCTGCCTCCCCAAGGTCAGGGAAGGTATTTCTCGGACTTCCCCGAGCAGGCAACACCTGTGACTGAAGAGAGCTGCGTGGAGTTGTCTCTCGAGCTCCCCCACTCAATGACAATGGTTCCGGAATCGTGAGCATGGGGAGGTTCCACCAACGGTCGGCATCGCGTGGGTTCTAAGGGAATGCCTGTGCTCGTCTCCCCTGAGGGTTTTCCTCATGTCTCTGTGCCAGGGAATGCTAGGAGGGTTTGCAGGAAATCCCAGTGACAGAGGCTGCTTCCCCAACGTCAGGAAAGTTATTTCTCGGACTTCCCCTAGCAGGGAACACCTATGACTGAAGAGTGCTGCGTGGAGTTGTCTGTCGAGCTCCCCCAATCAATGACTATGGTTCCGAAATCCTGAGCGTGGGGAGGTTCCACCAACGGTCGGCAGCGCGTGGATTCTAAGGGAATGCCTGTGCTCGTCTCCCCTGAGGGTTTTCCTCATGTCTCTGTGCCAGGGAATGCTAGGGGTTGTTGCAGGAAATCCCAGTGACAGAGGCTGCCTCCCCAAGGTCAGGGAAGGTATTTCTCGGACTTCCCCGAGCAGGGAACACCTGTGACTGAAGAGAGCTGCGTGGAGTTGTCTCTCGAGCTCCCCCACTCAATGACAATGGTTCCGGAATTCTGAGCGTGTGGAGGTTCCACCAACGGTCGGCAGCGCGTGGGTTCTAAGGGAATGACTGTGCTCGTCTCCCCTGAGGGTTTTCCTCATGTCTCTGTGCCAGGGAATGCGAGGGGGGTTTGCAGGAAATCCCAGTGACAGAGGCTGCCTCCCCAAGGTCAGGGAAGTTATTTCTCAAACTTCCCCGAGCAGGGAACACCTGTGACTGAAGAGAGCTGCGTGGAGTTGTCTCTCGAGCTCCCCCACTCAATGACAATGGTTCCGGAATCCTGAGCGTGGGGAGGTTCCACCAACGTTCGGCAGCGCGTGGGTTCTAAAGGAATGCCTGTGCTCGTCTCCCCTGAGTGTTTTCCTCATTTCTCTGTGCCAGGGAATGCTAGGGGTGTTTGCAGGAAATCCCAGTGACAGAGGCTGCCTCCCCAAGGTCAGGGAAGGTATTTCTCAAACTTCCCCGTGCAGGGAACACCTGTGACTGAAGAGAGCTGCGTGGAGTTGTCTCTCGAGCTCCCCCAATCAATGACAATGGTTCCGGAATCCTGAGCGTGGGGAGGTTCCACCATCGGTCGGCAGCGCGTGGGTACAAAGGGAATGAATGTGCTCGACTCCCCTGAGTGTTTTCCTCATGTCTCTCTGCCAGGGAATGCTAGTGGGGGTTGCAGGAATTCCCAGTGACAGAGGCTGCCTCCCCAAGGTCAGGGAAGGTATTTCTTGGATTTCCCCGAGCAGGGAACACCTGTGACTGAAGAGAGCTTCGTGGAGTTGTCTCTCGAGCTCCCCCACACAATGACAATTGTTCCGGAATCCTGAGCGTGGGGAGGTTCCACCAAAGGTCGGCAGCGCGTGGGTTCTAAGGGAATGCCTGTTCTAGTCTCCCCTGAGTGTTTTCCTGATGTCTCTGTCCCAGGGAATGCTAGGGGGTGTTGCAGGAAATCCCAGTGACATAGGCTGCCTCCCAAAGGTCAGGGAAGTTATTTCTCGGACTTCCCCTAGCAGGGAACACCTGTGACTGAAGAGAGCTGCGTGGAGTTGTCTCTCGAGCTCCCCCACTCAATGACAATGGTTCCGGAATCCTGAGCGTGGGGAGGTTCCACGAACGGTCGGCAGCGCTTGGGTTCTAACGGAATGCCTGTGCTCGTCTCCCCTGAGGATTTTCCTCATGTCTCTGTGCCAGGGAATCCTAGGGGGTGTTGCAGGAAATCCCAGTGACAGAGGCTGCCTCCCCAAGGTCAGGGAAGGTATTTCTCAGACTTCCCCGAGCAGGGAACACCTGTGACTGAAGAGAGCTGCGTGGAGTTTTCTCTCGAGCTCCCCCACTCAATGACAATAGTTCCGGAATCCTGAGCGTGGGGAGGTTCCACCAACGGTCGGCAGCGCGTGGTTTCTAAGGGAATGAATGTGCTCTTCTCCCCTGAGGGTTTTCCTCATGTCTCTGTGCCAGGGAATGCTAGGAGGGTTTCCATGAAATCCCAGAGACAGAGGCTGCCTCCCCAAGGTCAGGGAAGTTATTTCTCGGACTTCCCCGAGCAGGGAACACCTGTGACTAAAGAGAGCTGCGTGGAGTTGTCTCTCGAGATCCCCCACTCATTGACTATGGTTCCGCAATCCTGAGCGTGAGGAGGTTCCACCAATGGTCGGCAGCGCGTGGGTTCTACTGGAGTGCCTGTGCTCGTCTCCCCTGAGGGTTTTCTTCATGTCTCTGTGCCAGGGAATGCTAGGGGGGGTTGCAGGAAATCCCAGTGACAGAGGCTGCCTCCCAAAGTTCAGGGAAGGTATTTCTCGCACTTCCCCGAGCAGGGAACACCTGTGATTGAAGAGAGCTGCGTCGAGTTGTCTCTCGAACTCCACCACTCAGTGACAATCGTTCCGGAATCCTGAGCGTGGGGAGGTTCCACCAACGGTCGGCAGCGCGTGGGTTCTAAGGGAATGCCTGTGCTCGTCACCCCTGAGGGTTTTCCTCATGTCTCTGTGCCAGGGAATGCTAGGGGGGGTTGCAGGAAATCCCAGTGACAGAGGCTGCCTCCCCAAATTCAGGTAAGGTTTTTCTCGGACTTCCCCGAGCAGGGAACACCTGTGACTGAAGAGAGCGGCGTGGAGTTTTCTCTCGAGCTCCCCCACTCAATGACAATGGTTCCGGAATCCTGAGCGTGGGGAGGTTCCACCAGCGGTCGGCAGCGCGTGGGTTCTAAGGGAATGCCTGTGCTCGTCTCCCCTGAGGGTTTTCCTCATGTCTCTGTGCCAGGGAATGCTAGGGGGTGTTGCAGGAAATCCCAGTGACAGAGGCTGCCTCCCCAAGGTCAAGGAAGTTATTTCCCAGACTTCCCCGAGCAGGGAACACCTGTGACTGAAGAGAGCTGCGTGGAGTTTTCTCTCGAGATCCCCCACTCATTGACTATGGTTCCGGATTTATGAGCGTGGGGAGGTTCCACCAACGGTCGGCAGCGCGTGGGTTCTAATGGAGTGCCTGTGCTCGTCTCCCCTGAGGGTTTTCTTCATGTCTCTGTGCCAGGGAATGCTAGGGGGGGTTGCAGGAAATCCCAGTGACAGAGGATGCTTCCCCAAGGTCAGGGAATTTATTTCTCGCACTTCTCCGAGCAGGGAACACCTGTGATAGAAGAGAGCTGCGTCGAGTTTTCTCTCGAACTCCCCCACTCAATGACAATGGTTCCGGAATCCTGAGCGTGGGGAGGTTCCACCAACGGTCGGCAGCGCGTGGGTTCTAAGTGAGTGCCTGTGCTCGTCTCCCCTGAGGGTTTTCTTCATGTCTCTGTGCCAGGGAATGCTAGGGGGGGTTGCAGGAAATCCCAGTGACAGAGGCTGCCCCCCAAGGTCAGGGAAGGTATTTCTCGCACTTCCCCGAGCAGGGAACACCTGTGACTGAAGAGAGCTGCGTCGAGTTGTCTCTCGAACTCCCCCACTCAATGACAATTGTTCCGGAATCCTGAGCGTGGGGAGGTTCCACCAACGGTTGGCAGCGCGTGGGTTATAAGGGAATGCCTGTGCTCGTCTCCGCTGAGGGTTTTCCTCATGTCTCTGTGCCAGGGAATGCTAGGGGGTGTTGCAGGAAATCCCAGTGACAGAGGCTGCCTCCCCAAGGTCAGGGAAGGTATTTCTCGGACTTCCCCGAGCAGGGAACACCTGTGACTGAAGAGAGCTGCGTGGAGTTGTCTCTCGAGCTCCCCCACTCAATGACAATGGTTCCGGAATCCTGAGCATGGGGAGGTTCCACCAACGGTCGGCAGCGCTTGGGTTCTAACGGAATGCCTGTGCTCGTCTCCCCTGAGGGTTTTCCTCATGTCTCTGTGCCAGGGAATGCTAGGGTGGTTTGCAGGAAATCCCAGTGACAGAGGCTGCCTCCGCAAGGTCAGGGAAAGTATTTCTCGGACTTCCCCGAGCAGGGAACACCTGTGACTGAAGAGAGCTTCGTGGAGTTGTCTCTCGAGCTCCCCCAATCAATGACAATGGTTCCGGTATCCTGAGCGTGGGGAGGTTCCACCAACAGTCGGCAGCGCGTGGGTTCTAAGGGAATGCCTGTGCTAGTCTCCCCTGAGGGTTTTCCTCATGTCTCTGTGCCAGGGAATGCTAGGGGGTGTTGCAGGAAATCCAAGTGACAGAGGCTGCCTCCCCAAGGGCAGGGAAGTTATTTCTCGGACTTCCCCTAGCAGGGAACACCTGTGACTGAAGAGAGCTGCGTGGAGTTGTCTCTCGAGCTCCCCCACTCAATGACAATGGTTCCGGAATCCTGAGCGTGGGGAGGTTCCACCAACGGTCGGCAGCGCTTGGGTTCTAACGGAATGCCTGTGCTCGTCTCCCCTGAGGGTTTTTCTCATTTCTCTGTGCCAGGGAATGCTAGGAGGGTTTCCAGGAAATCCCAGTGACAGAGGCTGCCTCCCCAAGGTCAGGGAAGGTATTTCTCGCACTTCCCCGAGCAGGGAACACCTGTGACTGAAGAGAGATTCGTGGAGATGTCTCTCGAGATCCCCCACTCATTGACTATGGTTCCGGAATCCTGAGCGTGGGGAGGTTCCACCAACGGTCGGCAGCGCGTGGGTTCTAAGGGAGTGCCTTTGCTCGTCTCCCCTGAGGGTTTTCTTCATGTCTCTGAGCCAGGGAATGCTAGGGGGGGTTGCAGGAAATCCCAGTGACAGAGGCTGCCTCCCCAAGGTAAGGGAAGGTATTTCTCGCACTTCCCCGAGCAGGGAACACCTGTGATTGAAGAGAGCTGCGTAGAGTTGTCTCTCGAACTCCCCCACTCAATGACAATGGTTCCGGAATCCTGAGCGTGGGGAGGTTCCACCAACGGTCGGCAGCGCGTGGGTTCTAACGGAATGCCTGTGCTCGTCTCCCCTGAGGGTTTTCCTCATGTCTCTGTGCCAGGGAATGCTAGGGGGTGTTGCAGGAAATCCCAGTGTCAGAGGCTGCCTCCCCAAGGGCAGGGAAGTTATTTCTCGGACTTCCCCGAGCAGGGAACACCTGTGACTGAAGAGAGCTGCGTGGAGATGTGTCTCGAGGTCCCCCACTCAATGACAATGTTTCCGGAATCCTGAGCGTGGGGAGGTTCCACCAACGGTCGGCAGCGCGTTGGTTCGAAGGGAATGCCTGTGCTCGTCTCCCCTGAGGGTTTTCCTCATGTCTCTGTGCCAGGGAATGCTAGGGGGTGTTGCAGGAATTTCCAGTGACAGAGGCTGCCCCCTCACGATCAGGGGAGTTATTTATTGGACTTCCCCGAGCATGGAACACCTGTGACTGAAGAGAGCTGCGTGGAGTTTTCTCTCGAGCTCCCCCACTCAATGACAATGGTTCCGGAATCCTGAGCGTGGGGAGGTTCCACAAACGGTCGGCAGCGCGTGGGTTCTAAGGGAATGCCTGTGCTTGTCTCCCCTGAGGGTTTTCCTCATGTCTCTGTGCAGGGAATGCTAGGGGGTGTTGCAGGAAATCCCAGTGACAGAGGCTGCCTCCCCAAGTTCAGGGAAGGTGTTTCTCGGACTTCCCCGAGCAGGGAACACCTGTGACTGAAGAGAGCTGAGTGGAGTTTTGTCTCGAGCTCCCCCACTCAATGACAATGGTTCCGGAATCCTGAGCATGGGGAGGTTCCACCAACGGTCGGCAGCGCTTGGGTTCTAACGGAATGCCTGTGCTCGTCTCCCCTGAGGGTTTTCCTCATGTCTCTGTGCCAGGGAATGCTAGGGTGGTTTGCAGGAAATCCCAGTGACAGAGGCTGCCTCCGCAAGGTCAGGGAAAGTATTTCTCGGACTTCCCCGAGCAGGGAACACCTGTGACTGAAGAGAGCTTCGTGGAGTTGTCTCTCGAGCTCCCCCAATCAATGACAATGGTTCCGGTATCCTGAGCGTGGGGAGGTTCCACCAACAGTCGGCAGCGCGTGGGTTCTAAGGGAATGCCTGTGCTAGTCTCCCCTGAGGGTTTTCCTCATGTCTCTGTGCCAGGGAATGCTAGGGGGTGTTGCAGGAAATCCCAGTGACAGAGGCTGCCTCCCCAAGGGCAGGGAAGTTATTTCTCGGACTTCCCCTAGCAGGGAACACCTGTGACTGAAGAGAGCTGCGTGGAGTTGTCTCTCGAGCTCCCCCACTCAATGACAATGGTTCCGGAATCCTGAGCGTGGGGAGGTTCCACCAACGGTCGGCAGCGCTTGGGTTCTAACGGAATGCCTGTGCTCGTCTCCCCTGAGGGTTTTTCTCATTTCTCTGTGCCAGGGAATGCTAGGAGGGTTTCCAGGAAATCCCAGTGACAGAGGCTGCCTCCCCAAGGTCAGGGAAGGTATTTCTCGCACTTCCCCGAGCAGGGAACACCTGTGACTGAAGAGAGATTCGTGGAGTTGTCTCTCGAGATCCCCCACTCATTGACTATGGTTCCGGAATCCTGAGCGTGGGGAGGTTCCACCAACGGTCGGCAGCGCGTGGGTTCTAAGGGAGTGCCTGTGCTCGTCTCCCCTGAGGGTTTTCTTCATGTCTCTGAGCCAGGGAATGCTAGGGGGGGTTGCAGGAAATCCCAGTGACAGAGGCTGCCTCCCCAAGGTAAGGGAAGGTATTTCTCGCACTTCCCCGAGCAGGGAACACCTGTGATTGAAGAGAGCTGCGTAGAGTTGTCTCTCGAACTCCCCCACTCAATGACAATGGTTCCGGAATCCTGAGCGTGGGGAGGTTCCACCAACGGTCGGCAGCGCGTGGGTTCTAACGGAATGCCTGTGCTCGTCTCCCCTGAGGGTTTTCCTCATGTCTCTGTGCCAGGGAATGCTAGGGGGTGTTGCAGGAAATCCCAGTGACAGAGGCTGCCTCCCCAAGGGCAGGGAAGTTATTTCTCGGACTTCCCCGAGCAGGGAACACCTGTGACTGAAGAGAGCTGCGTGGAGATGTGTCTCGAGGTCCCCCACTCAATGACAATGGTTCCGGAATCCTGAGCGTGGGGAGGTTCCACCAACGGTCGGCAGCGCGTTGGTTCGAAGGGAATGCCTGTGCTCGTCTCCCCTGAGGGTTTTCCTCATGTCTCTGTGCCAGGGAATGCTAGGGGGTGTTGCAGGAATTTCCAGTGACAGAGGCTGCCCCCTCACGATCAGGGGAGTTATTTATTGGACTTCCCCGAGCATGGAACACCTGTGACTGAAGAGAGCTGCGTGGAGTTGTCTCTCGAGCTCCCCCACTCAATGACAATGGTTCCGGAATCCTGAGCGTGGGGAGGTTCCACAAACGGTCGGCAGCGCGTGGGTTCTAAGGGAATGCCTGTGCTTGTCTCCCCTGAGGGTTTTCCTCATGTCTCTGTGCAGGGAATGCTAGGGGGTGTTGCAGGAAATCCCAGTGACAGAGGCTGCCTCCCCAAGGTCAGGGAAGGTGTTTCTCGGACTTCCCCGAGCAGGGAACACCTGTGACTGAAGAGAGCTGAGTGGAGTTTTGTCTCGAGCTCCCCCACTCAATGACAATGGTTCAGGAATCCTGAGCGTGGGGAGGTTCCACCAACGGTCGTCAGCGCGTGGGTTCTAATGGAATGCCAGTGCTCTTCTCCCCTGAGGGTTTTCCTCATGTCTCTGTGCCAGGGAAAGCTAGGGGGTTTTGCAGGAAATCCCAGTGACAGAGGCTGCCTCCCCAAGGTCAGGGAAGCTATTTCTCGGACTTCCCCGAGCAGGGAACACCTGTGACTGAAGAGAGCTGCGTGGAGTTGTCTCTCGAGATCCCCCACTCAATGACTATGGTTCCGGAATCCTGAGCGTGGGGAGGTTCCACCAACTGTTGGCAGCGCGTGGGTTCTAAGGGAGTGTCTGTTCTCATCTCCCCTGAGGGTTTTCCTCATGTCTCTGTGCCAGGGAATGCTAGGGGGTGTTGCAGGAAATCCCAGTGACAGTGTCTGCCTCCCCAAGGTCAGGGAAGATATTTCTCGCACTTCCCCAAGCTGGGAACACCTGTGACTGAAGAGAGCTGCGTCGAGTTGTCTCTCGATCTCCAAAACTCAACGAAAATGGTTCCGGAATCCTGAGCGTGCGGAGGTTCCACCAATGGTCGGCAGCGCGTGGGTTCTAAGGGAATGCCTGTGCTTGTCTCCCCTGAGTGTTTTCCTCATTTCTCTGTGCCAGGGAATGCTAGGGGGTGTTGCAGGAAATCCCAGTGACAGAGGCTGCCTCCCCAAGGTCAGGGAAGTTATTTCTCGGACTTCCCCGAGCAGGGAACACCTGTGAATGAAGAGAGCTGCGTGGAGTTGTCTCTCGAGCTCCCCCACTCAATGACAATGGTTCCGGAATCTTGAACGTGGGGAGGTTCCACCATCGGTCGGCAGCGCGTGGTTTCTAAGGGAATGCCTGTGCTCGTCTCCCCTGAGGGTTTTCCTCATGTCTCTGTGCCAGGGAATGCTAGGAGGGTTTGCAGGAAATCCCAGTGACAGAGGCTGCCTCCCCAAGGTCAGGGAAGGTATTTCTCGGACTTCCCCGAGCAGGGAACACCTGTGACTGAAGAGAGCTGCGTGGACTTGTCTCTCGAGATCCCCCACTCATTGACTATGGTTCCGGAATCCTGAGCGTGGGGAGGTTCCACCAACGGTCGGCAGAGCGTGGGTTCTAAGGGAGTGCCTGTACTCGTCTCCCCTGAGGGTTTTCCTCATGTCACTGTGCCAGGGAATGCTAGGGGGGGTTGCAGGAAATCCCAGTGACAGAGGCTTCCTCCCCAAGATCAGGGAAGTTATTTCTCGGACTTCCCCGAGCAGGGAACACCTGTGACTGAAGAGAGCTGCGTGGAGATTTCTCTCGAGCTCCCCCACTCAATGACAATGGTTCCAGAATCCTGAGCGAGGGGAGGTTCCACCAACGGTCGGCAGCGCATGGTTTCTAAGGGAATGCCTGTACTTGTCTCCCCTGAGGGTTTTCCTCATGTCTCTGTGCCAGGGAATGCTAGGGGGTGTTGCAGGAAATCCCAGTGACAGAGGCTGCCTCCCCAAGGGCAGGGAAGTTATTTCTCTGACTTCCCCGAGCAGGGAACACCTGTGAATGAAGAGAGCTGCGTGGAATTGTTTCTCGAGCTCCCCCACTCAATGTCAATTGTTTCGGAATCCTGAGCGTTGGGAGGTTCCACCAACGGTCGGCAGCGCATTGGTTCTAAGGGAATGCCTGTGTTCGTCTCCCCTGAGGGTTTTCCTCATGTCTCTGTGCCAGGGAATGCTAGGGGGGGTTGCAGGAAATCCCAGTGACAGATGCTGCCTCCCCAAGGTCAAAGAAGATATTTCTCGGACTTCCCCGAGCAGGGAACAGCTGTGACTGAAGAGAGCTGCGTGGAGTTTTCTCTCGAGCTCCTCCACTCAATGACAATGGTTCCGGAATCCTGAGCGTGGGGAGGTTCCACCAACGGTCGGCAGCGCGTGGGTTCTAACGGAATGCCAGTGCTCGTCTCCCCTGAGGGTTTTCCTCATGTCTCTGTGCCAGGGAATGCTAGGGGGTGTTGCAGGAAATCCCAGTGCCAGAGGCTGCCTCCCCAAGATCAGGGAAGTTATTTCTTGGACTTCCCCGAGCAAGGAACACCTGTGACTGAAGAGAGCTGCGTGGAGTTTTGTTTCGAGCTCCCCCACTCAATGACAATGGTTCCGGAATCCTGAGCGTGGGGAGGTTCCTCCAACGGTCGGCAGCCAGTGGGTTCTAACGGAATGCCAGTGCTCTTCTCCCCTGAGGGTTTTCCTAAAGTCTCTGTGCCAGGGAAAGCTAGGGGGTGTTGCAGGAAATCCCAGTGACAGAGGCTGACTCCCCAAGGTCAGGGAAGGTATTTCTCGCACTTCCCCGAGCAGGGAACACCTGTGATTGAAGAGAGCTGCGTGGAGCTGTCTCTCGAGCTCCCCCACTCAATGACAATGGTTCCGGAATCCTGAGCGTGGGGAGATTCCACCAACGGACGGCAGCGCGTGGGTTCTAAGGGAATGCCTGTGCTAGTCTCCCCTGAGGGTTTTCCTCATGTCTCTGCGCCAGGGAATGCTAGGGGGTGTTGCAGGAAATCCCAGTTACAGAGGCCGCCTCCCCAAGGTCAGGGAAGGTATTTCTCGGACTTCCCCGAGCAGGGAACACCTGTGACTGAAGAGAGCTGCGTGGAGTTGTCTCTCGAGCTCCCCCACTCAATGACAATGGTTCCGGAATCATGAGCGTGGGGAGGTTCCACCAACGGTCGGCAGCGCGTGGGTTCTAAGGGAATGCCTGTGCTCGTCTCCCCTGAGGGTTTTCCTCATTTCTCTTTGCCAGGGAATGCTAGGGGATGCTGCAGGAAATCCCAGCGACAGAGGCTGCCTCCCCAAGGTCAGGGAAGGTATTTCTCAATCTTCCCCGAGCAGGCAACACCTGTGACTGAAGAGAGCTGCGTGGAGTTGTCTCTCGAGCTCCCCCACTCAATGACAATGGTTCCGGAATCCTGAGCGTGGGGAGGTTCCACCAACGGTCGGCAGCGCGTGGGTTCTAATGGAATGCCTGTGCTCGTCTCCCCTGAGTGTTTTCCTCATTTCTCTGTGCCAGGAAATGCTAGGGGGGTTTGCAGGAAATCCCAGTGACAGAGGCTGCCTCCCCAAGTTCAGGGAAGGTATTCTTGGACTTCCCCGAGCAGGGAACACCTGTGAATGAAGAGAGCTGTGTTGAGTTGTCTCTCGAGCTCCCCCACTCAATGACAATGGTTCCGGAATCCTGAGCGTGGGGAGGTTCCACCAACGGTCGGCAGCGCGTGGTTTCTAAGGGAATGCCTGTGCTCATCTCCCCTGAGGGTTTTCCTCATGTCTCTTTGCCAGGGAATGCTAGGAGGGTTTGCAGGAAATCCCAGTGACAGAGGCTGCCTCCCCAAGGTCAGGGAAGGTATTTCTCGGACTTCCCCGAGCAGGGAACACCTGTGACTGAAGAGAGCTGCGTGGAGTTGTCTCTCGAGCTCCCCCATTCAATGACAATGGTTCCGGAATCCTGAGCATGGGGAGGTTCCACCAACGGTCGGCAGCGCGTGAGTTCTAAGCAAATGCCTGTGCTCGTCTCCCCTGATGGTTTTCCTCATGTGTCTGTGCCAGGGAATGCTAGGGGGGTTTGCCGGAAATCCCAGTGACAGAGGCTGCCTCCCCAAGGTCAGGGAAGGTATTTCTCGCACTTCCCCGAGCAGGGAACGCCTGTGATTGAAGAGAGCTCCGTGGAGTTTTCACTCGAGCTCCCCATCTCAATGACAATGGTTCCGGAATCCTTAGCGTGGGGAGGTTCCACCAACGGTCGGCAGCGCGTGGGTTCTAAGGGAATGCCTGTGCTCGTCTCCCCTGAGGGTTTTCCTCATGTCTCTGTGCCAGGGAATGCTAGGGGATGCTGCAGGAAATCCCAGTGACAGAGGCTGCCTCCCCAAGGTCAGGGAAGGTATTTCTCAAACTTCCCCGAGCAGGGAACACCTGTGACTGAAGAGAGCTGCGTGGAGTTGTCTCTCGAGCTCCCCCACTCAATGACAATGGTTCCGGAATCCTGAGCGTGGGGAGGTTCCACCAACGGTCGGCAGCGCGTGGGTTCTAAAGGAATGCCTGTGCTCGTCTCCCCTGAGTGTTTTCCTCATTTCTCTGTGCCAGGGAATGCTAGGGGGGTTTGCAGGAAATCCCAGTGACAGAGGCTGCCTGCCGAAGTTCAGGGAAGGTATTTCTCAAACTTCCCCGAGCAGGGAACACCTGTGACTGAAGAGAGCTGCGTGGAGTTGTCTCTCGAGCTCCACCACTCAATGACAATGGTTCCGGAATCCTGAGCGTGTGGAGGTTCCACCAACGGTCGGCAGCGCGTGGGTTCTAAGGGAATGCCTGTGCTCGACTCCCCTGAGTGTTTTCCCCATGTCTCTCTGCCAGGGAATGCTAGTGGGGGTTGCAGGAATTCCCAGTGACAGAGGCTGCCTCCCCAAGTTCAGGGAAGGTATTTCTCGGACTTCCCCGAGCAGGGAACACCTGTGACTGAAGAGAGCTGCGTGGAGTTGTCTCTCGAGCTCCCCCACTCAATGACAATGGTTCCGGAATCCTGAGCGTGGGGAGGTTCCACCAACGGTCGGCAGCGCGTGGGTTCTATGAGAATGCCTGTTCTAGTCTCCCCTGAGGGTTTTCCTCATGTCTCTGTGCCAGGGAATGCTAGGGGGTGTTGCAGGAAATCCCAGTGACATAGGCTGCCTCCCGAAAGGGCAGGGAATTTATTTCTCGGACTTCCCCTAGCAGGGAACACCTGTGACTGAAGAGAGCTGCGTGGAGTTGTCTCTCGAGCTCCCCCACTCAATGACAATGGTTCCGGAATCCTGAGCGTGGGGAGGTTCCACCAACGGTCGGCAGCGCTTGGGTTGTAACGGAATGCCTGTGCTCGTCTCCCTTGAGGGTTTTCTTCATGTCTCTGTGCCAGGGAATGCTAGGGGGCTTTGCAGGAAATCCCAGTGACAGAGGCTGTTTCCCAAGGTCAGGGAAGTTATTTCTCGGACTTCCCCGAGCAGGGAACACCTGTGAAGGAAGAGAGCTTCGTGGAGTTGTCTCTCGAGCTCCCCCACTCAATGACAATGGTTCCGGAATCCTGAGCGTGGGGAGGTTCCACCAACGGTCGGCAGCGCGTGGGTTCTAAGAGAATGCCTGTTCTAGTCTCCCCTGAGGGTTTTCCTCATGTCTCTGTGCCAGGGAATGCTAGGGGGTGTTGCAGGAAATCCCAGTGACATAGGCTGCCTCCCAAAGTGCAGGGAAGTTATTTCTCGGACTTCCCCTAGCAGGGAACACCTGTGACTGAAGAGTGCTGCGTGGAGTTGTCTCTCGAGCTCCCCCACTCAATGACAATGGTTCCGGAATCCTGAGCGTGGGGAGGTTCCACCAACGGTCGGCAGCGCTTGGGTTCTAACGGAATGCCTGTGCTCGTCTCCCCTGAGGGTTTTCCTCATGTCTCTGTGCCAGGGAATGCTAGGGGGTGTTGCAGGAATTCCCAGTGACAGAGGCTGCCTCCCCAAGGTCAGGGAAGGTATTTCTCAGACTTCCCCGAGCAGGGAACACCTGTGACTGAAGAGAGCTTCGTGGAGTTTTCTCTCGAGCTCCCCCAATCAATGACAACGGTTCCGGAATCCTGAGCGTGGGGAGGTTCCACCAACGGTCGGCAGCGCGTGGCTTCTAAGGGAATGAATGTGCTCGTCTCCCCTGAGGGTTTTCCTCATGTCTCTGTGCCAGGGAATGCTAGGAGGGTTTCCAGGAAATCCCAGAGACAGAGGCTGCCTCCCCAAGGTCAGGGAAGGTATTTCTCGGACTTCCCCGAGCAGGGATCACCTGTGACTAAAGAGAGCTGCGTAGAGTTGTCTCTCGAGCTCCCCCACTCTTTGACTATGGTTCCGGAATCCTGAGCGTGGGGAGGTTCCACCAACGGTCGGCAGCGCGTGGGTTCTAAGGGAATGCCTGTGCTCGTCTCCCCTGAGGGTTTTCCTCATGTGTCTGTGCCAGGTAATGCTAGGGGAGTTTGCAGGAAATCCCAGTGACAGAGGCTGCCTCCCCAAGGTCAGGGAAGATATTTCTCGCACTTCCCCGAGCAGGCAACACCTGTGACTGAAGAGAGCTGCGTGGAGTTGTCTCTCGAGCTCCCCCACTCAATGACAATGGTTCCGGAATCCTGAGCGTGGGGAGGTTCCACCAACGGTCGGCATCGCGTGGGTTCTAAGGGAATGCCTGTGCTCGTCTCCCCTGAGGGTTTTCCTCATGTCTCTGTGCCAGGGAATGCTAGGAGGGTTTGCAGGAAATCCCAGTGACAGAGGCTGCTTCCCCAACGTCAGGAAAGTTATTTCTCGGACTTCCCCTAGCAGGGAACACCTATGACTGAAGAGTGCTGCGTGGAGTTGTCTGTCGAGCTCCCCCAATCAATGACTATGGTTCCGAAATCCTGAGCGTGGGGAGGTTCCACCAACGGTCGGCAGCGCGTGGATTCTAAGGGAATGCCTGTGCTCGTCTCCCCTGAGGGTTTTCCTCATGTCTCTGTGCCAGGGAATGCTAGGGGTTGTTGCAGGAAATCCCAGTGACAGAGGCTGCCTCCCCAAGGTCAGGGAAGGTATTTCTCGGACTTCCCCGAGCAGGGAACACCTGTGACTGAAGAGAGCTGCGTGGAGTTGTCTCTCGAGCTCCCCCACTCAATGACAATTGTTCCGGAATTCTGAGCGTGTGGAGGTTCCACCAACGGTCGGCAGCGCGTGGGTTCTAAGGGAATGACTGTGCTCGTCTCCCCTGAGGGTTTTCCTCATGTCTCTGTGCCAGGGAATGCGAGGGGGGTTTGCAGGAAATCCCAGTGACAGAGGCTGCCTCCCCAAGGTCAGGGAAGTTATTTCTCAAACTTCCCCGAGCAGGGAACACCTGTGACTGAAGAGAGCTGCGTGGAGTTGTCTCTCGAGCTCCCCCACTCAATGACAATGGTTCCGGAATCCTGAGCGTGGGGAGGTTCCACCAACGTTCGGCAGCGCGTGGGTTCTAAAGGAATGCCTGTGCTCGTCTCCCCTGAGTGTTTTCCTCATTTCTCTGTGCCAGGGAATGCTAGGGGTGTTTGCAGGAAATCCCAGTGACAGAGGCTGCCTCCCCAAGGTCAGGGAAGGTATTTCTCAAACTTCCCCGTGCAGGGAACACCTGTGACTGAAGAGAGCTGCGTGGAGTTGTCTCTCGAGCTCCCCCACACAATGACAATTGTTCCGGAATCCTGAGCGTGGGGAGGTTCCACCAAAGGTCGGCAGCGCGTGGGTTCTAAGGGAATGCCTGTTCTAGTCTCCCCTGAGTGTTTTCCTGATGTCTCTGTCCCAGGGAATGCTAGGGGGTGTTGCAGGAAATCCCAGTGACATAGGCTGCCTCCCAAAGGTCAGGGAAGTTATTTCTCGGACTTCCCCTAGCAGGGAACACCTGTGACTGAAGAGAGCTGCGTGGAGTTGTCTCTCGAGCTCCCCCACTCAATGACAATGGTTCCGGAATCCTGAGCGTGGGGAGGTTCCACGAACGGTCGGCAGCGCTTGGGTTCTAACGGAATGCCTGTGCTCGTCTCCCCTGAGGATTTTCCTCATGTCTCTGTGCCAGGGAATCCTAGGGGGTGTTGCAGGAAATCCCAGTGACAGAGGCTGCCTCCCCAAGGTCAGGGAAGGTATTTCTCAGACTTCCCCGAGCAGGGAACACCTGTGACTGAAGAGAGCTGCGTGGAGTTTTCTCTCGAGCTCCCCCACTCAATGACAATAGTTCCGGAATCCTGAGCGTGGGGAGGTTCCACCAACGGTCGGCAGCGCGTGGTTTCTAAGGGAATGAATGTGCTCTTCTCCCCTGAGGCTTTTCCTCATGTCTCTGTGCCAGGGAATGCTAGGAGGGTTTCCATGAAATCCCAGAGACAGAGGCTGCCTCCCCAAGGTCAGGGAAGTTATTTCTCGGACTTCCCCGAGCAGGGAACACCTGTGACTAAAGAGAGCTGCGTGGAGTTGTCTCTCGAGATCCCCCACTCATTGACTATGGTTCCGCAATCCTGAGCGTGAGGAGGTTCCACCAATGGTCGGCAGCGCGTGGGTTCTACTGGAGTGCCTGTGCTCGTCTCCCCTGAGGGTTTTCTTCATGTCTCTGTGCCAGGGAATGCTAGGGGGGGTTGCAGGAAATCCCAGTGACAGAGGCTGCCTCCCAAAGTTCAGGGAAGGTATTTCTCGCACTTCCCCGAGCAGGGAACACCTGTGATTGAAGAGAGCTGCGTCGAGTTGTCTCTCGAACTCCACCACTCAGTGACAATCGTTCCGGAATCCTGAGCGTGGGGAGGTTCCACCAACGGTCGGCAGCGCGTGGGTTCTAAGGGAATGCCTGTGCTCGTCACCCCTGAGGGTTTTCCTCATGTCTCTGTGCCAGGGAATGCTAGGGGGGGTTGCAGGAAATCCCAGTGACAGAGGCTGCCTCCCCAAATTCAGGTAAGGTTTTTCTCGGACTTCCCCGAGCAGGGAACACCTGTGACTGAAGAGAGCGGCGTGGAGTTTTCTCTCGAGCTCCCCCACTCAATGACAATGGTTCCGGAATCCTGAGCGTGGGGAGGTTCCACCAACGGTCGGCAGCGCGTGGGTTCTAAGGGAATGCCTGTGCTCGTCTCCCCTGAGGGTTTTCCTCATGTCTCTGTGCCAGGGAATGCTAGGGGGTGTTGCAGGAAATCCCAGTGACAGAGGCTGCCTCCCCAAGGTCAAGGAAGTTATTTCCCAGACTTCCCCGAGCAGGGAACACCTGTGACTGAAGAGAGCTGCGTGGAGTTTTCTCTCGAGATCCCCCACTCATTGACTATGGTTCCGGAATCATGAGCGTGGGGAGGTTCCACCAACGGTCGGCAGCGCGTGGGTTCTAATGGAGTGCCTGTGCTCGTCTCCCCTGAGGGTTTTCTTCATGTCTCTGTGCCAGGGAATGCTAGGGGGGGTTGCAGGAAATCCCAGTGACAGAGGATGCTTCCCCAAGGTCAGGGAATTTATTTCTCGCACTTCTCCGAGCAGGTAACACCTGTGATAGAAGAGAGCTGCGTCGAGTTGTCTCTCGAACTCCCCCACTCAATGACAATGGTTCCGGAATCCTGAGCGTGGGGAGGTTCCACCAACGGTCGGCAGCGCGTGGGTTCTAAGTGAGTGCCTGTGCTCGTCTCCCCTGAGGGTTTTCTTCATATCTCTGTGCCAGGGAATGCTAGGGGGGGTTGCAGGAAATCCCAGTGACAGAGGCTGCCCCCCAAGGTCAGGGAAGGTATTTCTCGCACTTCCCCGAGCAGGGAACACCTGTGACTGAAGAGAGCTGCGTCGAGTTGTCTCTCGAACTCCCCCACTCAATGACAATTGTTCCGGAATCCTGAGCGTGGGGAGGTTCCACCAACGGTCGGCAGCGCGTGGGTTATAAGGGAATGCCTGTGCTCGTCTCCCCTGAGGGTTTTCCTCATGTCTCTGTGCCAGGGAATGCTAGGGGGTGTTGCAGGAAATCCCAGTGACAGAGGCTGCCTCCCCAAGGTCAGGGAAGGTATTTCTCGGACTTCCCCGAGCAGGGAACACCTGTGACTGAAGAGAGCTGCGTGGAGTTTTCTCTCGAGCTCCCCCACTCAATGACAATGTTTCCGGAATCCTGAGCATGGGGAGGTTCCACCAACGGTCGGCAGCGCTTGGGTTCTAACGGAATGCCTGTGCTCGTCTCCCCTGAGGGTTTTCCTCATGTCTCTGTGCCAGGGAATGCTAGGGTGGTTTGCAGGAAATCCCAGTGACAGAGGCTGCCTCCGCAAGGTCAGGGAAAGTATTTCTCGGACTTCCCCGAGCAGGGAACACCTGTGACTGAAGAGAGCTTCGTGGAGTTGTCTCTCGAGCTCCCCCAATCAATGACAATGGTTCTGGTATCCTGAGCGTGGGGAGGTTCCACCAACAGTCGGCAGCGCGTGGGTTCTAAGGGAATGCCTGTGCTAGTCTCTCCTGAGGGTTTTCCTCATGTCTCTGTGCCAGGGAATGCTAGGGGGTGTTGCAGGAAATCCCAGTGACAGAGGCTGCCTCCCCAAGGGCAGGGAAGTTATTTCTCGGACTTCCCCTAGCAGGGAACACCTGTGACTGAAGAGAGCTGCGTGGAGTTGTCTCTCGAGCTCCCCCACTCAATGACAATGGTTCCGGAATCCTGAGCGTGGGGAGGTTCCACCAACGGTCTGCAGCGCTTGGGTTCTAACGGAATGCCTGTGCTCGTCTCCCCTGAGGGTTTTTCTCATTTCTCTGTGCCAGGGAATGCTAGGAGGGTTTCCAGGAAATCCCAGTGACAGAGGCTCCCTCCCCAAGGTCAGGGAAGGTATTTCTCGCACTTCCCCGAGCAGGGAACACCTGTGACTGAAGAGAGATTCGTGGAGTTGTCTCTCGAGATCCCCCACTCATTGACTATGGTTCCGGAATACTGAGCGTGGGGAGGTTCCACCAACGGTCGGCAGCGCGTGGGTTCTAAGGGAGTGCCTGTGCTCGTCTCCCCTGAGGGTTTTCTTCATGTCTCTGAGCCAGGGAATGCTAGGGGGGGTTGCAGGAAATCCCAGTGACAGAGGCTGCCTCCCCAAGGTAAGGGAAGGTATTTCTCGCACTTCCCCGAGCAGGGAACACCTGTGATTGAAGAGAGCTGCGTAGAGTTGTCTCTCGAACTCCCCCACTCAATGACAATGGTTCCGGAATCCTGAGCGTGGGGAGGTTCCACCAACGGTCGGCAGCGCGTGGGTTCTAACGGAATGCCTGTGCTCGTCTCCCCTGAGGGTTTTCCTCATGTCTCTGTGCCAGGGAATGCTAGGGGGTGTTGCAGGAAATCCCAGTGTCAGAGGCTGCCTCCCCAAGAGCAGGGAAGTTATTTCTCGGACTTCCCCGAGCAGGGAACACCTGTGACTGAAGAGAGCTGCGTGGAGATGTGTCTCGAGGTCCCCCACTCAATGACAATGTTTCCGGAATCCTGAGCGTGGGGAGGTTCCACCAACGGTCGGCAGCGCGTTGGTTCGAAGGGAATGCCTGTGCTCGTCTCCCCTGAGGGTTTTCCTCATGTCTCTGTGCCAGGGAATGCTAGGGGGTGTTGCAGGAATTTCCAGTGACAGAGGCTGCCCCCTCACGATCAGGGGAGTTATTTATTGGACTTCCCCGAGCATGGAACACCTGTGACTGAAGAGAGCTGCGTGGAGTTGTCTCTCGAGCTCCCCCACTCAATGACAATGGTTCCGGAATCCTGAGCGTGGGGAGGTTCCACAAACGGTCGGCAGCGCGTGGGTTCTAAGGGAATGCCTGTGCTTGTCTCCCCTGAGGGTTTTCCTCATGTCTCTGTGCAGGGAATGCTAGGGGGTGTTGCAGGAAATCCCAGTGACAGAGGCTGCCTCCCCAAGGTCAGGGAAGGTGTTTCTCGGACTTCCCCGAGCAGGGAACACCTGTGACTGAAGAGAGCTGAGTGGAGTTTTGTCTCGAGCTCCCCCACTCAATGACAATGGTTCCGGAATCCTGAGCGTGGGGAGGTTCCACCAACGGTCGGCAGCGCGTGGGTTCTAACGGAATGCCTGTGCTCCTCTCCCCTGAGGGTTTTCCTCATTTCTCTCTGCCAGGGAATGCTAGGAGGGTTTGCAGGAAATCCCAGTGACAGAGGCTGCCTCCCCAAGGTCAGGGATGGTATTTCTCGGACTTCCCCGAGCAGGGAACACCTGTGACTGAGGAGAGCTGCGTGGAGTTGTCTCTCGAGCTCCCCCACTCAATGACTATGTTTCCGGAATCCTGAGCGTGGGGAGGTTCAACCAATGGTCGGCAGCGCGTGGGTTCTAAGAGAGTGCCTGTGCTCGTCTCCCCTGAGGGTTTTCCTCATGTCTCTGTGCCAGGGAATGCTAGTGGGGGTTGCAGGAAATCCCAGTGACAGAGGCTGCCTCCCCAAGGTCAGGGAAGTTATTTCTCGCACTTCCCCGAGCAGGGAACACCTGTGACTGAAGAGAGCTGCGTGGAGTTGTCTCTCGAGCTCCCCCACTCAATGACACTGGTTCCGGAATCCTGAGCGTTTGGAGGTACCACCAACGGTCGGCAGCGCTTGGTTTCTAAGGGAATGCCTGTGCTCGTCTCCCCTGAGGGTTTTCCTCATGTCTCTGTGCCAGGGAATGCTAGGGGTTGTTGCAGGAAATCCCAGTGACAGAGGCTGCCTCCCCAAGGTCAGGGAAGTTATTTCTCGGACTTCCCCGAGCAGGGAACACCTGTGACTGAAGAGAGCTGCGTGGAGTTGTCTTTCGAGCTCCCCCACTCAATGTCAATGCTTCCGGAATCCTGAGCGTGGGGAGGTTCCACCAACGGTCGGCAGCGCGTGGGTTCTAAGGGAATGCCTGTGCTCGTCACCCCTGAGGGTTTTCCTCATGTCTCTGTGCCAGGGAATGCTAGGGGGTGTTGCAGGAATTCCCAGTGACAGAGGCTGCCTCCCCATGGTCTGTGAAGGTATTTCTCGGACTTCCCCGTGCAGGGAACACCTGTGAATGAAGAGAGCTGCGTGGAGTTTTCTCTCGAGCTCCCCCAATCAATGACAATGGTTCCGGAATCCTGAGCGTGGGGAGGTTCCACCAACGGTCGGCAGCGCGTGGTTTCTAAGGGAATGCCTGTGCTCGTCTCCCCTGAGGGTTTTCCTCATGTCTCTGTGCCAGGGAATGCTAGGGGGTGTTGCAGGAAAACCCAGTGACAGAGGCTGCCTCCCAAGGTCAGGGAAGGTATTTCTCGCATTCCCCGAGCAGGAAACACCTGTGACTCAAGAGAGCTTCGTCGAGTTGTCTCTCGAGCTCCCCCACTCAATGACAATGGTTCCAGAATACTGAGCGTGGGGAGGTTCCACCAACGGTCGGCAGCGCGTGGGTTCTAAGGAAATGCCTGTGCTCGTCTCCCCTGAGGGTTTTCCTCATGTCTCTGTGCCAGGGAATGCTAGGGGGTGTTGCAGGAAATCCCAGTGACAGAGGCTGCCTCCCCAATTCAGGGAAGTTATTTCTCGGACTTCCTCGAGCAGGTAACACCTGTGACTGAAGAGAGCTGCGTCGAGTTGTCTCTCGAGCTCCCCCACTCAATGACAATGGTTCCAGAATCCTGAGCGTGGGGAGGTTCCACCATCGGTCGGCAGCGCGTTGGTTCTAACGGAATGCCTGTGCTCGTCTCCCCTGAGGGTTTTCCTCATGTCTCTGTGCCAGGGAATGCTAGGAGGGTTTGCAGGAAATCCCAGTGACAGAGGCTGCCTCCCCAAGGTCAGGGAAGTTATTTCTCGGACTTCCCCGAGCAGGGAACACCTGTGACTGAAGAGAGCTGCGTGGAGTTGTCTCTCGAGCTCCCCCACTAAATGACAATGGTTCCGGCATCCTGAGCTTGGGGAGGTTCCACCAACGGTCGGCAGCGCGTGGGTTCTAACGGAATGCCTGTGCTCGTCTCCCCTGAGGGTTTTCCTCATGTCTCTCTGCCAGGGAATGCTAGGGGGGGTTGCAGGAAGTCCCAGTGACAGAGGCTGCTTCCCCAAAGTCAGGGAAGTTATTTCTCGGACTTCCCCGAGCAGGGAACACCTGTGACTGAAGAGAGCTGCGTGGAGTTGTCTCTCGAGCTCCCCCACTCAATGACAATGGTTCCGGCATCCTGAGCGTGGGGAGGTTCCAACAACGGTCGGCAGCGCGTGGGTTCTAACGGAATGCCTGTGCTCGTCTCCCCTGAGGGTTTTCCTCATGTCTCTGTGCCAGGGAATGCTAGGGGGGGTTGCAGGAAATCCCAGTGTCAGAGGCTGCCTCCCCAAAATCAAGGAAGGTATTTCGCGGACTTCCCCGAGCAGGGAACACCTGTGACAGAAGAGAGCTGCGTGGAGTTGTGTCTCGAGCTCCCCCACTCAATGACAATGGTTCTGGAATCCTGAGCGTGGGGAGGTTCCACCAACGGTCGGCAGCGCGTTGGTTCTAACGGAAAGCCTGTGCTCGCCTCCCCTGAGGGTTTTCCTCATGTCTCTGTGCCAGGGAATGCTAGGGGGGGGGTTGCAGGAAATCCCAGTGACAGAGGCTGCCTCCCCAAAGTCAAGGAAGGTATTTCGCGGACTTCCCCGAGCAGGGAACACCTGTGACAGAAGAGAGCTGCGTGGAATTGTCTCTCGATATCCCCCACTCAATGACTATGGTTCCGGAATCCTGAGCGTGAGGAAGTTCCACCAACGGTCGGCAGCGCGTGGGTCCTAAGGGAGTGCCTGTGCTCGTCTCCCCTGAGGGTTTTCCTCATGTCTCTGTGCCAGGGAATGCTAGGGGGTGTTGCAGGAAAACCCAGTGACAGAGGATGCCTCCCAAGGTCAGGGAAGGTATTTCTCGCATTCCCCGAGCAGGAAACACCTGTGACTCAAGAGAGCTTCGTCGAGTTGTCTCTCGAGCTCCCCCACTCAATGACAATGGTTCCAGAATACTGAGCGTGGGGAGGTTCCACCAACGGTCGGCAGCGCGTGGGTTCTAAGGAAATGCCTGTGCTCGTCTCCCCTGAGGGTTTTCCTCATGTCTCTGTGCCAGGGAATGCTAGGGGGTGTTGCAGGAAATCCCAGTGACAGAGGCTGCCTCCCCAAGGTCAGGGAAGATATTTCTCGGACTTCCCCGAGCAGGGAACACCTGTGACTAAAGAGAGCTGCGTGGAGTTTTCTCTCGAGCTCCCCCACTCAATGACAATGTTTCCGGAATCCTGAGCGTGGGGAGGTTCCACCAACGGTCGGCCGCCCGTGGGTTCTAACGGAATGCCTGTGCTCGTCTCCCCTGAGGGTTTCCTCATGTCTCTGTGCCAGGGAATGCTAGGGGGTGTTGCAGGAAATCCCAGTGACAGAGGCTGCCTCCCCAAGGTCAGGGAAGGTATTTCTAGGACTTCCCCGAGCAGGGAACACCTGTGACTGAAGAGAGCTGCGTGGAGTTGTCTCTCGAGCTCCCCCACTCAATGACAATTGTTCCGGAATCCTGAGCGTGGGGAGGTTACACCAACGGTCGGCAGCGCGTGGTTTCTAAGGAAATGCCTGTGCTCGTCTCCCCTGAGTGTTTTCCTCATGTCTCTGTGCCAGGTAATGCTAGGGGGTGTTGCAGGAAATCCCAGAGACAGAGGCTGCCTCCCCAATTCAGGGAAGTTATTTCTCGGACTTCCTCGAGCAGGTAACACCTGTGACTGAAGAGAGCTGCGTGGAGTTGTCTCTCGTGCTCCCCCACTCAATGACAATGGTTCCGGAATTCTGAGCGTGGGGAGGTTCCACCAACGGTCGGCAGCGCGTGGTTTCTAAGGGAATGCCTGTGCTCATCTCCCCTGAGGGTTTTCCACATGTCTCTGTGCCAGGGAATGCTAGGAGTGTTTGCAGGAAATCCCAGTGACAGAGGCTGCCTCCCCAAGGACAGGGAAGTTATTTCTCTGACTTCCCCGAGCAGGAAACACCTGTGACTGAAGAGAGCTGCGTGGAGTTCTCTCTCGAGCTCCCCCACTCAATGACAATTGTTCCGGAATCCTGAGCGTGGGGAGGTTCCACCAACGGTCGGCAGCGCGTGGGTTCTAAGGGAATGCCTGTGCTCGTACCCCTGAGGGTTTTCCTCATGTCTCTGTGCCAGGGAATGCTAGGGGGTTTTGCAGGAAATCCCAGTGACAGAGGCTGCCTCTCCATGGGCTGGGAAGGTATTTCTCGGACTTCCCCGTGCAGGGAACACCTGTGAATGAAGAGAGCTGCGTGGAATTTTCTCTCGAGCTCCCCCACTTAATGACAATGGTTCCGGAATCCTGAGCGTGGGGAGGTTCCACCAACGGTCGGCAGCGCGTGGGTTCTAACGGAATGGCTGTGCTCGTCTCCCCTGAGGGTTTTCCAGATGTCTCTGTGCCAGGGAATGCTAGGAGTGTTTGCAGGAAATCCTAGTGACAGATGCTGCCTCCCCAAGGACAGGGAAGTTATTTCTCTGACTTCCACGAGCAGGGAACACCTGTGACTGAAGAGAGCTGCGTGGAGTTTTCTCTCGAGCTCCCCCACTCAATGACAATAATTCCGGAATCCTGAGCGTGGGGAGGTTCCACCAACGGTCGGCAGCGCGTGGGTTCTAAGGGAATGCATGTGCTCGTCTCCCCTGAGGGTTTTCCTCATGTCTCTGTGCCAGGGAATGCTACGGGGTGTTGCAGTAAATCCCAGTGACAGAGGCTGCCTCCCCAAGGTCAGGGAATTTATTTCTAGCACTTCCCCGAGCAGGGAACACCTGTGACTGAAGAGAGCTGCGTGGAGTTGTCTCTCCAGCTCCCCCACTCAATTACAATGGTTCCGGAATCCTGAGCGTGGGGAGGTTCCACCAACGGTCGGCAGCGCGTCGGTTCAAACGGAATGACTGTGCTCGTCTCCCCTGTGCGTTTTCCTCACATCTCTGTGCCAGGGAATGCTAGGGCGGTTTGCAGGAAATCCCAGTGACAGAGGATGCCTCCCCAAGGTCAGGGAAGTTATTTCTCAGACTTCCGCGAGCAGGGAACACCTGTGAATGAAGAGAGCTTCGTGGAGTTGTCTCTCGAGCTCCCCCACTCAATGACAATGGTTCCGGAATCCTGAGCGTGGGGAGGTTCCACCAACGGTCGGCAGCGCGTGAGTTCTAAGGGAATGCCTGTGCTCGTCTCCCCTGAGGGTTTTCCTCATGTCTCTGTGCCAGGGAATGCTAGGGGGTGTTGCAGGATATCCCAGTGACAGAGGGTGACTCCCCAAGGTCAGGGAAGGTATTTCTCACACTTCCCCGAGCAGGGAACAACTGTGACTGAAGAGAGCTGCGTGGAGTTCTCTCTCGAGCTCCCCCACTCAATGACAATGGTTCCGGAATCCTGAGCGTGGGGAAGTTCCAACAACGGTCGGCAGCGCGTGGGTTCTAAGGGAATGCCTGTGCTCGTCACCCCTGAGTGTGTTCCTCATGTCTCTGTGCCAGGGAAAGCTAGGGGGTTTTGCAGGAAATCCCAGTGACAGAGGCTGCCTCCCCATGGTCTGGGAAGGTATTTCTCGGACTTCCCCGTGCAGGGAACACCTGTGAATGAAGAGAGCTGCGTGGAGTTTTCTCTCGAGCTCCCCCACTCAATGACAATGGTTCCGGAATCCTGAGCGTGGGGAGGTTCCACCAACGGTCGGCAGCGCGTGGTTTCTAAGGGAATGCCTGTGCTCGTCTCCCCTGAGTGTTTTCCTCATGTCTCTGTGCCAGGGAATGCTAGGAAGGTTTGCAAGAAATCCCGGTGACAGAGGCTGCCTCCCCAAGGTCAGGGAAGGTATTTCTCGCACTTCCCCGAGCAGGGAACACCTGTGACTGAAGAGAGATTCGTGGAGTTGTCTCTCGAGATCCCCCACTCATTGACTATGGTTCCGGAATCCTGAGCGTGGGGAGGTTCCACCAACGGTCGGCAGCGCGTGGGTTCTAAGGGAGTGCCTGTGCTCGTCTCCCCTGAGGGTTTTCTTCATGTCTCTGAGCCAGGGAATGCTAGGGGGGGTTGCAGGAAATCCCAGTGACAGAGGCTGCCTCCCCAAGGTAAGGGAAGGTATTTCTCGCACTTCCCCGAGCAGGGAACACCTGTGATTGAAGAGAGCTGCGTAGAGTTGTCTCTCGAACTCCCCCACTCAATGACAATGGTTCCGGAATCCTGAGCGTGGGGAGGTTCCACCAACGGTCGGCAGCGCGTGGGTTCTAACGGAATGCCTGTGCTCGTCTCCCCTGAGGGTTTTCCTCATGTCTCTGTGCCAGGGAATGCTAGGGGGTGTTGCAGGAAATCCCAGTGTCAGAGGCTGCCTCCCCAAGGGCAGGGAAGTTATTTCTCGGACTTCCCCGAGCAGGGAACACCTGTGACTGAAGAGAGCTGCGTGGAGATGTGTCTCGAGGTCCCCCACTCAATGACAATGTTTCCGGAATCCTGAGCGTGGGGAGGTTCCACCAACGGTCGGCAGCGCGTTGGTTCGAAGGGAATGCCTGTGCTCGTCTCCCCTGAGGGTTTTCCTCATGTCTCTGTGCCAGGGAATGCTAGGGGGTGTTGCAGGAATTTCCAGTGACAGAGGCTGCCCCCTCACGATCAGGGGAGTTATTTATTGGACTTCCCCGAGCATGGAACACCTGTGACTGAAGAGAGCTGCGTGGAGTTTTCTCTCGAGCTCCCCCACTCAATGACAATGGTTCCGGAATCCTGAGCGTGGGGAGGTTCCACAAACGGTCGGCAGCGCGTGGGTTCTAAGGGAATGCCTGTGCTTGTCTCCCCTGAGGGTTTTCCTCATGTCTCTGTGCAGGGAATGCTAGGGGGTGTTGCAGGAAATCCCAGTGACAGAGGCTGCCTCCCCAAGTTCAGGGAAGGTGTTTCTCGGACTTCCCCGAGCAGGGAACACCTGTGACTGAAGAGAGCTGAGTGGAGTTTTGTCTCGAGCTCCCCCACTCAATGACAATGGTTCCGGAATCCTGAGCATGGGGAGGTTCCACCAACGGTCGGCAGCGCTTGGGTTCTAACGGAATGCCTGTGCTCGTCTCCCCTGAGGGTTTTCCTCATGTCTCTGTGCCAGGGAATGCTAGGGTGGTTTGCAGGAAATCCCAGTGACAGAGGCTGCCTCCGCAAGGTCAGGGAAAGTATTTCTCGGACTTCCCCGAGCAGGGAACACCTGTGACTGAAGAGAGCTTCGTGGAGTTGTCTCTCGAGCTCCCCCAATCAATGACAATGGTTCCGGTATCCTGAGCGTGGGGAGGTTCCACCAACAGTCGGCAGCGCGTGGGTTCTAAGGGAATGCCTGTGCTAGTCTCCCCTGAGGGTTTTCCTCATGTCTCTGTGCCAGGGAATGCTAGGGGGTGTTGCAGGAAATCCCAGTGACAGAGGCTGCCTCCCCAAGGGCAGGGAAGTTATTTCTCGGACTTCCCCTAGCAGGGAACACCTGTGACTGAAGAGAGCTGCGTGGAGTTGTCTCTCGAGCTCCCCCACTCAATGACAATGGTTCCGGAATCCTGAGCGTGGGGAGGTTCCACCAACGGTCGGCAGCGCTTGGGTTCTAACGGAATGCCTGTGCTCGTCTCCCCTGAGGGTTTTTCTCATTTCTCTGTGCCAGGGAATGCTAGGAGGGTTTCCAGGAAATCCCAGTGACAGAGGCTGCCTCCCCAAGGTCAGGGAAGGTAATTCTCGCACTTCCCCGAGCAGGGAACACCTGTGACTGAAGAGAGATTCGTGGAGTTGTCTCTCGAGATCCCCCACTCATTGACTATGGTTCCGGAATCCTGAGCGTGGGGAGGTTCCACCAACGGTCGGCAGCGCGTGGGTTCTAAGGGAGTGCCTGTGCTCGTCTCCCCTGAGGGTTTTCTTCATGTCTCTGAGCCAGGGAATGCTAGGGGGGGTTGCAGGAAATCCCAGTGACAGAGGCTGCCTCCCCAAGGTAAGGGAAGGTATTTCTCGCACTTCCCCGAGCAGGGAACACCTGTGATTGAAGAGAGCTGCGTAGAGTTGTCTCTCGAACTCCCCCACTCAATGACAATGGTTCCGGAATCCTGAGCGTGGGGAGGTTCCACCAACGGTCGGCAGCGCGTGGGTTCTAACGGAATGCCTGTGCTCGTCTCCCCTGAGGGTTTTCCTCATGTCTCTGTGCCAGGGAATGCTAGGGGGTGTTGCAGGAAATCCCAGTGACAGAGGCTGCCTCCCCAAGGGCAGGGAAGTTATTTCTCGGACTTCCCCGAGCAGGGAACACCTGTGACTGAAGAGAGCTGCGTGGAGATGTGTCTCGAGGTCCCCCACTCAATGACAATGGTTCCGGAATCCTGAGCGTGGGCAGGTTCCACCAACGGTCGGCAGCGCGTTGGTTCGAAGGGAATGCCTGTGCTCGTCTCCCCTGAGGGTTTTCCTCATGTCTCTGTGCCAGGGAATGCTAGGGGGTGTTGCAGGAATTTCCAGTGACAGAGGCTGCCCCCTCACGATCAGGGGAGTTATTTATTGGACTTCCCCGAGCATGGAACACCTGTGACTGAAGAGAGCTGCGTGGAGTTGTCTCTCGAGGTCCCCCACTCAATGACAATGGTTCCGGAATCCTGAGCGTGGGGAGGTTCCACAAACGGTCGGCAGCGCGTGGGTTCTAAGGGAATGCCTGTGCTTGTCTCCCCTGAGGGTTTTCCTCATGTCTCTGTGCAGGGAATGCTAGGGGGTGTTGCAGGAAATCCCAGTGACAGAGGCTGCCTCCCCAAGGTCAGGGAAGGTGTTTCTCGGACTTCCCCGAGCAGGGAACACCTGTGACTGAAGAGAGCTGAGTGGAGTTTTGTCTCGAGCTCCCCCACTCAATGACAATGGTTCAGGAATCCTGAGCGTGGGGAGGTTCCACCAACGGTCGTCAGCGCGTGGGTTCTAATGGAATGCCAGTGCTCTTCTCCCCTGAGGGTTTTCCTCATGTCTCTGTGCCAGGGAAAGCTAGGGGGTTTTGCAGGAAATCCCAGTGACAGAGGCTGCCTCCCCAAGGTCAGGGAAGCTATTTCTCGGACTTCCCCGAGCAGGGAACACCTGTGACTGAAGAGAGCTGCGTGGAGTTGTCTCTCGAGATCCCCCACTCAATGACTATGGTTCCGGAATCCTGAGCGTGGGGAGGTTCCACCAACTGTTGGCAGCGCGTGGGTTCTAAG